>NC_044000.1:23985000-24348673 GCF_902150065.1 Myripristis murdjan
TGATCTATGGAGCCATTGTTTTGAACACCTTACTCAGCAGTATAGCATTCAGGGCTATCATGTTTGTTAAATCGGTCTGTAAATGGTTATTATTCCAGATTGTATGCATCTGGGGCAATGCCAACTGCAGTAGCTCTCCTACTGTATGGGAAGCAGGTGGATGAGAGCAGCAAATATATCAGCTGGGACTCGTTTTGACATCAGTGTTAGGTCTGTGGTGATAGGCACTTTTGTGTATTCATATACAGCTCAACAGTTCATCACTTGGATGCACAAAAATCGTTCTCGGTTATTAACCCTCCTGTTATCTTCATATTTACTTTAACATTTTTATCAATTGGAGTCAATTTGACCCCAGTAATTTAAACCTCCAGAAAATTATTATAATAAAAACTGTTACTCAAGTTTATGTGTCAAAGTACTTCATGTGTTTTTTGACTATCTAAATAGCTCTTTAAATAAAACATAACCTCTCCCATTCAACCCGCTTATACATCAAAGTTCATGTGAGAATTTATTTATTTTTTTCTTTATTTTTTTTTTAACATATTTTATACAGCTAAAACTACCTGGGGTCAAACTGACCCCAGAGAAACACCAATACATACAAAATGTGTACATTAAAAACATATCATGATGTTAAATTTGTTTAATCATTTGCCTCCATTAAATCAGGAAAAATCATGAAATATCATGCAAAAATTGATGTTAATCATGTAGACATTGAATGGGATCACATTGATCCCAACAATAACAGGAGGGTTAAATGATTGAATTCATGTTGCCACAGTGTCTGAAGAAAGCTAAGGGGTGTCACTGATAGAGCAACAATAAGTGAAACATGTCCTTTTATTTCTTTTACACTGGTAGTCATAGAGTAGTAGGCTAAGTGAGAATATATATTAAAAATAAAAAAAAAAAAAATAGATCTGAAGATATAGAAGCCTCCTAACACATTTATGTTGATCATATTTTCGAGATAACAGGATATATGGATGCCCCAGTGGGAAATTTGAAATTCTGACTTACATTTAACATCTTAAAGTAATATGGTCCAGATGAGTCCTGTATGTGTTACAGTATGGTGTTGCTTGCATAGTCAAGAACTTCCTGAAATATACTTACACTAAAATATATGAAATTTGTCAAGGGCGTTCCCTCGTTGCACTATTATCAGTATCAACCAGCAGAAGCAGAAAACTACTTTCACAACCATGTCATTATTGTGTTATTCCCACCCTGTAAATAATCAATCAATGGATCAAATAGGTGAATTTACAATATTACATGTAGTAATCTTGCAACATGTCATTTGTTACACTTTTGAAACATCTCTGCACCAAAGTTGCACAGTTTAGACAGCAGCTCAGCCCCATGTGTTCATAAAACTGCATCCAAATAAATAATACAGGATGTCCATAAAGTCTCTTTACAATTTAACAAATTTGTTACAAAAGCAAATGAATAGACAAATCTGTGAAAATTATTACAAAATGAGGAGTAGATATTGAAGTTTTTTTTTTTTTTTTTTTGCCTCATTTAATTCACCTCTATATGGGCACCATTAGTTGCACGAAGCACATCAAGACGGTACTTGATTTCTTGCCATGTTCGCTGTAGCATAGCCTCATCAATGGTGGCAATGGCATCAGTGATCTTTTGCTTCAGGTCGGTCCAATGTGATTAAAAACTTTGATAACTACTGAGTATATAGAACAAATTTGATTAACATATCTCATCAATTGCTTTTGTAATAGATTTTTTCAATTGTAAAGAGACTTTGTGGACATGCATACAAGCATGCATATATATGTAATTGTGTTGCTGGAAACATTACCAATGATGTGAACTGTTTCATTCGGACTATTATAAGATACGTCATAGGATAAAATGTAGCAAATGATCTATCTTGGCTAATCTGATCATCTGTAAAATATGATTTTATTTACCTGCAAAGATGACGACAAAGGTGCATCAAAAAGAACTGGTTATTGTACAGCCTCATATTTTTTTTTGAGTAGACATTTTTATTGTAGCCTACATAGTGTTGTAAGTCTGAAGTTTTGGGTACCTGCTGCCTTGGCGCTTTGGCCAAATCGTGATGACATTAATTAAATGAAACTAATGTCCCAGTTCACTGTTAGCCTTGCTTTGACGACCAATAAAATTGATTTAACCTACATGTCAACACCAGCTAAATAGTGTGATGTTATATTCTTCCATCGGATATAATGTGAAATACATTACAAAATGACAGGTTGGCAAGTTATAAACACTTTATTTCACTCTGTTTCAACAGGAATCCATGATACGCCTGACAGAGCTGAATCTCATTCCAGTCAAACTCATCTCCCTGAAGCTCCTGTGCTCTCCGGGCCTCATGTACATCATCCTGCCTCTGTAGTGGGGCTGCTCGTACATCAGCCAGTGGCCGTCCATCACCTGAGCAGACTGGCAGTCGGACATGCGGTAGCGGTCCTGGATGGAGTCGCAGTCGTCCACCAGCTCATACATCTGACCACCAAAGTTCTCCCTCTCGTAGATCCTCATCCTGTAGGGGCCTCTATGCTGTTGAAGAATATGCAGACCAAGATGTGCTTACAATCCTAAAATGTATGAATTGCAGTTATGCTGTTGTTATGTGTATTGTGTTCACTTTTTGAATGCAGATTTTGTTTTGACTTTATGCAGAATTAAACTCATATTTGCACTTAAAATGATTAGAGGTACTGCACTCTTGGAAATGAAAGGAAAATACCACTGGATATTAAATAATTGGATAGCATATTATATTGAATATTTATTACAGATATTACATTGTGACTTGGTCCCTCCATACCTGGGGAATTAGACGGCAGGAACGCATTGAATCGCTAAGGCCAAAACGCATGTAGTCGGAGTACTCTCCTCTCCTCAGGAAGTACTGGTTTCCCATGTAGTTGGGGCGGTCGTACACCATGAAGCAGCCGCTCTCCACCCTGCAGGAGTGACACCTGCTCAGGTAGGAGGACATGTCAGAGCAGTCGCTCATGCACTCATAGGAGCGACCCTGGAAGTTCCTGTCCTCGTAGAAGATGATCTGTGGAAACAAAAAAATGCTTTAGGTTGACGCTCATATACTGGAATTAGATCAGTTTCATGTCTTTTTCTTTTTCAATTTTCCAGTTTCTCATTGTAGTGTGAGTCCCTTTTAAAATAGAAAGTGCTTTGTCCATTGTCTAATCTATACATACCTTGCCCATGTTTGATGATCTGTGTTTGTGGGAATCTGTCCAACAACCTGTGGCTGCCAGGCAGCTTTTATACTTTATACACACCGTAGCAGGGTTTTGTTATTCAAATTATCTGGAAGCTGATGAATAAGCAGGTCTGCAATCGCTGTTAATTTCATTTGTGCCATCATCACCCAGAACAAAGGGAGGGGAAAAGGAAGACACAAGGTAGAAGAGAAGGTTTAAGGATTATAGTCATTACAGTTCTCAGATCAGGGCTTGTGGAGGATTGGATTGGGCAAAACAATTCTTAAAATAAGAAATCTGTTAGCGACATTAAGTCCAAAATGTCGATGCCACCCTGAAGGCAAAACTACCTTTAATGCAGCATAATAGTGCTGCCAGGGGCACTGCTTAACGACTATGCATGTAAATTGATTTGTCTCAGTGCTCGGGCCTTTGAATAAATTTGTACATTATACTCAGTTACACTAAAACAATTTACTCTCATAATCATGTGACACTCTACACATCATGCTTCAAATGACAGCAGGGTAGTCTGTCAGGGTTGCAGCAGAGAAGCCCTTAGCTTGGAAGCGTCCATCATTACTCTCAGATATTCCCACTGCTGGCATGGCCGAGGAGTGCTCTTCTTCCAGTTGATTGCAAATCTTAATTTGGTTAGATGTAAAATCAACTCGGGTATGTGAAACATGGCCTGTTCCTTGGACCAGGCCATAACAATTAGATCATCTTGATAAAATTAGAGCCTCATACCCTCAATGGTTGAAGCACCGTATCCACACATTTGCTGAAAGTGTAGGGGGGCCAGGGAGTAGCTGAATGGTTTTTGATGCCGCATCAGCATGAAGTTACATATCTTTCAGGTCAGTGGTGGTAAGCCAGTCACTTGGCTGCACCAATTCAGTAACCTCTTTGTGGTTAACATGTGGAACATTTTGCTAGCTGGGTGTCACTCTATGTATCTGGATGTCTTTCCCCACCATGGGAGAGAGAAATGTAGTGCCAGCCTCTTGTGTTTGAGGAATACACAACCTTCATGCTCTACTAAGTGAACTGGACTGGACAAAGTTCTCTGTGGCGGTGCAGAGGGCCATCAGGGAGGAGGAGGGGTTAGGCGCCCAAGGTCCCTGCTGAAACTGGAGAAATGTCGGCCAGAGAGTGGTGGAGCACTTCCACATCCGTGTAGCTGCCCTGCAGGTCACTGACGTGCTGAAGCGATGTCCTGCCACAGTTGGTGTCAAGCTTGGGTGATGCCCATCTAGAAAAGAATATGCAGTTAGATTGTCATTTTACTATAATCACACACCAAAAAAGGCTTGTTTCCAGAATTCATTCAGAGAGTCTGAGCATGTCTTGCAGCAAATGTCCCTCATGGCTCTGCAGTCATCCAGGAAAACCCTTGCTAGCATTTTACTGCAAGAAATATTAAAAGTACGTCAGTCTACTAAATGAGCTTTTTTGAAATGGTTCTGTCATCTGTACATTTTGTTTGGGTAACACTTTACAATAAGAGTACAACAGTTAATGTTAGTTAATGTTAGCTAATGCCGTAATGGTTCATTAACTGTTAGTTAATGATTATTATGGCATTTACTAATGTTAATATCTACAATAACCCTTAAATAACATATAAACTAATACCTTAGCATGAACAACATTAGTACATGATTCTTAGACACATTAGTTAACGATTAGTTAACTGTTACTTAATGTTTATTACTTGTTACTTAATGTTTATTATGGCATTAACTAACGTTAATTGTTGTACTCTTATTGCAAAGTGTTACTTTTGTTTGTAACAAACATGCCTGGTCTTTACCCAATCCAACTGACAGCAGGTTGGGGTAAAATGTTACTGTCTTACTAGCATGGTCATGCACTGTCAACAAGAAGATGAAAATTATGTCTATTTAAAAAGTTTGGGCATTCTTGATATCACTGCTCAAAGCTTTTCTACAACCAATCCTTGTTCTAAAGTATGAGATAAAGTATTACATTGCCCTACCTTGAAGAGGATAGTCTATTATTTCAGCTTGTGCAATTATCATGTGTAAAAAAAAAAAAAAAAAAAAAACGCTTTGTAAAACAACAAATTAAATAATAATCAAATAATAATCCGTTAATTGGAACCTACTGAATGGAAATAATAGATAAAGTTGTCATGGAGTAGGGCAGATGGCCTTTATAACCTTCACATCTCAGTTCTGGTAATTCTTTGATATGAGGCCATTACATTTGTACAAAGGCAAATCAAACTTGAATAAACCATTTTGCTGATATGCAAATCAAGTTAATTTAGATGACAATGACTTTCCCTCATCAGCACATTCTACATTTAGATATAAACCTCAACACAGCTGCAGCTGGGTGGGAGGTGAGCAATATCATTAAAATGGGGAAGGTAAGGAGTCTTATGAAACGTTACCCTCAGAAGGGTTCCAAGATATTACAGCTAATATGAGGACCTGCAATGTATGCATACTTTCCTTTGCTTAATTGCATGTAGGCCAAGTTGTAATTTTTCTGCAGTTATGTGTATTTCAATTTGCTATAGTGTTGCTGTGATTTGTGCATGTTGTCCATGTCACATCTTAAATAAAAGAAATTATGTGAGTCACTGTTGTTTTAGTGGCAATGTGAGAAGCTTGGATGATGGCTTACCAGAAATTCACTCTTCCATGTTTTCTTCCATATAGATTATATTCTTTGAGGATATGAACGTCTAAGGCCGAAGCTATGAGTACACTGGCAGCCTCACTAACCTGAACTCTTACTTGAGCTGCTGCAACTCCATCAGAGTGGAGAGTGGGTGCTGGGTGCTGTATGACCGTCTCAATTATACAGGCTACCCGTACATACTGACCCCTGTGGAATATTCTGATCTCCAACAGTGGATGGGATTCAGTGACAACATCAAGTCATGTCACTCTTTTGAAAATGTAAGATCAATTAACAATACTTTTTTTTTTTTTTTTTTACATAACCAGCAGGTGGTAAAACTTAAACATTATCAACTATAGTAAGTGTCTTGGTCATGTAATTATATAATTATTGTTCCTTTTTACACCAAACCAACAAAACTCAAGTGACACATCACTTGAGTTTTATAAGTTTCACAAAGTTCAAAAGTCTGTTTTTTTAAGTCCTTCTTGTGTAAATGTTATTGCCTGGATTTAATGCAGAAGAGTGCCTTGCTCCAATGAAATACCAGAGGTTGCACTGACCAAGCAGTAATTAGTCAAAAGCCAATGGACGACAAGGGGAGATAAAAGGCTCATGAACCAGGAAAACAGCCAAGAATCCCATTAATAGGAGTGGCATCAAAATAAACTAGGAACCATGAACAGGCCACCTGATTTATATAGCAAAGGTTCACATAAGTACTTCCATGAACTTCCATTTTGTGATGTGTATGATTCTTTCAAGGTTTATGGAAATTTCCCAGAAGATCAGATTCTACGAGAGACCATATTTTGGAGGTCAAACGGAAGAGTGGGCTGAGGATAGGCCATCCGTTAGTGCAAGTTCCAGATTTGCAAGTTCCAGTCCTGTGTGGTGATGGATGGTGCCTGGGTCTTCTAAGAGCTGCCGAATGATCATGGACGCCAGTACATCCTGGAGTGCAGCATATACCACAACTGCAAAAACTGGGGTGCCACTTCCCTCAATGTGGGCTCCTTCTGCAGGATAATCTAGAACACCAATCCGGAGGCCACTAGAGTTCCAGAACCCTGATGAATCCCAGAGATCAAAGTTTCAGAACCCTGAGGCCAAAGAAACTCTGAGTCCACAGGAGTTCTAGAACCTTGACTCCACCAGAGTTCTAGAATCCTGGCAAGTTAAGAGTTCCACAGCACTAAGGCTAGGCAGCACTAGAGTTCCAGAACCCTGATAAATGTCAGAGATCAGAGTTCCAGAACCATGATGAATTTCAGAGAGCAGAGTTCCAGAACCCTAAGGCTAAAGGATGTTCTAGAACCTTGACTCTACCAGAGTTCTAGAATCCTGGCAAGCTAAGAGTTCTACAGCGCTTAGTCCACTAGACTTCTAGAACCCTGAGGAATTTCAGAGATCAGAGTTCCAGAAGGCCACTGGCATTCCAGAGCCCTTCACCTCTCCATCCACTTTTCATTGAGGACACCTGCCTTTTCCCCAGCACCCACCTTTGTGTTAGGGTTGCAGTCAATTAAATAAAATCCTTTCTCATCCGCAGTGTTTGTCTGACATATCAATAATTGCTAATCTTCTTGGGTCCACAAAAAGAGAGCAATGCAGCTATTACAATACAGACAGTGCAAAACAATAAACATTGTTAAACAGGGATATTACATCATGAAAAAAGGCAAATTTAACAGGTATTAGAAAACTCATCAAAAGAGACTGGGTAAACATTAGATATGAGCAATGCAGAAATAAACATTTTAAGGCTATGATATTAGGAATAAGACATGCAGGGTTATTTAGTCAGTATTTCTAGTCAAATGGTTATCTGCGTTGATGCTGTCACAGATGATTTTTGACAGTATATTTAACCATTACTATGTCATAATTTTGTGTTCAACACATATATGAAGCATATGCATGCAGTAGCAAGATGCTACAGTTAAATATAACATGAAAACACAAGTTTAGAAATCTTTGCTGTATCAGTGACTTAATGAAGAACATTTAAACTGTTGCGCATAAAAATGTTGCTCAATACAAGATTTCAGGGCTTAATGTGAATTCAAAAGCTGAGATGTGCAGCTTTACATAATCTACCTTATACAAACTTTTGAAAATAAGTGATAAGTAAGTTAAAGGCCTAACATAATCTTCTACATCTGCTAATAAATACTTTTGATTTTCATTTAAATTGTTATGGGATAAGATATAGCTGGCCTTTTTGCAGAAAGCCTTGATTTCCATATCAAGATGTAACTGCAAATGCAAATAGTGGAATGTGTTGTGGGACTTCTATGGCAAAACATTTTTCTCTTATTGATTTACTAATCAGCAATCACAATCTTTGAGAAACACAAAATCTAGGATACTACAACACAGAACACTGTGTTTATTTCACTTCATATATTGTAATTAGATAATGGTTATTCAATGTCACAACACGAAATTTTTTGACTCTGTTTGAAATTGTGTTTACAATGTGTACATTTATGATTTTTTTTTTTTTTTTAGAATATGCATTATACACCAAGTTTAGTGTATCCAGAAATAAATCTTGTAACTACATTTAAAAAGACTTCAACTGTATTTTATATATGTTTATTGGCAGTGTATTGTTATATTGATAGTTTATTGGAGAGGTCATGTTTATTATTGTTCCATGACTTCAATGTGTCAATATACTTTGAAATGTCATGGACCCACTACACTACTTTACATTTTCTGATTGAGTGATAACGCTGTTAGTGCTGATTCAACTAATGTGATGAATTGCAATCAACATATAGTTGTACTATGGTTTAAAATGCTTATTGTTATTGTTAGAGGAAAAAATGACAAAGTCCATCATAAATAATGATCCATTTGTTCTTGCTGTTTATTTACTTTTTTGACATATAAGTTTGGATTGGGCATCGACTGAAGGTTAGACTTTACTTTGCTGTGCCACATAGCTATTGTCTATAGATGAGGGATTCAGCGGTTTCTCACCAGTGAGCTGAGTCTAGATGAATATGATATCTAATTCATGCACTGCCAACCATGCATATCATCATGCGGTTTCTGTGACGTATAAAGAGTATTGTGTTGGCTTCTGTGCCTTGTATTTTGAACTGTGGTGATGGTGAACGTTTGTGTCTGGTCTATTTATATTGTTATTGCACCAAAACATTTTCTCTACGTTAGATACAACAAAGAGACAAGTCATTATCTCCAACAGGGATTTAAGAAAATGAAAACAAAGGTGTGTATGATGTGTAATCCTCTCTATATCTACAATGACAAGATCTTCCAGGGAGGTCCTATCACTGAAAAGGAGCCTTGTTTCACCTGCAGGACTACTTCTGCCTGTGCACATCATTAGAGTGGAGGGTGGATCGTGGGTTAATGGTCCAGACTAACAGTGCTGGAGTGACTGTGTCAGATCCTGCAGGGTCATCAGAAATGCAGGTTACCAAATGACATCAGAAACTAGATATACTGCCTCACAGTTGTTAGCCTCCGCCAACCAGTAAAGTTGCAGTTTACATTCATGTCTGTCCAGACTCATGTAATATTTACACTAAAGACTTTAAAGGAATTTATTAAAAGGTATTAAATGCATTATTTGGGATATCATCACTATATTGATGTGTATGAATCCAATGAATAATTTCCAGTGTGAAACATGCCTTCTTCACTTAGAGACAATTTGCTCAGGGGAGCACAGAGGACTGATAGGGAGCTTCATCACATTTTACAACAATAATCACCTGAAGCTTAACATCAACAAAACCAATGAGCTGGTGGTGGACTACCAGAGGAGCAGGAGATCCCCTGTCCTGGTTGTCATCCAGGGAAAGGAGGTGAAGTGAAAATGCTATGTTATGATGTAGAATCATGGCCAGAAAAGTGTTTTTGCACAACATTGTGATGTCACAGTGAATATGACCTTTAACCTATTGGATATATCATTTTATCCAATTAGCAATCTGTGTAAAACTTCATAATTAGTCGTAATTAGTGTATAAATTCCTGAGTTTTTGCCAAAATGTTTTGTGAGGTCACAGTGGCCTTTACCTTTGCCCTTTTACCACCAAAAGCTAATCAGTTCATCCTTGTACAACCCCATGATTGATGTCTGTCCAGGATCAGTGGCATAGTTATTAAGTTCAGTCCTGCAGTATCAGAAGTGTCAGAGGTGTTCTTGGGTATTCTTTGAGCATGACAGTTTCCTCAGCTGCCAGTGCCCTCTGGAGAGGACAGAGTAGTGACACCACTGAGAGTGGAGCGCGTGGAGTGAGTGGAGAGTCAAATACCCATCATAGCAAAATATAATAAATAAAAAACTAACAAACATACCAATAAATACATACATACACACATGCATACATACTTGAATACATGACTAAATAAATAACTCGAAGTTTATTTTGACATTTGGTATTATCTATTGTATAAACTGGGTACATTATTCATATTTAGCTAAATATAGCTACACAACAGGTATTCCAAGCCTTTGCAAAAGTCCTGAAGTGACTTAAATCTCTGAGGATTAAAGAAATATATACCATCACACAGCAGGGTGCAATTTTGTGGTCACACAAAATTGTAACTCCCCCATCCTCCCACCCAATACTTTTATTTATGTTCCCAGTAAAGAATGGGTCTGTACAACTGAACTTCAAGCAGTGCATGTTTGAATCTCAATGACAGTATATTAATACTTAAACTGAGTACTGTTTTTTCATCCACTGATATTGCAAACAGAACTTTTACCAGACAGTACAAAGAGACAGCTCATCGTTAACAGCTCCTCTTCGCCCCACCATCCAACTCCGACCCTTCACGTCTCTCTTCAATAAATTCAGTTCAAATCAAATTGTGGTCCTTGTCTTGTGAAAGCAAAGTTATTCCTGCTGCAGCCACACAACCTCAGTCAGAGCCATCGTCAATTCCATCACTTAATCCTGCAGTCATTTATCCAGCTTTCACAACAGCAATGTAGGAAAAATATTAACATTATTACACACTTCAACATGTTATACTTTGGCTGTGAATGCATTTAGAGGTTGATATTAGACTATCACTCCTATCAGGGCTAATGTGAGAGAGGCGTAGCACTGGCTGTGTGCCAAGATGTTGTTGTAGATAGAGGGAGGGGCATGAACCTGTCCCATCCAACACAGACGTTAAAGCTTACTCCACAGAGCCATGTGGCCAGAAGCCAACTTCATGGTATCTGCCTCACTACCAGCTGCACAGAAAACAATTTAATTGGATCAATAAATCTTTTCTGGAATCATGCTTTGTGAGATCAAAAGGTCAGTTAACATTGTATAAAGCCGTGTATTTTTAAAACAATTGCAGAATCAGCAATTGTGCAGATATAAATGCTGAGGCTATTCAAATGACAATGATCATCCTGACTGAGCCTTTTAATGTTCCCACATATATATAAATCAGGCCCAGCCCAGCACGCAATACGGTGGATGTGAAAGGGAGGTATAAACAATCTTTTATCAAAAGTTGGTGTATAAGCCCCAAACATGGACCGCGTGGGAAAGGTAGGCTGTCAAGCAGCTAATGCTTGTGACCCATTGGCTGCATTACTGGACTTGTTACATAATACAGTTGTCAAGTGTGCACTCGCAGAATTAAAGGGTGAAGTTACATTATTTGCTTTGATGTGATGCCGCTTAAAACACAGTATCTGTGTACTAGATCACTGTCATTTACCAAGCACAAAGTGATTTATTTTCAAGACTGTTTGGATATAACACAGATCGGTAACGCACACTGTGTTTGCATATGGTTGAGTATGATGTGCGTGCTATAACGTCTTACGTGCAGCCACTAAATAATCCATGTCCTTCATCACTCTCTGTCTCGTTACCCACAGATCATCTTTTATGAAGACAGGAACTTCCAAGGTCGCTCCTATGAGTGCAGCAGTGACTGTCTTGAGCTTAACACCCATGTCAGTCACTGCAACTCTGTGCGAGTGGAGAGTGGCTGCTGGGTGCTGTACGAGAGGCCCAACTACATGGGCTCCCAGTACATCCTGAACAGGGGAGAGTACCCCGACTACCAGCGTTGGATGGGCTACAATGACAGCGTCAGGTCCTGCAGGCTCATCCGAAACGTGAGTTCCTAGTTCCTAGAGACAATCATATCACCTGGCGAATTCATTTTCAAATTGGCCTGTGATTGCATCCTGGGATTATAACATATATTAGAGAATGAAATAAAATATGGTGGAAGTCATCCTGTGTTCGGTTAAAATCATTGGAATGAATTCCAAAAATAGTCTACCTTCTTTAGGGGAGGGGAGGTGTGATCTTTTGTTAACACAAGCCAAGATAGACTTTGAGATAGCTTCAAGTAACAAGAAACCAATACATACCTCCCAGGTAGTATGAATATCTTTAAAGCTTATTGCGAACATTTGATGTCACACGGCCCATGTCTTTTTCTTCGAGAACCTCAGGTTGCTTTCCCAGCAATGTTTTCTGGTTTGCAAGCAAGACAGAAATAATCTGTGTCAAACTGAAACCCTGCTCTTTATGTTGCAGACAACTGGTTTGTTCAGGCTGCGTGTGTATGAGCGCCCTGACTTCAGTGGCCAGATGCTGGAGTGCACTGAGGATGTGGCCAACCTGCCCGAGCGCTGGCGCCTCCGTGAGGTCCACTCTGTCCAGGTGCTGGATGGTGCCTGGGTCCTCTATGAGCATCCCAACTTCCGTGGACACCAGTACCTCCTGGAGAAAGGAGAGTACCGCCGCTTCACTGAGTGGGGAGCCATGCACCCCAATGTGGGGTCTTTCCGCCATATCCAGGACTGTTAGACTGTCTCTTGCTTAGTTTATGTTTTACATAAATGTTCTTCATGCATTTAATAAAAAATGATTTGTGCTCAGATATACATATATCACTCCGTCTGTTTACTTATTTCTGTGGTTTCTAATAGAACTGACCACTGATCATCTGAGGTGATATACAGTAAATATAACTCAACAAAATCATCCTTAACTTTACATACAAAATGACATTATTCTGACACTATATGATAGTATGAACATTATGTCATTGATTTAAACACAATAAAATCTGACTATCTCAGATTCATAACTCTTTCAGGAATTGCGTTTTTGCTGGCAATATGTTTACACCGTACCTAATTAAATCAAGTTCATGACTCTTTAGCAATTATGGGGGGAAAAGGTAAACAAAGGAAACAATGTATTGCTAATGGACTGCTAGTAAACAGGATACATTGTCTAGATGTTTCTCAACACCAGAAGAATTAGCAAAATACTGAAAAGTCATTCCTGTTTAGAGGCGTTTGCTTGACAGGTAAACCATAACAAATGAATCAAGATTGGAAATGCTGCACATCAGGGTTCACAGTTTTTTGCTCAGACACATATTGAGATTTTGTTTCTCCATGACATTTTTAACCATGATGATCTCACTAGTTAGTTTTAATCTTGAAAGAGGTGCCACATTAATTGGATACTGGATATCTGAATGGGACAAGCAATTTGCAGAACATGTTGCTGCATCTGAGAGCCGTACTCCCACTTTCCTGACATCTGTGTCCTTCTGCTGGAGATGTGTCAATAAACCAGAGTTCATGGAGCCACTACATCACAGTTACATCCCATAATAAAAGCCCTCTCTCTCAGCTTTGATTGCAACACCACAGATGCACAAATGACTAAGCACAATTAGTCTGTGGCAAAAGGTGTGGGATGCAAATGCAGACCTTTCATCGTTTCAAGCCTTCATTACCATTTTGTTACATGATTATTACACATAGTGCCTGTGCACGTACGTACTGTAAATGTGTGGCGCAGATCCACCACAGCTGTGTCTTTATGTTGTGTAATCCCACTCTGCTATGGCTAAACTGTAGTGCAGGCCGTCCTATGACACAGGGCTGATGGGAGCATGGCAGGGAGGTCAACAGAGCCCGGCTAAACCTGGGTACAAAGAGTTCAGGCATGCTGATGACTCAGTGGTATTTGCCAATAAGAGCCTGGAGCGTGCCAGCCGGCTGTTATTGCTGACGCGAGCAGCAGCTCAGCTAACTGGAACAAGGCTGGGACTCCAGGAACACAAAGGGGCCGCTGCCAGCACGTTCGCCCAGCTGCGCTTATTCAGCTCTGCAGCCTCTCTTGTTTACAGCATCACCCATCCCGCACTCACTCACCCTTTCTCTGTCAGCTGGTAACAGGAGAGAGACAGACAGAGAGAGAAACTGAGAGACAGACAGAAACATAGAGAGGCAGACTGGATGATGTAGGAATGACTGTGGTGTCAGAGGTAGTCACACATTTCACTGAGCCCCAGCACGCCACCTTGCGGACATTGCTTGGGGGTGCAAAATGTCTGTGTGTTTGTCTATTTCTGACTGTTTCTGTCTGACTGCCAGTAGAGAGATGTGAGAAATCCTTTAAAGCCGAGCACATTTTGCCAGTCCTCAAACATTTAAATGATTATTTTAGGGTTAAGGCTTAGATTTGGGGTTAAGATTAGAATCAGGATAAGGGCTAGTTTAGTATAAGGGTTGAGGTTTGGGGTTGGGGACTGAATGTTCTCACTGGAAGGTCCTCACAAGTATAGTATGTGTGAGCATGCGTGCGTGTCTGTGTGTCTGTGTGTGTGTGTGTGTGTGTGTGTGTGTGTGTGTGTGTGTGTGTGTGTGTGTGTGTGTGTGTGTGTGTGTGTGTGTGTGTGTGTGTGTGTGTGCATGGGGTTAGCATCCAAACAGGCCAAGGTCAGCAGGGTTTCACTGAGAGTACAAGGTGCATCATAAACAAATCTGACTTGTGATCGTCTTGAGAGTCACTGTAGATTTGCTTGTGGCCCGAAGCCACTTTTCACTATGTAAAGCAGTATTACCTCTTCAACCCTGCTGGGCCAAGTACAAATGCATTGTGCGCAGCCAGGCTTAGTTCAAATCCATAAAACTTTATTTTAAATTATAGTGGAGATCCCAAGAATCCAAAGATATCAGATATGTCCTGCTGAACTATAGGGAAACATGTATAAAAGACAGCGAGATAGAAGATACAGAATGTGTATGTGACTTTATCATACACATGTTTTTATGTTCCCTCTTGCAATTGTAACATGCATATCTGTGTTGTGCAGATGTTTCAGGACTGAATATAGCTTGCACTGACAAAACTCTCCACCAATTTTATGGGGCACTGAGTGCTAAAATATTCTGTTCTACAAAGTCTGACGTTTACCCGAGCCCAGCTATTTATAACTGCCAGGGATGTGATTGGTCTCTGCAGCTGAGAGGAACTATGTTAATCCTCTGGAAAGAACGTAGCTTCTGGCTCCAAGAGTTGCCTTGTATGGCAACAATGGATAGATGGGAGAAGAGAGAGATATAGACTGAGTGGGTGGATGGGGGGTGGGGGTGGGGGGAATAAACAGTCAGACATTCAGAAACAAGGACAAGCATGAAAAAATGTATTACAGGGGGAAAAGCATAACTTAAAATGACTTTAAACTGAATACACCTCTATTACACAGATATGGGAACAACGCATCCTGTTGAAACTTTGGTAAAGCACCTTTTCTGGCAGCGGTGCAACCGTCCAGTCCTGGAGCAGTTGTCATGGAGATAACACCCAACATGATGTAAGCTGTTCCCTGATTATGTCTCGCAGCAATATTCTTAATGGATTGTTCAATAAATGATGATTGCTGATGCACTCAGACCATTTGATGAAAGGCTGCTGTTTGACATCTTGGCTTGTTTGAAGCATACAGTTTCATCTGCAGCTGATTGAAGATGACAAGGGCCAGCACCACTACAATGCTGTAAAAGCTCTTTGATCTAAAATGATACTGGCCGTGGACTGCACTGCAGTACCCTGGTTAGTGAAACTAACCACAGGCCACTGTCAAAACCTACTGAGGTTGCTGCAGTGTTTCACAAATAAGAGTGTAGCAGTTTTTGGCCAAATCTCTGCTGGCTCGTGCAAACGATTAAATAAGGACACATGAAATTTTACCTGCTTTATTTTTTGACTTAAATGTTTGTTTACTGCAGTGGCTGCCGAGTGTGGCCTGAGTTTAAGGTTGGAACTCATAATAATGGTTCAAGTCTCAGATTTCAGTCAGAAATTGTGTGTTTTCAGGAATGTGCAGGAGAGAGAGATTTACTCTCAATAGCTCATTCTGTGATGCTTTTCTGAAGGTTCTTGCATTGGCTGCAGTCATACCAAATCTGGCAATGCGGCACGTTCCCTCAGGGATGTGCGGAGGTGCGGCTGTGTTTGCTTGTTTGTGCTCTTGAATGTAACTGCCATGACACAATCAGAAATAATGCTTTATTTCTCTGATTCACTCCTTTTCTTCTCACTACTGCCACTCCCTCTCTTCATTCACTCTCTAGCTTGATCGACCACCGCTGCGCTCTCTCTCTCTCTTTCTATCTCTCTCTTGCTCACTTGTACTCTCAGCTCGTTCACAGTCTCTCTTTTTCTTTCTCGTCTTTTTAAAATCATCCGGGAAGCCGACAAAAAAGTCTAACCTACTTTTAACAAAATCAAACAAAGAGAAATTTCCTCCCCATGTCGCAAGAGCGTCTTTGTACACCCTCATGCTACAATGCAACATGGCATCTTACACCTGATTGCTGGTTTATATGATTGGCCACTGTGGTATGACATGGGATTGCCTTCTAGAAAAAGTTGATTCTGGTTCAACCTCTTTTCTGGCTGGGATTTTTTTTTTTTTTTTTTGAACCCCATGTGGTATGCACTCGTGCAGCCTGAACACACTACCCCAATCAAATGAATGGGAGGACTGGCATTTTTTCACATGGTTGGATTTGGTCCGAATGCAGCCTTGAACATCAGCCTAGAAAAACTTGCTCTTTGCTTTTCACAGCAAACTTTCAGTAAGGTCACGTGAACTATGGCCACCAGTGCTGCTGTATGCCACAATACCTGGTGTGTCAAACACTAAGAGGACTACAGATACATGTAGACATCCTAACTTAAATTTTGTCTGCATGTCTGCAAATAAAGGTCCACATCTTTTAATAAGAATACAATTTAAGCTTCAGTTGGAAGGTCTCATGAGACTGAACACACACACACATGCACAAATGTGTAACTATAGTGGACTTTAATGGAACTGTTTGATGTTTGTAACTCTACAGACACCCCAACAGAATCAAAATTCATATGCATACACAAGGGGCAAAAATGATTATAAACTAAAGCAAGTACTAAAATACATAAGGAAGAGATATGAATAAAAAATACAAACAAGAGAAAATACATTGATCAGAGAATAAACAGAAATGAGAAGAGATGAAACAAAGTTACATAAAAGCAAGTCTATCAAAGTGCATCTTAAGAAGTGATTCAACTTAGCGAGACAGGATGTTCCGCAGTCTAGGAGCCCCAGTGGCAGAAGTACAGCAAACCTGCTGTTATTGAGTCTTGCCATGCTGACGACGGTAATGTGAGAAAACTGGGGCGAGCATTCGGAGATGGCAGGACATCAAGAATCATTCCTACAGGGAGACAACAAATGAAGCACTATCATCATGTAAAAAGATGTGCCTTTGTTAATTAAAAGGCAATGCTATTGTTTTTGCATGTTTTAGTTTATTCACTACATTACATGGATTCTTTACATTACTATTAACCACTTCACAAAGCATATCATATGTTTTGAGATTTATGATTCTGACTACATACTACGTTTACAAGTTTCCTATCATAAGTTATTTAACCAAGAAGCCAAATCATCTTATTTATAATGCTCATGTGTGTTCATTTTGTGTTTTCTAATTTTTTTTGTTTTAACAAATAGCACATAAATGCATTGCTGTTTGACCGTTGATACTGAAGTTAATGGATATTGCAGATTCTCAGCAGAGTGTGAACGCACAAGAAAATGTTTGACCTTTCAGTGCAGTCCAACGCTTTCAACTAAAGTAAAATATGAGTAAATTTGCAAAGTAAATTTGACCAAAAAATAAATGAATAAAAATTGCAAGATGTTCAAAGCAAAGGATTTCTAATCTGAAGCAAGTATTAAACACAGTCAGAAGTGGGCTATGCGTCAGCTAACTTGTCTGCAGCTACACGTTGTGTCAGAGGACACCCCGCAACACCTCACACCCCCTTTGGAGAAATTTATACACACATAAAAAAGTAAGTAGGTGAGGCGTGGGAGGAAATAGGTATGGTTTAATCAGTGTAAGAAGTTAGTATATTGCTCCTTAGACCTTGCATCAAAACTTTGTGGTGTTACACTAATCGTTATGTGACTTTTTGTTGTATACCACACCAACTACACATGACCGAACACCACAACCACTATAACACTCCCTTTGGGCCAGGGGGGTGCAAAAACTTAGCTAGATCTTTCTTGGCCCATGACCAAACTTTGTGCCAAATTTGGTGGAAATCTGAGCATCTGTTTGAAAGATATGCAACTGTGAAACACATAGATAAAAAGACAAACGAATGCACATCAATTCATAGTCCTTCCCTCCTCTGAATGGAAACAAATGGCTGCCTGGAAGCTGAGAAAAATGCATTTAAACATCTAAAAAAATTATGGTATGTTTTTGAAAACTGTCAGTATTAACGAAAAGCACATGTGCAGTAAATGGGCTCAAGCATGTGCCTTTTATGCCAAAGCTCGTGTCTGTCCTTTTCCAGAGAAAGAGTCTGGTTTTGGGAGACAAGATAAATTTGCTTACGGTCGATCGTCACCCCTCTGTCCTCTGAGGAGACCCACTGCAGCGAGGTCGTGTCCCTGTGATGTGGCAGTCTGCCCGTCACACCCTCAGTTGGCCAATATTCTCACAGTCCCCTTCACACACCTGCCACACAGCAACCCCAACACACACATGCACGCACACACGCATGCACTTCCGTTCACACTCTCCCTTGCTTGCACCTGGCACACACAGGGCCATGCTGGGACCTTAATTTGGGCCTGAGTTCTATGTAGGGAAAACACCCTGCTATGCCTTATACAATATGTACCAGAGGTGAGATCTGATGCACAGAGTCGCTCCCTCCCCTGTGTCCTTATTCCCTTAGCTGCCCGCCCTTATCCTCTCTCATTTATCCCTTATTGCCTATGAATTATTTGACGTTCAGTATAAGAAATGGTCCTCCTAACACCTCCTCTGGGATATGAATAGGCCCTGTCATGTCACTTCTAAAATAAGCAACAGCTCTTAAATGAAGGAGCAGATTTTTCTGGAACGAGAGGCAGCCTGTGTCTCGGTCATTGGGACACAACCTCCCTCAGCTCCTCTCATCACAGCCGCCGTCATCATGGCCACAGATGACCCCCACCCCCTCCTACTTTCACAAACATGGCTGAACAGCGGTGGCAGATTGGAATGTGACAGCTTGGAAACAGCTGAGTGTGAAACTGAGTGTCAGAAATTAGCCTCTTGTCAAAACAGATTTGAAGCTGCTTCAAAGATCGAGATGGGACATATACTTTAATGATATAATCTGTAATAACTCTGTGTGTGATTATATGTCAAGGTCATAGTTCAAGGGGTTAAACACAGCAGTAGGGGTGGATTCGTTTCCCACTGGGATCAATCATATGACCAAAGGTGGAAAGTAAAAAAGTATATCCACTCAAACACTGTACTAAGGTTCATTTTTTTTTTTTTTTTTTAAGATTATTTTTTGGGGCATTTCTGCTTTATTGGAGAGACAAGAAAGGCGAGGGATGGCAGAGAGAGGGAAGGGACTTATCCTTAATATGTGGTACACGCTCTACCAGGTGAACTACCAGGTATTGAATATTGAGAATTTCCATATTGTTTAACTTAATACTTTGATTGCATTAAAATTCAGAGGCAAATATTTTACTTTTTGCTGCACTACATTTGTACAATGGCTGTAGTTGCAGGGGTAGTTACTTCGCAGAACAAGGTTTAATATGCAAAACATAAAATGTAGTGCTTTGCAAACGAGCTAAAAATATAGTTAGAGCTACAGCATTAAAATACTTCTTAGAGATTAATGCATCAATAATTTAACACTCTGAAAGGAACCATTCATCATAATGGCTACTTTTAATTTGCATATGGAAGCTCATTTTCCTGCGAACGCTTCTATACTTTTACTTGAGTAAAATTACGAGAGCAGGACTCATGGTATGTCTACTTTTCCTTGTGTTAAAGAAATTGGTACTTTTTCCACCTCTGCATATGCCAGTAAAAATACTCACTTTACACTCACTCAATTTACAAAGAGCTTGGATAAAGTCATTCTCCAGTAAAACATATCACTAAAAGTACAGTATATTTCCAGTGGATGAGCAGTTGGTTTTCTGAAATCTCATTCTATCTCATTTTAACGCATTAAGTCTATCAGTCAGTGATGTGTTTCTATTCTAGACACCTTCACCCTCTGATTCACTCGCACAGTTGTCACCGATTGCCACTAGATGACAGCATTGCACATACAGTGCTTGACTCATCCTTAGCATGTGAAAACAAACAGCCTCTGCAGGCGAGTGTATGAACACCAGCTCAGGCTCGGTTTAACAGCTCATAACATTTTTATTGATGATTTAATCAGACATTGAAAGTGCGTTTGTTTGAAATTAAATGGATTCTGACAGTGGATGGAGATCATAATAAGTCTGTTGCAGCAGTTGTGTATAACATGTGACATGAAAAGAGGCCACTGTATCACTGGCTAAATCGCTTTCTCTTAAATCTAAACAGTAAGTGGAAGATTCACAGTTTTCACCACAGAGTGAACGAGGATCTATGATGTCCCCCTTTTTCCTATTCATCTCTCGTTTCCGTTCTCTTCCTCTCCCTCACTCACATGTACACACACACCTTTGTGCAAGGGATTTACCAGGGAGCCTGATGTGACGTCAACATGGCAAGAAGGGGAAAAAAAAGAAACAAACAGTATTGCCATGGAAACCTATCTCTCTCAGTTTTTTCTCCATGATCCATCCTGGATCTGTGGACATGATGCTGTATTATTGTACACTGACACGTACGGCAGTGACAGTAAGATGTTTGTTTGAAGAACGCCTCGGAGATCGAGTCGGCCCCTCAACTGTGATGACAGGCTGCTGTATAAATCTCCTTTTTAGCCTGAATTTGAATTATGGCTATGCATAAACACATTTATTGACTGATTGCATGAATTTCAATGCATTGCAATGCACAATTCCAAATGCACACATGGTGGATCCATAGAAGCTTTTTGCATATGAGCTTCTTGGTGCCCCAATGCCAACAGTCAGGATGAGCTGATTTTCATCAATCAAGGAAGATTTCATTGAAATTTTAATGAGTTTTTATGTATGTCAAGGTCATTTCCATCAATATCTCTTATGGTTTTGGCACAAAAACATGACAAAATCTAATTCCAGCTTTCTTTCATTTGGATCACAAGCCTCCTTTGATGGGGTTGATATATTAGATCAACCCAGAGAAAAGCTTTCTTTAGATATATTATCACCAAGATAGACTGAAATGGTATTGTAACAGTTTGTTTTTATGAATCTTCTCTGAGATCAGTGGTTTGAATGAGGTTGTGCACACTGTATATGTGTGTACAGCCTTTAGACTCTAACTGCTTGTAATAATGAAGGGTGGAAAAGGTGGAAACATTGTCCTGTCGTAACAAACCTTCTGACAGAGATTCCTGCCTCCTTAAGTGAGGATTGCAGGTCGCCGTTTCCATTTATATGCTCGCATCGCGTCGATCATCACCTGATGGCTTCACCTCAGGGATTTTTACTTGGAATGTGTTGTGTTTGGTCTTCGCTTTGATTTATTGAGAAGATGAGTTTTGTGTGTGCAGGTCTAACTGTATTAGTAAAAATAATAGTGCATTCCTTTCATGGGTTGTAAGAGTCCTCAGACCCTTTTTAAGTAAAATCCCACAGATGGCCCTAATTGTACAGCAGCTCAATGATGCATGTCTGCCAATCCAAACACTGGTTTATGACTGGGGAGTGGGTGGAGAAGGGGGGGCAATGAGGGCTGCAATGTGTCCAACATACACACCAGCCTCTTAGCATGCACACACGCACACACACGTACATGCACGCGCACACACACACACACACACACACACATGCACGCACAAGGCTAGGCAGGTGCTGCCTGTCGCTGGCTCTCGGAGTGTTTACAGTGCCGTATGAGGGGGGATCCTGGGAGGCAGCTATTTTTAGCTCTGGTTTCATCATTCCCCTCTCTCCGCTCTGCGTGCAGCTGCGGACTGGAGCTGCATTCTAATGAAGAGACGAGATGGCTGTAAAACACTTTCTGCCAGTTACCCCGAGAGAAACTGACAGTGGTTCTAAAATCAGAAAAACAGCTCGAACAGAAAGGAATGGTGACTCTGCTTGCATCACTCTTGTGTTTAAAAAAATATAACATTTGTTTGCAGGATGTTTCTCAGTAATACTGTATGAAACAGCGCTAAAAATATAGGGCCTATTTAAATTTGCCAGACATGAGATTTTAATGGCAAAATGCACTGTTGACCTGAGCATACAGTTAAATCCATTTCAGGCATCAGCTTGCAGTGTGCTAATGGTTGTTTGGGAATGCTAACAGCCAGTTGTGTGCTACAGCAGCAGCAGTGGTGACGCCTGCCAGTGTTTCCTCCCCGGGTTGCCACAACAGACTTGGTGTGGTAAGCATCTTGGCCCCTCACTCCTTGACATTGCGTAATACCCTCCATCCATCAGTCACAAACACAATAGCACAAATAGTATCAACAAAATGAAAATGCCACTGTGACAAGGGACACAGGGAACACCATCTTCACAATGTGGACGGCACTGCTCAGATGTGGTGTGAGTTGTCTTTAGCCTGCTCTTCTTCTCTCTCTCTCTCTCTCTCCCTCTCGACCCTGGGAGAACACTGAGGGAGAATCCTCAGGAAATGAGATTTGAACCAAAAGACCTCAGCCACCCAGTCATTCCTTCCGGGCAGTGTGTATTTTTGGAATTAGTTGAAGCAAAGCAAGTTGTAGCATTCACTTTGAAGGGATATTGTCATGGAGACAAATGGCAAAACAAGCAAATAATGGAATCAGGGGTTCCCGCAGAGAGGCCTATTGTTAGCCCTAACTCAGTGGAAAACTGACATGTCTGTGATAAACTGGTGTGTTTTCCTTTCTTCACCCTCTCGTCTCGGTCCTTGGGTTCCCTCGTGTTTTTATGTAACTGGAGGCATCTGTACTTTTCTGAAATGTCACAAGACTTATATCAAATGGTAGTTACCATGTCTATTCTTGGAAACCTAAACTGAGTTTCCTCCACAGAAGCTCAGTGTAGTTTGTTTAAAGAGGCGGGTTGCATCACAGCGATGGAGACCTCGGTGAGAGAGTGTTCTCTTCGAGCTGAGGAGGCACGAGTTGAGACAGATAGATGGCAGACTCTGGGCAAGCAGTGAAAGCTAAATAGAAGCACGACGTCTTCGAAACATGTCAGAGATTTTCCGTCATGTAAGAGAAAGCCTGCCAAAGCTCTTTCTGACTAATGCCTACATGGTGGGCTAGGAGAGTTTTTTTTTAGGGTTTATGCCAATTGTCTTGCTTGCCCCTCTCCTTTATCTTACCCCTGCTGATATTGGCACAAGCCGGAGATATCAGGGCTCGTTTTGATGCCATTTATTACAACTTCCACTGACTTGAAAATGGAAGTCTCCTCCAGGAAATAATCCCTCAAAAAACATGTCATCTTAAAAATTGTATTGTCAGATCTATGTCTTCTTATGTCTACACTGAAATCTGAATTATAAAAACAACAACAACCACAACAACAAAATAGTTAATATTGATGAAAAACCCAATTACATGCGCGGTAAATCCGTTAGGGAAAATCTAAACTAGATGAGGACAGTAAATATGCCAGAAATCTAAATGAATGTTGTAGTCTCCTTTGAGAAAAAACAGAAGATTGCAGTCATTGGAAATAGGAAATGTTGAATGAAAATAACAGCAAAACACTCTTCCTATTTCCTTTTGCCTCCTCCCTTCATCTCAATAATCTGAGTGAATTTCTGTTAATATCCTGTCTTTTGTTTGCTGATTACCCTTCCCTCTGTGCTGCAAGACGCTCAGTGATGAAGCCTCGTCTCTACCGCGAGGATATTATGATGAGCGTTAGTATCCTCTGAGGTGTCGACCGTCTCCTCGCCATACCGAGCTGAGCAGAGGATGGAGAGCACGGCTTCTGGTTTATGTCCTGTCTCCTGGATATATCTGGTGCACTCCTCTTGTTTGACTGCATGTGAATTTGATTTAGTGGGTGTAATGATGTGGTAGGTTAGGGCAGATGAGTCAGACGAACCAAAGAGAAGCCCACTGTGTTTATCTTAACTTCTACAGGAAGATGAATGAAGGGGTATTTCACAGCGTGCAGCTGCTCGGCCTCCTTCATACCCTGAACTCGCCGGATTC
Organism: Myripristis murdjan; assembly: GCF_902150065.1. Lineage (NCBI taxonomy): Eukaryota > Metazoa > Chordata > Actinopteri > Holocentriformes > Holocentridae > Myripristis > Myripristis murdjan. Next base: position 24,009,347 of record NC_044000.1, read on the forward strand.
TGTCAATAATATGTTAATGAAGCCTCATGCAACACAGGGATGCACAACAGCCAGAAAGACTCATTTACATTATAGTCTAGACAATAGATGTGAAGCCACTTATCTAAATAAAAAAAAAAAAAAAAAAAAAGCAACAACAAGACCATTATGCTCCCTCTATCCCACACACACATACACAACAGATTAATGTCCACTCCCAGAGGAGATGGGAGTCAGGGGGTAATAGTAGCACCCTACATCGCACCCTACTCAGTGGGTGCAATTACTCTGACAAGGCTGACAAGGTGAGGGGCCAGAGGGGAACACGGCACCCGTGTAGCGCTGTTTGTCAGCAGGGAAAATAAGATAGCAATGTGAGGCAGTGATGACTGTTGTGTGTGTGACAGGAGATAATGACAGAGGCATCGCTGCTTTTCATACTGCGCAGCACAAGGAAGCCTGGGCTCACCAGCAGGGTGTCACGCTGCAATCACAGGGTTTGTCAGCTTTGGTTTTGCACCTTGAAATGGAAAGATTTTGGACGCGTCAAACCCAAATTACCTGCTGCACTGGTGAAAAGAAACTAAAATGATTATGTTGCAGAGTTGCCAGTAAGCCTAAATGTTTGTCTCCGACAGGCAGGGGAGAACGAGTAGACGGGTAGATGTTTCTCACATGAGGGATCAGGTTTGTACACGAGTGGCACCCTGTCATAATATTAACCACATGTGGCAAAAGAGAAACATGGGAGTTAATTACAGAGAGCTGAAACGTGAGGGAGAGGCTGTTTCTGTGTAGAGGGACATGCCACAGACAGTAAATTTATGTTCTTGAGCAAATGGAAAATATACAGCACTCCTTGTTGGATCAATATGTAGGACCACTGGCGGACATGGGGGGCCAGTGGTGGCATCTGCCCCCCTTGGCCCCCCATGTTTGAAAAAGCATGGCTAAAATGCCCTCTAGAGTGCAGAAAACAAGAGGAAATGTGATGCAGTGCTGCAAAGGGTGTCCCTACATTTGTGAGGATATGGGAAATTTCTTAACCGTCTGGCGCATAGCGGTCACTACAGTGGACAGCTGTTTAAAAGTCATTTTCTCTTAAATGCAATGGTTTCTATGGTGGAATTGCATATCAGCTGTTAGACAACTATTAGCTGTTAGCTGCTCTCTGCTGCTGAGACTGTCAGTTCTTGTTGCTGAAAACATATTAATACTAGTATAATGACATGGTAATACCAGTCCTGCATCCTTAAGGAAGTATGGAGACTCACAAAAATGTTCATGCCCTAAGAAGAGTGAAAACACATAAGAAAAAAAATCTTGACTCTGGCTTTCATAATTCATGCATCAGAGGGTTAATGGATGCACCTCCAGTGGAGAAAATATGATGTGCTGCTATAGAACAGGTACCCTTGCCATGGGAGAAACGTGAGGTTCCCTTGGTGCCTCTTTGATGAAGAAAACTCAGAAGATGACCTTCCAAGTGAGAAAACACCATGGAGTGCCCTTGAAATGGAGAGAAAAAAATACCAGTGGAAAAAAAGAGATGCAGTGCTCTATCGTCTCCCATTCAAGGTGTCCTGCAGGGCCGGCTTTCCCAAAGTGAGGCTGTGACAACTGTCTAGGGCTGTTTAAAATGTGTTAATATGCTTTAGGGTGGAATTTTCCTTTAATGCAACAGCATAATGTGATATTCATAAAGCAGTATGATAGAAAAGTGAACATAGTAAGTTTTAGTAAAGGATATGATTAGGCAAAAGAAGACCAGTTGGAGTGAATATTCATTATTTTTCGCCCTGTTGCCATTATAATCACAACCTTGTGTACCAATACAAGAGGGGAACACTTCATCCTGCTGCAGCCCGTTCAATAGCTGTCGTGACAACATCCCAGCAGCAGCGACTGATTGCAGAGCAAAAGCAAGATTCAATCAAGCAGTCCGTTTCCACCTCATCCAGACCCTTATCCATTCTAATAAAATCCCCAGAATAGCCAGGCTAAGAATATTTAGAACAGTTTGTGTCTTTTTGTCTTCTCTTTAAATGGACAGTCCATGAAGGTTTCCGGTCAGTAGCTATAAACAAGCCCCCAGATGTTGTTTTAAAGGTGGCATATCAGTCCTAATGAAATGTAGTGAGACTGTGGGGCTGAGCCAGCAGGGATGAATGCAGTAATTTATTCTCTTGTATTTTCTCTCCCCGGCAGCTGGGGTAGGTGGCACAAATGGAGCATTTTAATTAAAAACTGCTGAGACACAGCGATCCAGGAAAAAGGCTTGGCAGCCGGTGACAAGTCTTCCCATTCCTACGGTGTGTAAGCAGCACGCCACGACGCGCCTCATTCAGTTAAGGAAAACCAATAACACAAACTCAATTACTATCTTTACATGGAGCCCCGAATTCTCTCCAAATTCTCCAAATGTCTGCTATTCTTGTGACTCTATTTCAGTTTCCTCTGCACTCAAAGATATTGAGGGGGAAAGTGTCCAGCAGGTGTTTCACATCAAGCCTTTGACAGACAGAACAAGAGATTTAGCAGCAGTTTTATAAAAATGAGCAGTTTACCTCACCTCCTAGCTGACATTTCCAAAAACTTTGAGGCTAACTGATGTACAAATTGATCCATTAAGTAGAGTTTATATTTCTCTGGACCTGCATGAGCATAAAAAATGATAAAAACATTTATTTTCTGTTGATGGGCAAGACAGCCCAGAGTAATGAGGCTGAAATTTTAACTGTGTGGGCGTAATTTTGAAAAACTGCCTTACTGTACCACAAGGCTGGATATTACTGTCTGATTTGACTGCAATGATCAACCAGCACAGATGGAAATGTGATGATGGGAGTGACCAGAATCACTACACAATATATTCGCAGTGAAAAAGGGACCATAGCTACAGTATCTGCAGTGAGCGGTGCAGCGTCTCACCCTGGGCGTGAATGTGCTAACCTTGGCATCCAGTCATCTGACCACTGGTTGTATCCATCTCAGTGAAAAGAGTCAGTTCCAGAAAGCTGAGTTATATTCCAGGGGGTGCAACGTGCAAAATCAACAGCATTACACCCACCACTGACTACACTACAGCTGGGCTCAATCACATCTTTGGATTACAGCATCGATGAGACAGAAACAGTCACATATCGAAGTCCAGAGCTCTCATGTTACATCCAAACGCTGCAATCAACCACATTACCACTCTGCATGATTATTTTTTAAAAAACAAGACAAAACTGTTATGCACACAATATAGATATGGACCACTGGAGATACTGTAATAAATGCCGAAGTAAGAGCCATAACTTAATGGCAATGAATTAAAAAAAAAACAAAAAAAAAAACATACAATTTACACATTCAAAGCTGCAAGAGTACATTCAGATTTCAATTCAAAACAGCTGAGCCCATCATATTCATCTCCATCAAGCTCCATATTTGCATCATTTTTGAGGCAGAAGATGACTTAACGTTTTGCAATGGATGCACATAGTTCTGCAATTCAACAAAACAGATTACAAAACGTTTCACATTTATTTACCCAGTAACATTCATGAATGTGGAACTTGACTATGATTATGAAAATGGCAAAAATAAAGTTTGGCTCATTTCAGAGGAGCGTATTGCACATACTGAGTGTCGATGCAATATATCGACACTCCATATGTTCATGCGTGCAGCAATACTTTTTTTCAACGACGAGTCAAATATTCAGGCAAAACTATTTAATGTAAATTCACCTGAATTAACTGGATTTTGTACTAATATATAAAATATATTAAATCCAGTGGGGTTTACTGGGACAAAATCATCATTGAGGTATGTGGCCTAATGTGTGTCCATCAGGGCGTCCATGTCATGAAAACATATGAGGATCCCTGCCTTACCTGTCCTTATATTTCTGAAGTCAGGACAGTTGACCAGTATTTTTAATGTTTTTTTTTCTCTCTCTCTTCTTTGGATATGATTCAGAGCGCTTCTATTAACATGCATCAGGGTGTTCCCCCGTTGTAGCCCGGAGTCGTGTACACATTGTTATGCAAGTGTCCGCTGAGGTGTCAGGCAGCCAGCGAACCTCAGCCCACCTCTGTAACCTGCTGCCAAATCCAGGGAGATTACCGTCGTTATGGTTACGCGAAGCTGCTGATATCATCAAGCTGAAGTTGTGCTCTGGTTGGACAAAGACGGGCGGCGTGTCTCCCCTCCTTATTCACTCTCCTCGCCCCTCCCTCCTTTCTTTCCTCTTTCCTTCACTCTCCACTAAGAGGCTGAGGGAAGCCAAAGCTCATATCATCATCAGTATAAAATAAATAGAAGATATGGCTTTTTTTTTTTTTCTTTCATCCACTTTCAATGCTCATCAACAATGCTGTAAATCACGATATGACACTTTTTTTTGGGGGGGGGGGCTCTAATTTCCATCAGACTTCCCTCCCCTTTCAGTAATTGGTTATCTTGTTTTCCACAATGGGGCTTGTAAGCATGCTAATCATGTTAGAAGCACAGCTTTTGGGCTATGGCGAACAGTACATTAGTGTGTTTACTCCCAGCAGCTGGAGCACATGCACAACTAGGAGCGGAAATGAAAGAAAATGATCTGGGATGATCATATAAGGCTTAAGGACCACACTAATTAGATTACCATTCAGTTGGGAATTCACAAATTGCCAATTGCCCATTTGGGCTTGTCTTTTTTTTCCTATATAGCCCACTGTTTGTTTGCTGTTGTTGTGGAACAGGGTCGGCCTCATTAGTCTCACTGAAAAAAAGAACTGCTGACTATAAAAAACACATCAGCTTTCAGACAAGTTTGAAAAAAAAAAAAAAAAGTGGATTACTCCAAAACATATTTGCAGGGCAAGGGGGATTTGGCTTGTGAGATTATGAGTATAAATCTGATTTTTGCCACCACTTGCATATTGGGAAATGCAAACAGTAGAAGATACTAACACCTCCAACTGATTGTTCCAAAAGGATTTAAAATGAAAAACAATGTTTTTTTTTCTTTTTTTTTTTGTATTTTTTGTTTTTTCATTTTAAAAATTCACTAAAAAAGTTATTTAAAAATAATTTGAATGACATTTCGCACAGTAGTCCATCAATATTAAATGTACCTGGAAAACTGATTTTTGTATATGTATATATAATATCTTGAGTATTAATAATGTAAATAAAACGGTATACCTACTTTCGAACTGTCTTGTAACACTCATCAGTTAAACAGGCTTTAAGTGTTCACCACTGGCAGGATGGATGATAAAAAAAAAAAAAAAACCCTGACAGAAATATGAGCGGTGGCTTATGATGTTGGTCTTAATGGGCCCTTAGTTAGCTTAATGTGCTGCTTGGGAGAAATGCTTAATGTCCAGTGGTGTGTTTCTGAGTGTGCTGATTGCTAATACAGTATGCATGCGTGCATATATTTCTGATTTATTGGCTCACTTTGTGTGTGTGTGTGTGTGTGTGTGTGTCTGTACCACGCACAGCTCTGTGTGTCCTCATGTTTGTGGGCGTCTGTGCAAAGGGGATCGAGATGTGTAAAAATGGCAAATGACTGATTTGAATGTCAAATTGTTGTAAGCACAAAGGTCTTGGTGACATTTCCCTTCCTGAGCAGAGACCTCCCCGCCACCAGGGAGCTTCCCGCCTTCATTACAGTTTTGCCCAGATGTCCAGAAGCTGCTAATGCCACGCTCGATGCCCACGCCTCCGCCCTTGACTTCTTGCATGTGCTTTCCTCACTGCCTTTCCACATTAAAGAAAAACTGCAGCTCCTCTCTTTACACCCTCTGAGAAGGTGAGGTGAAGACAGGTGAGTCATGCAGGTGAGAACCCCAGGAAAAGACTATTCCGATTTTATTTGCACCTGATAAAGTTGTTTAACCTTTTCCTTCAGCCTCCATTCCTCACTGCCTTCAAAGAAGTGACCTGCTCTTATTGAATTGCCAGGTGCAGGCTAAACTCAATAATTCATCAGACTTCTTTTAAAAGGCCTTAAAACGGTGTTTCAGGGAAGTAGAGGAAATGTTTATTAAATGCTACAAGGACTCATAAAGAATAGATGATTTGGAAGGAAAGCAAATTACAAACAAGCTCAAAATTGTCCAGACCTGCGTCCTAATGACATTTTTCCTCCACATGGAACCGGCTCGGCTCGACTCTGCTGCACCTATTTTTACTTTTCTGGATTTTGTTTTCCAATACACACAGTACAACCTCGTGGTGAAGGCCTTCTGTTTGCTTGTGGATGTGCCGACTAGTTTTTTCCCCCCATATCTTCCAGCCCCCCACACAAGTGTTTTAATTTCCAAAAATCAAGATCAAAATCAAAATCAGAAATCAAAAATCAATCAAGACCAACTTGAAATGGCTGCTTCACATTCACACATACGCTATATTAGTGTAATTGTTAGATTCACTCATAAAAATAAGGTTTTACTTGGATAGATTATCAACTGCCGTACAATTTTGACGAGTGTCGCTTTGGCACAGATGGTGTCTGGCTGCAGCGTGGACAACGGGGCGCTACATGTGTTGCACATGCATCCCAATTCGCCATGCAGAGCCCACGGCGGCAGCACTGCGTCCTCTGTGGGAAAAGTAGTCCCTTAACTCAAATGTGTGCACAGAATGAGGAAATGTAACCTGGGTGTCTGTGTCTGTGGCGACGTTAACAGTTCCTGCCAAATGACAGTGAAGTTTGTGGAGACTCCACCTTTACTGAGTGCCTCCATGGTAAAAAACACAATAAATATATAATAAAAAAACATATTTGTCTGTAAGAACTCTCTAAGAACAATATCCAGCCACATTTCTTGGCTCACTTTACCTCTGCTGCTGATAAATAAATGGAAAGTTTTCAGCTGATGGATTGGAAGCTGCTGTCTCAGCACACAAACAAAAACTATGAATAGATGTGGTGGTTCATATTTAGAAGTGAGGAGCAGTTTGGAAGTTTCTTAATTTTTTTTTCTGTCTTTGCTCTTCCACTTTTCACAGGGCTGAAATTAGCAATGTTTACCATCCTATCACTACCACACCCACCTCTAAGTGGACGTGAGCAGCAACCCTGTCAGTTCCGGACGCATTACCAGACTGAGGCCTTTTTAAATATTTAAATACTGGAAACAAAACTGATGTACAGCATCAGTGTGATGGTATAACAAGTGACGACATTTACGAGCGAATTGTTTGTGAATCGGCATAAGTAGGTAGAACAAGGGATGGAAAAGAAGTTATTTTATGCAAATGATGCTGACCTCACCCTGTAACCCTCCTCTACGTTTCAGATGTCCCACAAATGAATTAAAAGTAATGTTAATGCATAAATGACAGCAGCATTGTCTGCCATGTTTCATGAAATCAGTTGTAGCCTCGTTGTTGTCATGGTTACGCAGGACTGAAGTTAATTAGGGGAAACACTGTAAACAAGTACAGCTGCTAGAGTCCATGGGCTTTTTACCTTCTGTGGAAAATGATTAATTATCTCAGTTTAATGTTACTGTAATATGTTCAGTTAGAGTATGTTCACTTTGTCAGAGTGCGATGCAGTAATAAACCAATAACTGGATGACCAAGGAAAATAAAAAAAGGGAAATGTGTGAAGTCAAGTCCTCAACCACTAACAAAACTGTATCCTAAAAATAGTTCAGCTGTGCATTTTTTTTTTTTTTTTTTTTTAGTTCAGTCTTTACTCTTGTCAACTCTTGCACATTTGAGCAGCTGCTGCTCCGGAGATCTAATGCATTTGAATTTTTTAAATCCAATTTCTGCATTTTTTTTTTTAAATTAAAGGTTAAATAATTGAAGTGATAACTTTTAATAATTCAGAAGCTGCTCGGGAGCTGAGGTCGGCAGGATAAAGCCACAGATCTATAATAAGGACACTATTGGTTATTAATTCGATTTTCATTTTGGCTGTCATTTTGCAGATTCTGCACATATATTTTAAAGACATTTCCTGCAGCCTGTGTGGGCACAATTATAAAGTCCCTAACCTGACCTGTTGCTGTTATGATGATCTTATTAGGGAAGCAGAAATTGTGGCTTACACAAGGAATAGGTTTGACTCATATCGTACCACATAATGTAGAAACACATCATTCTACTATTGATTTATTAACTTAATATCTGATTTAAGTCTTCCAGCGTGAATCCAGCTCATCAAGAGCAAGGGAAAAAGCCCATGTTTTCTCATTAATAGTCGATGTGTTCACAGCGGTGTGCCTCAACGACATCAGAGGGATTTACCTCATAGGATCAAATAGATCCTCCGCTTTGGTGTCCCTCATCCCGTCCTTTCTACTGAATTTCTCACACCCATCCATGAGTCAACCATCTGGGCGGATGACAGAGACTGTATGTTCCAGATAAAAAAAAAAAAAAAAACACACACACACACAGTGAGGAACGTAAAGCACATAAAAGGGGTCAGGGGTGGGGTCTTTATGTAACAGGTGGTCCTTTTAATTCAGATTATAAAACCAAGATAGAGTTTTGAACCAGGCGTCACTCACACTGATCATGAGGAGAAATTATAAGCCAAAAGTGGTGTGTAACCATTTTGAATGACATTTACTCACCATACTTCAGCTATATATGTAAAGATTCATCTCTGGCACGCAGGCCTCTCCTCTCTTCAAGGGTTCATATCGGTCTGTACTGATCATTTAAAGCCACAGGCCTTTAAAGAGCCGCTCTATGAAGTCACCTGCTTCCTTTTTTCATCCAAATAAAATATCAGTACTTCCTCTCACATGTGTCATCTGGATGATTACTTTTGCTTTTCAAACCCGCAAACTATGAATGAAATGGCCGTCAAAGTGTATCTTTATTTTCAGCAGTCTGGTGAATTTTTACCGGGATATTCACAAATGCACCAAGCATCTGAGCAAGGACTCTTATTATGAAGTTTCAACTTACTTAATACCAGCATCAGCAGTTTTGCATAAAACAAGCAACGTAATCTAGAAATAATTAATATTGATTGATTGATTTCTTGTGTGGGATTTTTTTTCTTGCCATACAAAGAACCTGCTCTGGTATAATTTTTCAAAATTGTGCTATTTCATGTTGCATTTCATTTCTTACATGTAATTTGCAGACTGGATCACATATTAACCTCAGAAATGTGAGATTATTGCATTTTCTCCCTCGAAGGGGTGTGTGCACACCACTGTACAAACCTCACACGAGCCTCAGCACTTTTCTGCTTCATTAGAGAGTTCACCGTGAGGAGTGACAGCAAAAATGGGAGAAAGGGGATGTGAAAAGCAGCTGGATTTCGAGTTAAAGCTGATACACTCATGTAACAGGCGCTTTAGCCAGCTGAGCCACCAGGACAGCTTATATGTTGTTCTTTTAGAAGAGTTTGCCCCTGCACAGCCTTGCGTCCAAATCATTTATCCTACTGTCCTCCCTTCAAGGACAGGGGTCAGAGGTGATGAGCAGGAGCCTGTGGGCAGGAGACGGCCAGAGAGGGGTTGATGGATAATATGCATTCATTACTTTGTTGCTGCAACTCTATTGATCTTCCCTGTTTTATATTTAGGTGAAAAGATGGATTATTTGCCACAGGCTCTGTTATCTTGCTCTGTTGATTTGCAGGGCATTTATAGGCAAAATGCAAAGGCCTTAAAATTTTATATAACCATGTATTTCTGATAGAATTTTGTGCAAAAAGATGCTTTAATTTCCATGGTGACAAAGATAAACTAATGCATTACTTTTTCATTATACATTACTGCACAGCACATTGGCTGTTAGATAAATTTAGTTTCTTGTTGGAGGGAGGAGGCTAACACTAAGCAGGTTTTTGTGGTTTGGATGATGTGTAGGTTCCTGTCATGTAAGGCATTCATCTTGTAGGTGTCACATCAACTTCCCAACTCTGTTTGTTTCTCTGAAAAGCTTTCTCAGGCCTTTCAAGGGACAATTTGTTTTAATTTTAGTGCTAAAGTGATATGGAGCCTCAAGGTTTGCTATCGGATCTCATGCACGCCATTGTTATGAGGATATGAACAACAAAGAGCAATTAAGGGTGTGGAAATGAAGGATGTTTTTACTGCTATCTACTCTAGTGCTGGTGTGAGTGTATGTGTGTGTGAGTGTGAGTGTGAGTGTGGGTGGATGGGCTGGTGGTTGGGTGGAAGTCTGCTGAGTAGGGTACTCTCATGCGTCACCCGTATAAAGCGGAGAATGAGTGTGAATGTAAAGATAGCTCACCACAGTCAGAGTGTGACCACTGCTCCAACATGAGAGGAAGTTAAAGTGCAACTGAGGCCAAGGCAACAGCAGACTTCAGTGCCATAATTATACAACTTTGGCTTCAGCATTTGGGATATTTTTCTGCATTAAAGAAAAAGGGGAACAAAAATCAACTCTTCCACACATCAGCCAGTTAGCTGCCTGTTTTTACTACTGCAATCAAATCTGGTGATTCCTTTGAAGAAAATAATAGACAAGATTTTGCAGCTAGAATCTAAATAAAGAGCCTAAATCACAAAGTGGGGCTGCAACAAAGAAAAGTGATCCCATTCACAATAACGGAGAAATTGTGTATTCTCTCTATTTGCCAAAATTAAATTCTGTTGTCACATACTGCATGAACAATTTCCTGCCCACAGGAAGTGACAAACCAGCACTTATTTGCAAAATACAAACTGTCCTACACAGCAGGGGGTGAGCACTGTGTCCAGAAAAAACTGGACTCACCAGCATTAGTTATTTTTCCTGTCTATCTATTGGTAAAAACCTCTTGCTAAAGAGTATTGGTGAACATTAAAGTGCTGTGTGCACTTCACTGACCTCCTGCAGGTCCACTGGACACTGAAGCTAAAAAATTTCAAAGACTTACCTACTGTTGCTGTTTGGGCTTGCTAGTGTGAGAACTTGTAGCTTCAACCCTCAGATGTTAGAAAGCAATGTGCATTGATTTGATTGTTCCAGCCACTATTAGGTTTCTACATCAAGATGAGCCGATCAATGTATTGATTCTCTTCTATTAACTTTCCCTCCAATTGCTTGTGATCAATTACAAGAGCGTTAAGAGGAGATGAGCCCTGTGAGAAGCCTCGATGCAGACTGAATAGATTTCATGACTGAGTTTGAATTACAATTTGGGCCTCAAGGGAGCTGAGGACACTCCATTTCCTACCAAAGCTGCTGAGGTACCCTTGAAATCCAGGCTGATGGAGGAGTGCCTGCACAGAGGAACATCCACAGTGTGACCATTTCGCCTGACACGACCTACAGCAGGAAACGGGGCTTCACACTGACGAGAAATGCTTGTTATGTGTTGGTTAGGGCTGCGCCAAATGTCTGTCACTTAGGAACAGATGGTAACAGACAGGATCCTTTACAGTCATTATAAGAAAGGCATTGTATTAACAGCTTGTATTGACAAAGCCTGTTAATAATTTACCCTCCTCCAAAATAGATCTGTTTGCAGTAAAAAATAGAGAATAAAGATCAATTCAAACCACAAATCAGTGAACTCTGAAATCATTTGCCAGTTTCTTATTAATTTGTCATCTTCAATTATTTACCTTTTGGTGCTATTTTTGCATTGCAAGTCATTTTGCACCTTATGTACTCAAGCCTCGTTTGTTTTATTGATAATTAGAGTTGTTTTCTCCCAGTCTTACCAAACCAGGTTCTACAAGTGTACCAAGTTTTGATAGTATAGCAGAGCCCTTTCTCACTGAACGCTCAATCTGCGACTGAAAGCCTCCTGACAAGACACACACACCCCTGCTTGATGTGTGTGCGTGCGTGAACTCTGGTCTCAGCAGCCTTAACTGACTTAATTTCCTTCTATTAAATGGAAGGTAGTGCCCCGATCAAACAGTTAAACAATTAATCTTTAACAGGAGCAAATTTAACATCAAAGTGCGGTTTTATCACTGCAACATGATCAGCATCTCCAGTCCAGTCGAGGGTTTTTTCCCTCCTGTCCTCAACTCTCCTTTTTGAATACAGAACCAGCTTTCAGATGGAATTACCTTGTGCGGACCCGGTTGAATAGATATTAATGTGTATTCGTTTTTAGAAATGAGAGCCTGCTGATGAATGAATGAACGCTGAACTCCAAGGTTCGTCAAGGCCGTCGCACAAACACAGCCCACTCTGCTCACTGTCAGAGTAGTCAGCCATTTAACAGCCATTAATGTGATGTATTATGGAATCCACACAAATGGATTGTGAACTCTTTGATTCATAGGTTGGTTGTGGAGGAGGTGTCGCTGCGGCTGAATGGAGAGGACTCGGTGTAAATGAGTAGGCCGGACAGGGAAGTGAATGACTGCTGCTGCATTTATTTTTCCTTGTGGAAATTAGGGTAGACAGATAAGTCACATGCTGCTGGCTGAAAAAGCTTAATATGGCAACGAGTCAAGCCATTAGTGTGGAAAATCTACTTTTAGGTGGAATGCTGCCCACTTCAAAAGTAAAATGTGTGTTTTTGTACCTTTTGGAGAGTGCTGGCATCATCGGTACAAAAAGTTTGACTCGGTTCCGGACGAGAATTGCCGGGTCAGGTCGCATGAGCAGCTTACTTACCTCGCATGTAAATTTGGCAAAGCCCCTTTTTTCCAATATAATTCGATGTCAAAGGATGCTTGGATATGCAAACGGAGAGCTTAGCCGAGTCTCCATCCAAATGGACCCAAGGTTTCTGAGGCGCTTTTTGTTTTATAATAGAAAAGTCAACTGTGTTTTAGTGAAACCTGTGCCACAGGAGCCTCATGAGATTTGTCTTACTAAATAAAATAGATGGCATAATGTTTGTTTTTTGGGGATTTGTTCTGACTGTTAGCTTCACTGGACCACATCTGTTGTTGTCCCTATTAATTGCTCTAGCAGCTGTATGACACTCCTCTAGTCTAGGCACTGTATGTGTCCTTGGTCCATTTATTACTTACCTACTTACCTTCCACTTCCTGTTTTGCAGATGTTGTATCAATTCTGTATGTGTGTATGTATGTGTGAGTGTGTGTGTGTGTGTGACATGCCTGCGTGGGTGGTGTTCCACTGGTGTATGCACAGTGGTGAGGTATGTGCATACTGGCGCTGCCGGGTGAAACTTTTGCAGCTCTATTTTTGACACTTCATGTTTCAACTTAAATTTACAGAGTATATAAAAGAAATGTTCTGATCCCTCTGAATCCTTCTTAAAATAGATAAATTACAAAATGCATCATCGATAAGCGACAAAAAAGTCCTCTTCTTAGCACCTGAAATGTTGACATTTTTGAGATACAAGGTTTCCATCTTGTGTCTCAGCAGCAACATGCCACATGTGTTCTGGGCTTGATAGCATTCATGACGTCAGATCCACTCCAGGATGTGAAGTTCCAACACACACACACACACATGAGTGACACACACACAGCAGCAGTACTCGTTTGCAAACAAAAAAATGAAACTGGCTTCGCGTGCCGTTTGACAACATTTACAGCGCTGCGTAAATGAAGAAGAGAGATGTGAAGTTTAGAGGAAATGAAACAGCAGGATGTGGTGCAGCAGCCGTGGAGCTCTCTCTAATTCAACCGCCACAGTTGGAGAGAATCTCCCGGCGTGAAACAAAAACACAGAACCAGTTACACCGCAGTTTGTATTAGCAGACGGATCCCCTGCACCTTTTTTTTTTTTTTCTCCAACGTTTGTCCTTGTAGCGGGAGTTCTGCCTTTTGATTCAAATCATCAAACACACTGACAAGTCTTGAAATCATAACTCGGCATTACCACCTCAGCAGGACAGTGCTGTTATCTATCAGATAGCAGCCGAAACAAACTTTGGCTTCTTGCCCAGACGAGCAGCATAGCCGTGAGGTGATGTGGGCATGAACAATTTGACCCTGTATCAGGCTGGCGGTGATGTTACGACGGCTGATGGTGTCTCTCTGAATAAACCGACACTTGGACTGTTAACTGTTTTCTGAGTCTGAAAGCACTTTATTTGCCCACACACTTTGGGCTTGATAAATGGAAAAAGTTATGAACCGGTGAATCAGGGGAACTGAAGAGGAGGTTTCTGAATCAGATCGTCTCTTTCTCATTCCTTTGAGGCTGATTAGGTTTTGCCATAAAGACGGTTATTTCCCCAGGAAAAAAGTAAGATTTTTTTTCTCAGAAATCGGCTAGTCTTAATCAGTGTGTGCATGGAAAAAACGTTCACGAGTAAAAATGGACACACAGATCTTTCATTGTTAAAGGTGTGGCGATACTGATTTTTTTTCATGGAGTTTTTATGGAAATCTGTGATGTAGACTACACAGTCTGTCAGTGCTCCGGGGCAGGAGAGCCTTAAAAAGTTATTGCTATTGAGTTTTTATTTCCTAAAAGAACTGAAGGGGAGGCCAGTGAAACGTAAGCCAGACAAAAACAGTCTGCTTTTGATCACACAGGAGGGGCGGAGCACAACTCGCGGCTGCTATTTTCGTCCCTTTTGTCTGCTTCTCAAATTAAGCAATGGGCTGTTTGTTGTTGCTGCGGCAGTTTAAGCCCCTTATTTCTATCATTGCTGGTGGCTGATATTCAAGTTTCATTTAGCGGAATGTGACTTTATCCCCGCCATCTGACCTTTCGCAGTCACAGTTACATCATGGTCCATGACATTCAGCAGCGCCCCCCCTCCTCCGTGGACCCCCTCAAACCCACCAACCACTTGAAAGTTATCAGTGAATGTCAGACATTCTTTGGGAAGTGGTAGAAACTTGGAGTGAACAGTGTTTTTCTCCTCCAACACTATCACATTCCTCTCCTCCTGCCGGGGAGAACCGAGGCAGCAGGAGAACCAATTTCCCTTTTAAGATTAATTCATGCCCTATGGCTTTTTCCTTATCCCTCTTCAGAGTACCCGTAGTTAAACTTGTTCTCAGCCCTTTGCTGCCTTGTGCTCATGTCTTTGGGACTTGGCATTACAGTATACCTTCTGTACATTGCTGCTCCTCTTGCCAATCCATCCCTCCGCTGCTTCGCTTGACTGCGATTCCTCTCGTTCTGTATCAGCCAGAATTGAACGAGGCAAGACACAGATAGGGAATTTATTGCCTGAAATTGAGTAAGGCTTGGTATTATTCGAAAAAGGCAACATACTGAGGCAATGGGGTAGGCAAGGCAACGGCAAGATGGAAATAAGAGAAAGGGAAGAGCGAGAGAGAGAGGGATGAGAAAAATAATGCACCCTTCTCATGTTTCTCTGGGGGTCCAGCATCCTGTTTTAGCTCATTTACAGTGGCAGGAAGCAATGGAGGATTCTGTGCAATGAGGGAGCACATAAGTGTGTGTGTGTGTGTGTGTGTGTGAGAGAGAGAGAGATGTGTATGTGTGGTAGTGTCCCTGGTTAGACTGATAGCTGTGAGAAAGGGAGGAAGATAGATGGCTGCAGCTAAATTCATTCATCAATCACTCCTTTACAAAAATAGCCACGAGCACAACAGGCCGACACACTGAAGTGACACCTTTACAGTCCTGTGACATACTGTGCAGGATGTAGGCTAGTGTCTGTGTGTGTCTGTGTGAGTGTGTGTGTGTGTGTGAGAGAGAGAGAGAGAGAGAAAGAGGGAGAGAGAGAGGGTGTAAACAGGCTGTCAGGAAAACAAAGTGAAGGCAGGTTTTTAAGCCCAGAAACGGAGAGAAGAATAACTCAGATTAGTGAGACAGAAAAGGAGAAGAGAGCGAGGGAGGAAAGTGAACACAGGGGGAAGCAGAAATACAGAGGCACTCAGTGGGAGAGAGAGAGAGAGAGAGAGAGAGAGCACTAACCATGCGCGCGTGAGAATCAGAGACCGACCGAGAGAGGGAGGGAGGGAGGGAGGGAGAGACACTGAGTGACAGAACGAGAGAGAGAGAGAGAGAGAGAGAGAGCGAGGGAGAGGGAGAAGAGGAGGGAGGGTGGCAGAGGGGGAAAAAAAGGCTCAATTAATTCAGGCTGGATGGGAGGGATGTTGTTGCTGTCCCTGCCGAGGCTCCAGTACCTCTGCCGTGCTGCGTGTAGCTGAGTGTTTGTGTGAGAGAGGAGGACGAGGCTGCCGGCTGCTGCTGCTGCTGCTGCTGCTGCTCGCTGGGAGCCAGACACCAGAAAACCAGACACCCGAGCAGCCGAGCCCACAACCAGCCACTGCTCCAAGTCCAAGCCTCCTCAGCTCCTCAGACTGGGAACGGACCGTCAAGTCTTCACTGAGGGACCAAACAGGAGTGTTACTGTACGTGGACCAGTGGTGGCAGCAATGGCCAGAGGTAGGGAAGACAGTTTCTGTGATTATGTCTCACTTTCATTTCTCCCCTTCCCCTCATCTGTCTCACTCTCTCTCTCTCTCTCCCATGCTGATGATCATTGTTCATTGATCAGTGCCATCTGATCTGCTCCCCACCTCCCTGTTCCCTTCAGTTTCTTCGTGTGCATTTCATTTGCTTAAACCCGTGTTTTTACAATATTATCCCCCTTGCTTATATATCTCTCAGTCTCTTCCTTTCCTTTTTGTGTCCCAATTTGTTCCCAGCATGTGCTCATTACAGAATACAGCATGTGTGCCATAACAAGTCTGCATCACTTCAACTTTTTTTTTTTTTTTTTTATTTACTGTAGCTGGAACAGCTAAGCCGATAAAGCTTTGTGGTGAGGTAATGTGGAAACGGCATTGTAACTTGCTCTCCTCTTGTAGTTGAGGAGGTTGGAACTACAGCGCTACTGATAGTGGATGTGATGGATGTAGGGGAGGCGATGGGTAAAACAAATGTCAGACGCATTCTCCAGGAACCAGCCGGAGACCAACACATCGATTCAGTGCAATACAATCATGACAAGACACAGAGTTTAGCTGGTATCAAGTGGTTGTGTCCAGTATCATCTTTCAGTGCCAGGATACTCCTCTGGGGAAAATTAATCACAAGTCTTCATTTGCACGACTAATTCAATGATCACTGGGTAAAAAAAAAAAAAAAAAAAAAATCCCTACGTGGGTCTTTCATATAGTGACCTTTCTCAGGGAGTAGCAAGCCAAAGGGCATGACGAGAGAATCCTGTTGCAAATACCATGTCCATTTGGCATGCATATATTTTCAGCCAGGAAACATTAAATACAACTACATATGTTAAAAAAAAACAAAACAAAAAAAAAGGAGACACTTGAGATATTTTTCTTGACCTAAAAATACGGATGTAGAGGTCAGAGCATTTTTTCACCCTCTGTTGTGCTTAGTCCTCAGAGGCAGAGGCGAGACATAGAAAGACTGAGATATTTGATCATCCTGAAATGTAATCCTAATACTGCCGTGCTGAATTAAAGTAAAATTTCGAATAAAACGGCATTTGTTTTTGAGCATATCTTCCACATCTTAATATCACCCCCCTTTTGAATCTCAGGCAAGAATCTCCTTATGAGCGATGCTCTTGCATGCGGCGGCCGACTTCTTGTGATTAATTTCCAATCGGCACGCTTAATTACATCTCATCAAGCAATCACCGAATGCATGGTTATTTGCTCCTAGACAGCACCCACTTGATTCACAGGCTCGATGATGAACATTTAGAGATTGTCCGCGGAGAGAGAATGAGCAGACCTGAGAGAATCAGGAGAGGAAGGGAATCAACAGAGGGAGAGGGAGAGAGAGAGAGAGAGAGAGAGCTGATTGAGGAGAAAGAAAGAGAAACTAATGATGAGAGAGGGAGAATCAGACGAGGGAGGAGGATATAGAAAAAGGGGAGAGAAGGGCTGGAGTGACAGAAAGACGGAGAGAGCGACTGAAGACAATGACTGGAGAGAGGAAAGAGAAGATGAGATGAGGCTTGTTCAGCGGCACTTGGATATGCTGCTCACGTTGTGGGACCTGAAAGAGGCCAGTGGGGGGATTTAGTGTGTGTGTGTGTGTGTGTGTGTGTGTGTGTGTGCATGTGGATGTGAGTGTGTACATAGGTTTTTCTGTGTGCAAAAGAGAGTGTGCATGTGCATACCTCGCTGTGTGTGTCTGCAAAAGAGTGTCTTATCTGTTTGAATACTAAATTAGTGCCACTTGAAGTCCTGTTAGTACCCACTATGAGGGGCTGGTTGGTGGTTCAGATGTGTTCGGAGTCACGAGGGCCGGTGGAGAGCACAGAATGAAGATGGCCGCAAAAAACATCCTGACAATGATCAATTTGTCAATGCTCGGCCATGGCAGACAGTCATCAGACAGCAATTCATCACATGGATTAAGAGGTGAACAATCATCCGTCTGAATATGGATCTACGTGCTTAGGAGGAGCGCACACACGGATTCACGCAAATTGATTTCTTCCATTATTCGAGTGAAGCCCATACAGTAGGATGTGGTCAGGCCTAAACTGCCTAATCTAATACACTAGATATGGAGTGATGGTCCTGTTTGTTTCAGCTGGTTGCACATGATCATTGCATTATTGACATTTGAAAGATGAGCTTCAACTTAACTTTATAATAATGATCCACCTTCACCGGAAAGTTAAGTCTGTATATGACATTATATATGTCAGGGAACTATTTTCAAAGTACAACAGCAATGTAGTGATGTATTCTACTGCGACCTTCTGCGATCCTTTCTTCGGTTATGCAAGTCTGGAGTAGAGATGCTATGCTGAATTACATTTTTTTGGTCCCCGGGGATGTCCAGAGAGAGCTGAAGATCTCGAAGGGGGGAATACTATTGAATGAGAGGTATTGATTCAGCTCCAGAAATGACTGAAGAGTTTGTCCCCCTCTGAAATCTGTGATGCCGCACCGATGTATCGCTCTACAGAGAATGAGTGGGGAAAGATGAAAAAGGTGAATGTGAAAGTACCCGGGGAAGTTCCCTGAAGAGAGGGATGCATCTTTTTTTTTTTTTTTTTTTTTAATAACTATGAAGCTCATTTGGACATTAAAGCTCAAGCCGTCCTACACAGTCAGGCTCCTATTGATCATCAGTGGAGCTGCTCTGTGCCATCTATGAGGAAAGTCTTGGATGGAGCTGCTCACGTTCACAAATTTAACTGACAAATGCCAATGGAAGAACATTTTTTTTTTTTTTTTTTTTTTTTTTAAATTGCATGCCATTCCCCTTTAAGTTCAGTGCAATCAAGTATTGTGTATAGCTTGGCCTTTCCGTTCCCCTCTGCGTTTTAAACTCAATCCCCCTGTTGCCATGACACCCAGGGCCTCCATAAATACTACTGGTATTTGTGAGGCTCCATCCCCAGGAGGGTAGAGAACACAAAGCTAGGGCCCTATCTGAGCGCTAGCCTTTAGCTAAGCCCAGTTCAATCCAAAATGCTTTCGGATACCTTGGTTGTCAGCTACAATGCCGCGTCTAAGGTCAGCATCTATTCAGTGTACCGTAGGTGTTGGATACGGTGGATTGCAGCACTTCGAGGCTTAGTGTATGCATTTTGAAACGCAGTCCCTTATCTGTAGCCACTGTATGGAATGAGCAAACTGATTCCTTTTTTATTCTTGTAGCCTGCACGTAATCTAACGACTGTCAGCAAATAGCAGCAGCGCATAACTTTTTGTATATGACTAATGAAGCTGAATAAATTCTGATGTTCGTCAGCGTGTGCAGCCCTCCCTTCCAAACTGTGAAATGAGAGGTGAAAATTGAGATGATTCATTCTCTCAAGATGGAAAGAGTTATCACTGAGAAGATCAAATTTAACAAAAAAAAAAAAAAAAAAAAAAAAAAAGACTTAGTGGAAAGATTGAGCTGTGATAAGGCAGCGGGTGAGAGGTGAAGATACTCTGTTTGGGACAAGAGGCAGGAATAGTGTGTGCATGAATGTGTGTGTGTGGGTGTGTGTCTGTCACTGCTCCTGCATCCTATCTGAAGTCTTGACAAGGGATCATGGCAGCAGTCCTTTTATGGGCAAAGATAAAGCTTTCTCAGTGTAAGGTCCCTAAGGTTGACCGTGCCCCAGTTCTTTCACTAAAACAACATCAGCCTCTAAATTTGTCCCGGACTACATCTTTGGCCTGTGCACCTTTCGCCCTGCCCTTTGCTGCTTTCTACTAGCGAGCCTATAGAGAAAAAAATAAATACAATTAAAAAAAAAAAAAAAAAAAAAAAAAAAAAAAACACTATACTGTCTGTCACATCACAGTGGAACATAATGCAGTGAATAAAGATGAAACACTCTCTGAAATGGGCACTTTGGGAATGAAATGATTCTCTCAGAAGGAAAACTCTTGCGATTTTTTTTCCCCCTTTGCAACTCTTTGGTTGAGGAAGCCAGTTGTGAGAATAGAAATCTTGCTGCTTTTTTTTTGCCTAAGCACTAAAAACACGATTTTTATGGCGATATGTTTATTGTCTAATTAATACAACCCATTAAAAAATGGGTGAACTGTATGTATTAGGCACATGTCAATTATATCAGTTCTCTTAATGGCCTTTCTGTCTTTATTGTTCCAGTACTGTGAGCATAGCCTAAGCCTTCAAGACCATTACAGAGAGATTAATGAGCAGTTACAGGAGCTAATTGGTCTGAACAAAGCAGAGCAGGCCTGCTATAGGGTTCAGGTGATTGAAATGATTCAAGTGTTACATCGGCCAACACCAAAGAATTGATCCTCCTTTGGTCTCAAGGGGAAGAGAATTAAAACCTCGTCGCCAAGCAGCCCACACACACACACACACACACACACACACACACTCTCGAGCAGCTCGAGTGCATCATTTTATAGGAAGCTATGATGATGGCACATAGGTGTGAGCTTAACACGTACAAAAAATTTCAGAAACACATGCCCTCAAACACGCACACACACACACAAAGATCACAGGAGAATGCAAACCCAACCAAGAGCGGCTGACCTCCAAATGAGACAAGAAAACAAAAGAAAAGTTACTGCAGGTGTGCAAAGCATTCAAAGTCAGGAAGTGTGGGGGAAACTTTGTACTGCATGTGCATGTTGTTTAGGAATGCACATATTGTTCAAAAATAGGAATTCGGCACATGTGATTACACCGTTTTTTTTAGGAATATTACCCTGCAAGCAAGCAGCATGTGTCTCAGGTTATTTCTCTCACTTTTAGATAGTTGACAAGCAGAGCCCAGCAAAGGTGACGAAACAATTAAAAAAGGAAGAGCGTAAATAGACATATTTATTTCCAAGAAGATTAGTCTCTCATCGCATTGTGTGCGGGGTCTTTGTGTTGTACTAAGTGGATGGTAATTGCAGTTGTTGCGGGGCCTGGAGTGTGTGATTTGTATGTGTATTGTTTTGAACACTCAGGCTTGCTAATCGCCATGGGACAATTAGGGTAATGGAAACCTTTGTCCGATCTGGGAGAGTATTGGGATTGTTGACCCTGGCACTGTACACTTCACTGGATTTGAATTGACTCAAAGCGAAGCAATGAGCGCGGGACACAATGAAAACCTTGAACTTGTGACCTTTCACCTCCTCTTTGTCTCTCACTGGGCCGCACAGAAAGGCTCTGCATCGTCAGCATTTTCTGCCACGAGTGTGTATGTGGTTTGTGCGCTTTCCCATGATGCGCATTTTCATGTGCATGAGCAAAACCCGTCTGATCCAATACTGACATTTAATTTTCAGCGCAGCTTCCCCCCGAACTTACAAATTTGAGGTATATTCACAAGGATTCTGCTTGCACATGAAATATATTTTTTTTTCCAACTCTGAACACATAAAATGAATTCATTTTTCATTCACAGCCTCGAAATGCTTGTATGTCTCCTATTCATCTCGCAGTGCTCGCACCAAAAGCCCCGTCAATCGAGCATGGGCATGAAATGATGTCTTACATAAACCAAAACATAGCTCAAGCTGTGCGGCATCAACGCAGAGGTTCAATAGGAGGCAGTGCCTGATGCAGGTGCGGATCGGGGCTCAAATTCAGGTTCAGAGCATGGGTTAGTAAGCTACCCTACTAACCGACCTAGTTAGCGGGATGTCTATATTTAGCAAGTGCTTGGATCATGCAGATAATCTTTGTGGTGTAAATGGCTGACGTTTGACACAGAAAACCTGGCGTTGGTGCCCATTTAATAATGCAGCTGCACAGTCATGCGGCGTCCAGCGGCACACATGTATCTATGTCAAGAGTAAATATGCTTAAACAGACAGCGGGCTGTGCGTTGAGAGCGACACTGCTGTTATCAGAGCCTCGACACACTCTTCCTGTAGAGAGGGGTCCTGCCTAGCCCACAGCATCCTGCTCCACACTCAACGGGGAATGTTAGTTTGAGACATCCTGTGCGGTGTTTTGCTTCCAATTTCATACTTAAGTGTACTGACATGTACTTCAGGGTAAATGCTGCTCATTTTGCCGGCTGGGTTCTCTCTGCATTAACCCTCCATTACTGTGCTCCCTCCTCTGTATCTCTCTCTCTCTCTCTCTCTCTTTGTGAGCATAATGATGTCGGTGCTCCTGTTTCTGTTTACCTTCCCTCCTCCTCAGTGTTATCACTGTAGTGATCATCAGTGTCCTAATTTGGCAGTGCTGCTCTCTCCAAAGCAGACGCATCCATGGTTTATGCCTTGGAATATCTCTCGGTTGTGAACGTGCAGACACAACAACAACTACTATTACTACAACAGAGCACAGAGGGACGACATCCATTATCAGGTTCCACAGGTAAACTCGGAGCTGGGTGAGACAGCATTTTGTTATAGCGCTCCGTCATCTCTAATGAGCTGCCCAACGACCCGAAGCGCGAGCGGCTTAGCCCAATTTTGGGTTTCAGAGAGATCTGTCTCATTATGTTAGCTCATGATAATAACTGTATATTTTTGTTATATACTTTAGTCATATTTTATTATTTTTTTGTAACATGTGCTTTGCCTTTCTTGGCCACAGTTCACTTGAAAGACGTTTACTCTCAGTGTGAGTACCCTGGTTAAATTAAGGATAAAATAATAATAATATTGTGAATCTGAATGTAAATGGTGCGTCTTCAGATATGCTTTAGATTTTAGGCACGTCTGTCATTTGTCCACATAAGGCCCCTCTAATTCTGTCTCCAACCGTGAGGCTTTAATTCATCATGCGCATGTCCAAACTGGGTTTCGCCCCTCTCTGTCAGACATGTAGCTGCTTGAAATCATACAAATCGTGTCTTCTGATCTCTGGTGCGCCGTGCTCCCTGTATGCAGAGTGAAACAGAAGGGATGCTGTAATGAACATAATGTACTGTAGAGGTGTTAATATCCTCTCTCTTTCTCTCTTAACACCGAGATGCTCGGTGACTCACCAAAGCCCATTAAAAACTCAGCTCCGAGACAGGAGAATCGAAAGAAGCTGATACAATTGACTCTCGCTTTAGGCGGGCCCATTTTCGCTCGCTGATTATTGAAAAACACCTAAAAAACCCAGAGACGCTTCTTAGAAATGAGACAGTAGATGTTGATGCTCAGTGGCACCATGCTTTTTTTTTTTTTTTTTCTCCTGACGCCACCACTTGGCTCCACTGATGAATATCCATGGAAGACACAAGTTTATCAGCAGGGCAGGCAATAAATCTGCTGCGTTGATGATCTATGATCTGCCCTCTCGTGTGGTTTGTGGCGGGGACGAGCACATACAGAGACAGACGCACATATCAGCAATTACACGTACATTTTGTAGCCAACAGTACATCTGTTCATCGTACACAAGGACCCTGGTGATCTCTCGCTCTCTCTCTCCCCCCCTTTCTCTCTCAGTCTCTCTCTCTCTCTCTCTCTCTCTCGGTGCATCTCTTTGCCATGCACTCTAGTGACGTCACTGTTGCTAGGCAACCTCATGAGCAAAACAGAATCCCTCTCTGTACAGAGGGGAGGCCCCATACTGTTGATTGGCACGTGCTCTGTCCCTCTCTCTCTATCTTTCTCTCCACCATCTCTCTTACACACACAGGAACACACATACAACATATGCATACTTCCTTTACATCAATCACATGCACACACCCCCCCACCTCCAACACATATACACACAAACACACACACACACACTCCCGGCTCTTCTTGACAACCAGCTCATGGCCTTTTCCTCCTCATATCCAATCTGTAAGCACGCGTGGCCCATTAGTACATGCCAGCCTGTCTCTCTCGTGTTGTCTAGGAAGGAGAGCAGCTGAGGGGTGTTAATGGGTAAAATAGGAACAGCGCTTCACATTTAAAAGCCGGATGACGGTGTAAAAGGAGAGAAGGGACTGTTCTCTCCAGCCCCTCTCGCGCCGACTGACTGATGTTTCGTGACACCGCCATCCCAGTTGCGTGTCCCTATGCAAACTGCGCTCTGCAGTCCGGCCACAGTCAAATCGAGTGGATCTATTCTTACACGAGTTCTCAGAGAGTCAGTCTGCCAGAGTTTGGACTCTACTGTTGAAGTAGCTCAGGTCTCGTCTACACCATTGCATTTATTTGTAGAGCTAGGTTATGGATTTTATTGGCTAAGCGTCCACACTGGACTTACTGGTCTATTTTCTGCACTCCGCTTTCACAGAGAAAAACTGAGCCGCTCCTGAGGGAAAAATATTCATATCTCGATATTTTATGGGAGAGTTACAGAAATAATGGCAACGAGTTTCTCACAGAACTGCACGAAAACGAAATCTAGGACTGTGGTAAAACGATCTTGGCATGCTCAGATGCTTCCCGGCCTCATCCAGGTACATTTTAGTCCAAACTAAACAAACTAGACACGGCAAGAAAAAGCAAAAATCACACGAGACTGGCAGGGCTGCTGTTTGGGAACCAAAATGGTAAAGAAACAAGGTCTGGCACGCATGCACATACACAGATAAAGTAGTTCTACCTGCCAGTCTTCCACTTTTCTAAGAATCAGACATGGCGATAAAGAGGATGCACAGAGATCCGACCATCTGTTAAATGGTAGGAAGTGGTATCAAGAGTAGATCCTTTTCTGTCTGCTTTTGTGCGCTATATGAACGGATTAAATATCTGTGGGTGACAACACCACTGAGGAGCCCAATCTGTGGCTCCAGAGCAGCCGGCCAGCAAACAACACTCCCCCATTTCTCCTCCTCCAGCCCAACATGCTGCTCTCTCTTCCTCTAATCACAAGACTCACACAGGTATTGCTCAGGATCGACTGGGTCCTTGTGAAGTATCTCTCTGGCACTTCGATCCTATTTAAATCAATCCTTATTTGCATTATCTCAAGGATATTAGCGGTAATAAATCTTTTTTGACATTCACTTACCCAGGGGAGACTCCCAGAGCACATATGGGCTTTTCCTGCAACACACTGTGCATGCGTTCATGTATTTACATTTATTAATTCAATCAGAAATAATAACATTTTCACAAAATGCACACTGTAATGCTGATAATAGTCATCTATATTTGCCTGTAAAAACTAACGACTCTACCGGTATAATGGTTCTCCATAATTGCCTCACAAATATTAAGCGCTAGATATCGGCAGCTCTGTTAAATTGATTAAAACAGTTTGGTGCTCTGTCTGCCAATGTAAAGCCTGTAGCAAGAAACTCAGGTGTCACTGTTCATGCTAATTTTAGCTCTGAGAAGCAAGTTAGCTGAGTTTTCAAAGGAGGCTTCCTTCAGCTGGGGAATATTTCCAAATTTGAGAAGTGATGTGGAGAAAGTCATCCACGGCTGACCACTGGCACTCTGTATGCCTGCCTCAAAAGTCCCTTTCTCATCTCCCACCTGAATAAAATGCACCAGTAAGGATTTTAACAAGAAGAAAAACACAACATCGCATAACCAGTTTGGTAAATTTGTACCAAACTACAGTACGTCACAAACCTTTTCACTCAGGACACAGTGAATACCACTTTTTCAATGCTGGTACTAAAACCAGTCATTTAATTTCACCATTAGTTTGGGCTCACCGGATGAAATAAATGATATTTGTGTACCTAAAAAATGTTTTGTTTTTATTTCTGACATGTCACTTGGTATCATATATTCATGCTGAGTAGTCTCCAGCGTTGATGCTGTATTTTAGTCTGGTGTTGGCATCTACCTCTTAATCTCATGCGAACCAGACTGCAGCTTGACATCTACTGGCTCTTTCAAAATGTATTTTTAAACCACCAATCCTGTGTTTACAACCTACTGTCCTGTTAGTATGATTCTATTTTTTTTTTTTTCCGGTGACATTTCCAGTGTTCTGCTTTTGATGTCATTGTCTCTGATCTGTGTAGTTTTTGTCTATTAGTTGTTTTTCTGCCTAAGGAAATAACTCAACCTTCACTGCAATGCTATATATACATACAAATTCAATTTACTGATTAGTATGAATTGTAGTTTGTGACCACTAGTGGCACTATAGTGCAATATAACATGTTCTTCTAGCATGCCATGATCATAGTGACGGCATATTACACCTGCTGATGGAAGCAATGCAACTTTCAAAATGTCCCACTGTGAGGCTTTGCCAGTGTCTTTAAAGGTGAAAACGCATGCATATTTATCAGGCCTCAAAGACAGATACTGTGTGTTGGTAGGTGTGCCTTTAATGCTCGTTTTCAAGTTGTGGGAAAATCATGCATAAGAGTCCATGAAAGCAGCAGCCCAACTCTGTTTTTCCTGCTCTGTTCGGATGCTGAATGACTCTTCACCTCCCCCATCCACTCCGGGCCAATATCTCGTTTTGTTTATCTCCATCCATTTCGCTTTTACCTTCTATCGCTCTCTCATCTCCCTCCTTTGTAGCCCGGCCAGCTGATTAACTGCTTTTAGGTTTATATTTTCCCGTTGTTCCTCGCTGCCTCTCCCCCAGTCTATTTCCATTATCCCTCATCGTCCGTGATAATCTTCCCTCCCTCTCTGTCTCAGTGAGGATTTTGAGTTGTTGTTACTTTATCTGTTATGATCAGCTGTGTAAAGAGATTCATATATTTCATATGGCTCAATCAGTCACGACTGAATGTTGTTTGACCATACTAATCTTTCCTCTGGTCATTTTCTCCCCCCACTCCTCTCTTTTCTCTTTTACCTTCTCCACTTTCTCCCTCTCTCCATCTCTGTTTAGGGCAGAGAAGATCTTTGTTGCTGAGGACTCGCTGAGAGACTTCGTGCCGTCTTCTAAGCCATGAGGGATACTTTGGTACTGTGACAGACAGTTGCCTTGTGGACGTACAACTGCCTGACATTATCCTCGCGGGGAGCTGAACCACATGGAGTAAACCACATTTAGCTTTGGTCTAATGAGTAACTGCCCCCACATCTACCAGTAGAATAAAGTCATTTTTGTGACCCAGCCCACAAGTTTTAGCACACAACTTCACACAAAAGAGGAGCAGCAAAACATTTCCAAGTACGTTCGCTTCTTCACTCAAGGGTATATTCAGGAAGAGAGCGCGCCGCCCCCCCATCCATCCCTTACTGCCTTGAAAAACACTGATCTCTATAATATCATTTTTCTAATTTTCCAATACTCTCGCTGCCTCCACCAGCACTCATGTGACCTCAGTTATTTGAGCCCTCCACCTCCTTCGCGCTCGCAAGGTGCTCGTCGTAGAGACGCAGAGATGACAGCCCACCTTCTCACCTCCATCTCATTACACGAGCTGACCCAAGGATAACCGGCATTCCCAGAGCTTGTGGACTATACACACACTCCCACGCACGCGCAGCCCTGTCCCCGGCTCCCGGCCACAGGCAGGATGGGAGACGGGAGCTGGGTGTGTTTGAGCCCGGCTGAGTTTAGCCAGCTGCAACAGTACAGCGAGTGTGAGTATCACTACTTCTGCCTCTTTGGTGTATGACTCTTTTTGTTTTGTGGCAGCATTTGTGTGGATGTGTGTGGGTCTGCAGCTGTGTCATGCAACGCACCAGCTTTGTTTGTAAAGCCGTAGCCCAGATTTACCAGTGTGTCAGCACAGCTTAAGGGAGGGGGGGGGTGATACCTGGTAGAGGGCGTACCACGTATTAACGCTGTGTCCCGATTCTAGACCAAGCACGCACACACAAAACAAATAAATAACAAATAAATAAGTAAAAAAAAAAAAAAAAAAAAAAAAAAAAAAAAAACCAGAGCTTGAAGGTGCATTTGAATTTTGAACACATTTTACATTGCAAATCCTGCAGGGGTATTAAGGATTTCACATATAAAGAAAATCCCTCAATTTAAAAAAAAAAAAAAAAATATTGATTGAATGTAATTTTCTGTTTCTGCGGCTAACAAAGTTGTCACCATTCATAAACCACAGAACTAATCATTTTCTGTGTAAAAGGAAATGTTTGCCTGCGGACTAGTCTCTCAAAGTTCATCGTCATATCGTAGTGTCATTTCATATCGTAGTGAATGAATGGAAACCAATGTCTGGATAAAACGGAAAAAAATGACAAGGAAGCTATAAAAATGTGACTGCTTGCTTTAGGAAAAGATGTATGAATTTTTATAAATATTATATATACTAAACATGTAAAATCACTGTTATGGGCCTTTAAAGGTGACCCAGAATACAAAAAAGTATTTTTTAATTTTTACCCACGCAGGCCTCGTTTTTGGTGGGGTTTCCAGTGAGCTGTAGTCCTCCCTGACTCTTTGCCCCCCAGCCCATAACGGGGCAGGAACTGCTTTATGGAGCTCAACTGGTCAAAAATTTACATTTTAAGAATTCAACAGCAAAATCAGTGACAGAGATAGTGGACATAATCCACAGCCTTTGGGGGCAAAGAGTTTCACTGGGAACTATTTCCTGCCGAAGAACACCAGCAAACGGTATCCATCCACCCCCAATGAGAATTAATTCGAGGCAGACAGACACACTGCACACATAGATGCAAACAAAGCTCCTCACCCCTGACAGCGGTGGATCATGGTGGTTATCTTTGCTTTAGGAACAAGCTGTTGCTGTTGAGTTTTTAATGTAATTTTTTGGGGGGGTGAATTTCTTTTTTTTTTTTCTTTTTACTGTTTTTTCGGTTCCTTTAAGCAGCCGAGCCCTAAAAGACGACATAAAATCAGAGGGAAAGCAAACAGTGGAGTCCCACTTACCCAAATGAATCATGACACATGTTTATTTTAAAACCCGAGTGGCTGTACATGCAAATTTTCATTATGACATGGGCATTTTTCAGAATGCCTTTGTAGCCTGATGGATGAGACTCCTGGGTGTCGTTTCCCTCACATGCAGCCACATTTGTTAGTCAAAAGAGCATCTGTCTTTTCACTCCTGGTGGACAATGACCACAGTATTTCACTCTTACTACATCAAGCACACTGGGAATGGTCACTCATTTTGTGGCTTTATGTTTAAAAGTCATTTGTGTTTGTTGAAAGTGTGTATGCAGATGGTTGTGGGTTTGTGTCTGTGTGTGTGTGTGTATTTGTATCGGAATGAGACAGATTCATGTAGGAGGGAAAATGAACACCTTGGACTGGAGACATGATTTCATTCTGTTGCTGCTGGAGGGAGCCTGCCTTCCGTTTAGTGCCATACACCTTTTTCCTTTTCCTTACATCTCTCCGCTTGCTCATCTGTGAAATTTATTGATAGCAAGCAACTCAAAATACTTTTAGCTCCTGTCTCTTTTGCTCTCTGTCTGTGGGTCTTGCTCTCTCTCTCACAAGAAAGTTTGCTTTTTCCTGCTGTGAAAATGTTTGAAGCCCCTACTTGATCTTATTGCCAACCCTATGGAGGCATTACAACACTTCCTGTGCGGTGATCAAGATATTTTCCTCTCCGAATAAATATACCATGATATGTTTTCACTCAATCAGGATTTATTTGCATGGCACGCCCTGGTGGCTCACCTGCCAGAGTGCGTGTCACACATCGAGGTGAAGTCCTGAGCGCAGCAGCCTGGGTTTGGCCTCAGGGCCTTTGCTGCATGTCGTTCCCTCTCTCTCCCATGTCTTTCCTGTCTCTCTCTACTGTCACTGTCAAATAAAGCAGAAATAGCCAAAAAAATAAACTTAAGAAAAAAAAAAAGAAAAGATTGATTTGCATGCGGAACACAACTGCCACTGTGTTTGCAGAATGAGCTCACCTGGTTAGAGACCGCCATTCCACATGACATTTAAAATGAAATGTTTGTGTGTGTGTGTGTGTCACATCCATGATGTTGAGAAGTAGCACCTTGAGACTTGTGGACTCAACTCAACTCAACTCAGCTTTATTTATATAGCACTTTAAAAACAACCACAGCTGAAACAAAGTGCTGTACAAAAATGATAATAAAACAGCAAAACAGAAAGAAAAGTAAAAAGAATAAAAACAATCAAACAAATTAAAACAGAGCAATAAAACAATAGAAAGAATAAAAACAATCAAACAAATTAAAACAGAGCAAGGTCTGATGCTGGAATTTAAAATCAATGTGCATAAATGATCATAAAACAACAAAACAGTAAAAGCAATAAAACAGTAAAAAGGAATATAGACAATAGAACAAATAAAACAGAGCGACGTCTCATGCTGGGTTAAAAGCCAATGAGTAAAAATGGGTTTAAGACTTTTTTTTTTTTTTTTAAGACTGCTGATTGGACCATCATTCTCATTTTAAGTAGGCTTTTTATCTGATTCTGAGTAACTACTTAACAAAGAAACATGAAATAATCCCAGGAAAATGTATCCACACTGTGTAATTTTCACTTTCCAGTAACAGGATCTGTTGTTTTTCCTGCCTGGTCAGGGCTAACAGGCAGCCAGTGGAGGAAAGTACTAGCGAGCCTCAGTGTAGGAGAGACGAGCTGTGGCAAATTCTCGTACTGGTCGCCGAAACTGGCTCAAACACTGACAGAAAAAATTAACAACAACAACAACATTTAGTCGGACCTAGAGAGATTGTCAGTGTGAAAGAGTGAGCCTGTAAAATATAACCGCCAATACTGATTTAGTCGAAGATTTGGGTTAAAACCATACGTCTGGGACGAGGACTTACTTGAAAAAGTCCTTGTAAGTCAAATTCACAGAAGAGAATTAAACAGATACACAAATAGTCAAAAGTAGCTCTGTAATTCCATTTTGGGAATACTGAATGAATTACCATTTTGCTTGATCACAATCACTTAAATTCGGACATCAAGCACAAATGATCTGTTTTAAAAGCTTGATGGGGTTTTTGGGTGCATTTAATTCCCAAGTGTCCCGGTGAGACTTAAATGGCCTCGCTGGAGCTCGCTGTTTAGTTCAGGCGTATGTCGGGTGGGAAAACAAGCGCTCCCTGGTGTTGCCAACTCCTGTGTAAGGAAAGTCGCTATTGGCTGTCCCAAAAGTCACCTGGATGACATCATAATCTAATTTGCATACCAGGCTGATCTGCCTGATTTACATCCATATATATAATATAAAAAAGTGAACAAAATCATCATTTGTGATTGGGTGTAACGAATATGACACTGTGTATATGCTATTCATTTGCATATACACAGCTGTTCACTGGACTGCAGAAGACTGGACTCTCATTAGTGTGCTTGAGGGATGAAGTGTGGAACAGACTGTTGTGTGTTACAATTTCACCTTGTTGCTAAATTGTATGTGTTCTCCCAAAGATCAGAAAAAAAGTCACTAGATGTGTCACTAGTCACTTTTGAGGAACACAATCACCACAGGGATCTGAAAACTGGGCCGTATTCAACGTAGATGTACCGGTACATAACATCAAGCTAAAAGAAATGAGGAGACCTCCAACCCGGATCAGTGGTTATGTGGAAACTGTAGTTCCTAACTACACTGACCTGACTTTTGTCGCTCATTTTAGGATGAGAAGAGAAACATTTCAGGTGACGGATCTGCTCTGCTGTGTTTATGCACGTCCTGTGAGCTGAACTGTCACTTAGACGTAGATTTACAAACCACTGTTTATAAAAATGGATAAAAGTGTGTTTTAAGTTTTAAGTTGAATAAAAGTTGCCATATTATTGAGGAAAAACAATAATCTATGTCTGATCTATCATCATACTTACCACGTACATCTCTTCAACATAACATTTTAATCATTGGCTACACTGATATAGCAACTTGGAAGCCATAATGGTACTCTATCGTTTTAAATCGCGGAGGCTTAAATACAGGCTGATGCTGATTGGATAACACCTCTGACACACCCACAAAATGGAGGAAAACTACCCCCGAGGCATGTTGCTCTCTGTTAGAAAACGTTAAGACCAAACACACCATTCAATGAGACAACGTCACACAACGTCACGTATCGTAACGTCGTTGAATACACCCCAGGTGGTCCCTCTGTTTCTTGTTTTTGTTTCCTTCTTCCAACTTTCAGCCAATCGTTGACCTCCACTACACCTGGGCTCACAGCCACTCACAACAGAGCAGACACTGAGCACAGTTCAAATGTGCTGGGAAAAAAATAGCTCCTTTTAGCTCCATGTTAGTGTATGTATGAACCAGATAAGATTTCACAAGATGAAATTTTACGTAGCAACTCTGAAGTTTAGCAGATTTTCACATTTTGAACATGAACAGGAGAGAACTGGGGTAAGTTAGCCTTGACCTCTAATATGCCAAAGAATATTTTGTACACATTTATGCAACTGATATTTGTGACAAACAAATACAACTGTTGACGAGAGCACAAAATAGGACCGGTGTGGTCTTTAAACTGTCTGCTGATGAAATCTTCCGTTCAGATTTTACAATTTCCTCCGCACAACATTTAGAGTTCGGATGCTACACACCATGAATCACGTACCATTATTCCCCTACACACCTTATAATACAGTCAGTGGCTGAATCCTGCATCCTTACAAATGCTTATTCCTGTAAAATGATGTTTGAGCTGCCTTTTTCTTGACCATCGCAAACTAAATAAAAACTAAACTAAAAAGATTTTAGTTTCTCCGGCGATAGTGGATAAAAGTTTCATCTGGCTTCAGCTACACTGTAGATATATTTTTCATCACAAATGACAACTCTCCAAAAGCATACCAACCTTGTTTTGATTTCTGAATGTTTTTTTGCCCATCTGTCAGGCAACAAACTGTTTCCATTTATTGTGCAGTGGTATGAAAATCAACTTACAGTAACATGAAAGTTACTTGAGAGAGGTAATCCATCACAGTAAACATTCTGCCCTTGTTAATTTTGGTCCACGGTGCATGGCATGACATGACACACAGATGGATTTTCAGCCCATGTAGCCACAGGAAGCTTTGATTTGCCACCTATCATCATTCTGACGTCGTCCCCGCATCATGAGACTCGCCTTCCTTGCAAGTCTATCAGTTTAACATTTTCAACAACTTCGGTTTTACTTGTGATGGACAGGTCCATTTAACATGGCTCCTCGCTTCATCGAAACAAAACAAAACAACAACAACAACAAAAAAAAAAGACAATGAAAACAGGCAATTTCACAGTGAGTGCAGACAGAAATATTTGTCCGTGCCTGTTGGTGCAAAGCATGTGTGTTTACTGTGCAGTGCGAGCATCTCTGGGAAAAAAAGGAGTATAATTTGAAGAGGCTTTTCAGGGCTCAGCACTTAAACTTTGACACCACTTTTCCAGTGGGCTCTGGTGCTCGCTGACTGAAAATTGAGAGCCTAACCTCATTTGCCCGTGTCAAAGTAAGTAAGTTTATAATGTGTTTCTCTGACTCACTAAAACATTATTAGTTGAATATAGTTTAACTTTATTGCATTTATTTGATCATTGGACACTTAAGAGAACGCTTCATAATCACAGCCTAGCGCCCAACCAAGGGTGCATTATGGCTTGTTTGAATGCATTAACTGTTTGCTAAACAAATACAATCAATGAATCAAAAGGGCCTAGGTCTTTGTCCTAACCTGTCCATTTTGTCGTAGGCCCTGTGCCATCAGGAGTCACGGTCTCGTCATGTCACATTTTTATATCCATTCAGCGCAGGCCGGCTTTCATTGGACTGGCATGGTTAATGACACTCAGAAGGTTCCTGTCGTCTGCATACCTAGTTATGTTTTTTTATTAGGAACCTTTTTTTTGTCCAGAAGCTTGCATGAATTTAGGCAACCTAGCAAGGACATGTCACGACTGTGTAGAATTCACTATACAGTTGTCCCTCGCTATAACACGGTTCACCTTTCGCGGCCTCGCAGTTTCGCGGATTGTTTTTAGTGCAATTTTGCATGCTTTTTTTTTTTTTTTTTTACAGCGCATTGTGTTCTCCATCCTGATTGGCTAAGGGAGAGCCCGCGCATTGTGTTCTGCGTCCTGATTGGCTAAGGGACTGTAGACCATTGTGAATCAATCTCCTCCGTGCCGTGTGTCCTGTACAGTACAGAATATGTTCATTCTATAATACTGGACTTATTTTTCTACGAAGGTTTGAACTTTGAGAGTGTTTAAACAAGAGAGAAAAGTGAGAAAATGTTAATGCCTGTCTGAGAAAAGTGTATAAAGTGCGTAGTGAGGGGTTTTACAGCCTTAAAACATCTATAATAATTGTAAAAAATAAAGCTGACTACTTCGCGGATTTCGCCTATTGCGGGTTATTTTTAGAACGTAACTCCCGCGATAAACGAGGGACCACTGTATTCACTATACAGAATGACACTATAAGCCCTTAGGTGTTTCTTTCCCTATCTTGTTTGTGGATACACAATGTTTAATGTCCTTTTACTGTGGAAAGGATAAAGATAACAGGTGTCATGTATTTACATTTACAGAAACTTTTAGAACGGTCTCGTGGGATTTCCTATTCACCAGCCAAACCACTTCCTTAAAATTTAGCTGAACCAAGAAACCTAATTAGGATGTGTCCTATATTTCCTACAGTGATGAGACATAAAAATGCCACCTAACTAGGAAGCCTCCTTGCAAACAAGAAAGGTTGTAAATGTAGTCTAGCCTGGAGTCCAGGATGTACAAGGTCCACCCAAAAATACACACACGCTAAACGATCCAAGTCTCTCTCCATCACGACGCTGCAGCTTTGTTACATGTGATAGGAGCGAGCCGGCTCATATAGAGAAGGGCCGTGATTGAAACATGACAGATGTACATGACGGGAAGGAGCCTTGAAGCTTGTTAGGTCTCAGTGGTGGAGAGCGGGAAAAGGGGAAGGGTTGTATTTCACCATCCAATCAATCAGAGGCTTAATGAAGCACAGTGTGTGCATAAGAGGGAGAACCAGGGTGTTTATGTCCTTCACTAGGCAGGGGTCCATAAAGGAGAGCCACTATAGGGCTTAAAGGTTGGTGTCCATTATAAAGCCGGATAACCACTTACGGTTCTCCACATGAGGAATATATGGTGGATGTGGATCAATAGATTGGCCAGTTCTAATTGGCTGGTTTTGTGCATTTGCCTTTCTGTACGGAATAAATAATGAACTACAAATGAAACTGTTGACTTGAGTGCATTTGATGGTGATGCTGCTTCCACGCTCGCAGGTCACTAATCACGCCGGGCATACGGCTAATGCGACAGACTTTGCATTGTTTACACGCCGGATGCTCTCTAATCACATATTGCTCATCTTATCTGAGGTGCTCGGCTCCCCTCGCGCTCCATCCTTCCTTCCTTGCGTTATTGCCGACATCTAACGCAGGACAAAATTAGGAAAGCATTACGGCCTGCAAAGCTGCTGAGCACTAAATATAATGAAGTGATGTGCCAAACAGGAAGGTCCATCCAGAGTTGATTATGAGAGCTCACATGATTGCTGAAATCAGGTCTTATGAGCGTGTGTGTGTGTGTGTGTGTGTGTTGGGGGGGTGTCTGCCCCTGCACACCTGCACATGTGGCCCCCGCACTTTGATGACAGATGATCATGGGAGGAGGGTCATTAGGGTTAGTGTCCAGGACACTCTGTGATGGGTGTGTGTGTGTGTGTGTGTGTGTGTGTGTGTGTTTGCCGGTTCAGAGGACTGTTTGTGCGTGCGCGTACGAGGGATTAGCATCTAAAAGTGAAAAACACACCATGTCCCCCTTTCGCGCACAATCACTGACAGGGTGACTCACAGGTTCCCGGTAAAAAGAGTTCAATCAGGGCGCTCGCTAATAAAATGTGCCACGTTTCCTCTATTAGAGGATTGGATTCTGTCCAAAGGAATACTGTGGTTGGGAGCTATGATGCTGTATACACAAGGTCAAAGCTGCTTGAAAAAAATGCAGTTGGTGGTGGTCTTCATGTCACTTCTTTACTTGAGTCAAAATATAAAAAAATCCCTGCAATGTACTTACAAGGTTTGTGAGAGGAGTAGGTGTTGTACTGAAGCAAATATGGAGCTTAAAATGTAATATTAAAAGTTTAATGCAGTATTAAAGCATGCAAGCCTTTTAGTTAATGTGCAGTCATGTCATAATCAAAAGCATATGATCAATGCACCAATACTCACTACCTCACCGCCACTACGCCCTGACATGTGGCAATACCTTTCCATCTTCTCACACTGACACACTTAAATCAAGGAAATTTATATAATAAGTGAAAAAAGAAAGTAATTTCAACAATGCAAACACCTTCAGCCTCTTGATGCCTGCAGTCCACGAGTCTAAAGTGTTTCTTGAGGCGCTGTTGATACTTGCAAGTGAAAGTTTTAAAATGTTGGTGTTGAAGTGTCATGAACGGTTTCTTGAAGATATATATATATATATTTTTTTTTTTTTGCAGCTGTAAGTCCAGCTCACCATATGGATTTTTCTCCGGCTGTTAAATTGAGGTCAGAGTTATCACTCGATATGGGGAACCTCGGAAAACATGCCATTGCCTTTCCAGTGTTATTAGATCACAACACGCCGCCTTGCTGCCAAGAAGAAACCACAATGGGACACGGCCCAAACATATGACAGAAAGAACTTTTATTATTATTTTTAGTATATAAATTACAAATGAGGGAATTATTATGGCTTCCTCAGCTTGGCAATGTTTAGGTGTAAAATACGCTCTATGTAAAAACGTCAAATTGGGTAAAAACTGGTTTCTGTTTCCTCCTCAGACTCCACCAAGAAGCTGAAGGATGTGCTGGAGGAGTTTCACGGTGAAGGAGTCCTTTCCAAATACAACCCTGAGCAGGTACGTCACTCTGCTCCTTAATCCCTCATGTGCTCCTTTCATCCTATTTATCATGTTTTATTCAATTCTCCCTCTCTGTGTGTGTGTCTCATCCGCACTCTCTTGCACAAACACACACACCAACCACATGGTGTGACGTCACTAGACGCAAGCGCCTGTTAATTCCCTCTGACTCAGTGCATTAGCCACCGCCAAAATGCTTAGTCACTCCCTCCATTTTTAGATATAGACTGTTGTACAAACGCTCACAGTCAACTTTGGCCCCTGACGTCAGCAAATCAGCCCAACAATAGATCGCTGTAGTAACTTTGTATATGTTATGAATTTCCATTTCGTTGCAGTGGATCTGTGTTGTTATTGTGTTGATGATGTTGGCCTTTTGTATTTAATTTTTATGTGAACCCTGGCTGCGAAAAAACAAATCCCCTGTGGGATTCAGCCTAACTGGAACTGTTGGCGATATTTATTTTTTTATTTTGATATTTATGATGACATCTGGGCTTCTGACTGTATTACTAATCTCTTGACTTTTTTTCAGTCACAGTCTGTGTTTCTCCATCTCTATCACATCACACCCCCTTCAACTCAACTCCAACATGAACCTGCTGAGTCATATAATCTTAATTTTTTTTTTTTTTTTTTTTTTTAAATTACTCCCTAAGAATAACTTTTATCAACCAAAACAATTCATACATTTTATAGAAATGTGCCACTCTTGCCATTTTTAGTGCAATTTTATGTACAGGGCAGTAGAAACATTCAGTAAGGAGACAACAGCAGTTTTGTAAATTCAATTAAAACTTTTTCATCCAGTTACACCATGGAAGGTGTTTTTAATCTTCATTTTTAGCAGTGTGGCACGGCGTGGTAATAAACTTTCAGGTGTCATCAGGCTAGTTAACCACCCACACAGCTGAGAAAAGGAGGAACAGGAGAGCGATCAAAGATGCTCTAATAGAGGAAGATTATGCACTACAAGCTGTGCCACTGCTATAAACTTCCTGTCTGCTAAGTGGGCATGGTTGTCTTTTTTTTTTTTTTTTTTCTCCTAGCAAAGTCTCTGCAGGAGGGAGCGCCATCAGATAGTGGCTAAGTGACACACAGCAGGGCTGTAACAAAATTACTTTTCTCCCGAATTGTTACTCTGAATTTCTGAAAAATATCGAAATAGTGTGAAAATGATCTTCAAGAGATGTGAGATATATACTTCAGTGACTATGCAGTATAAGAATCAGTCATAATCTTCACTCAGGTACATTTTCTTCCATTGGAATGAATAGACTCAGGAGCCGCCACTTGAATTATGAAGTGCGGAGTCATGTCTAAATGGTAACCCTGGATTTGCAAAACTCTCACACACACTCACTTCATTCAGCACTTGACATCGTAACCCTAATTGCACGCGCAAAAGTTTGGACCTAGATTTGTGAATCTAGGGCTGCCATCTCAGCAGAACACAAGTACAGAAAATTACTCGGAGTTGGGCTTCATCGTACTTAAACCTTAACTGCACTAAACTGACCCATCTCTATGCAAGGCCTAACTTCACCGTGTCAAAGCTAATGCCAAAAATTAACCATTGAATCAATAACAGCACTTTTTTTTTTTTTTTTAAACCAGGAATAGCGGAGAGGAAAAACGTACTTGGCTGGCTGACAAACAGGACGAACAGGAGTTTGTTTGACAGAGAGCGATTGTTTTGCTGTGCTCTGATTGGAAAGTGTGCCCAGCGGTCAGCAGGGACACATTTCTAGAAACCAAGACTTTCAAATGTTGAAATTATTTTTTTTTTCCCTACAAAGCTGCCAGCCAGTGTGGTGGGTAACTTATCCATCAAAGGTGAATTTGGCTCTTGGCAGGTCTTATTTTAAAATCCAACCGTTCTGCTCTGTGCTCAACACCTGTTTCCCTCCCTCCGCTTTCTTTTGTCTGTCTCTCTTCATCACCTCCCAGCTTGATTCTGTGTATGAGTATTTACTTTTCCTGTCTTCACCTTAATTCCTCCTCTTGCTGCTCCTCCCTCTTCATTATCACCCCCGACCCACCTCCCCTGTGCTGTCAGCTTCCCCTCCATATTCGTGATGACATGACTAACAGCACAGCTAGATGTTTGGCGCCATAGGAACCAGTCAGACTCAGAGGTCATGTGGTTTGTCTCAGACCGGACCTTGACCAGGCGCCATGGCGACAACGGAGTGTGGTCACCATGGCACTGCTCCTGCTGTCCATTAGTCTGTGTGTGTATGCATTTATGTGTGTGTGTGTGTGTGTGTGTGTGTGTGCCTACCTCTAATGACTCATCAGTGCCCAGTGCCAGCTGTAGTGGAATCTACCCAGAGCCGGCTGGTGAGAAAAGAGTGTGTGTGTATGTGTGTGTGTGTGTGTGTGTGTGTGTGACACGCTGAAGACCTCTCCTCCTTCCCACTTGTGTTTTTTTTATAGCTCCTTCTCAGCCAAATTGTTCTCCTTCCTCTTCAAGTGTAGATTTAAAAACGACAGAGAGGGGTGGAGAGAGGAAAAGAAGAATGATTGGCAGTTTGAGCCGCCATCAGCATTCACGACATCGTCCCTTCCTCCGATCGGGACGGCAGACAGCAGCAGCACCATTTTTCTGTGTGATTGATGAGTGACAGGGAGACAGAAGCTGTACATTTCACCCACAGGGTTTCCCCTTGACAGCTGTTAATAGCTAAATACCCATCAGGCCTGAGGAATTTCTCACGGGGTCGTTCTGTTCGGCTCATTTGGCAGCAGGATCGATCATGTCACATACAAAACATGTTTTTTTTTTCCCACCCCAACAACATGAAGTGGCCTTCTCATAAAACAATCTACTTGCAACATGTAGAAATGGTTTCCCACTGATAATTGATTTTCTGGTATTACCCACACAGCAGTTCTCCATGGTCAAAAATGGTCATTGAAATGTTACATCTTGTTTTGACAGGGGAGATGAAACCAGATGTCAAAAGATTTGATCTTATGATGCGCTGGCCCCAGAAATCATGCTGTCATTTGTCTCTGTTTTGTTAGTTATGAAAAAAATAGAAGAGAAATGAATGGGGTTTTCCCAGTTCTTTCAAAAGAATTCATGACACATAGAGGTTTTTTTTGCCCATATTAATTGTGGCTTACACACAGTAATTGTAGTTTTAAAAAACTTTCCAACTTTCCTAAATTTCCAGCTCTTAAGTGGTTAACCACCCACAACGACCTGTTGCACACAACTGGGGCTGTGATTCTACTGTTGTTGTTGCACAAAAATAACAGATCAGCCAAAAAAAAATGTAGCAGGGTAACCAGGGGTTTCGTGGCTGAGCAGCAAACTAAAACGATTGGTTGTCTATTAATTGGGCAAAGCAGGTACCATGTTATATGCTCAGTACAAACACATGCATGCTCTGTAACATGAGAGGATTTTATGGAAGTAGTCTTTGCATCAATATCTGAGTGAAAATACATGTGTTTGAGAAGTGAAACATGATGGGTTGATGAGATGGGTTTGCCTGTTGTGGCACCATTTGCAGCTTGAGTTCTTGTTGGAGGTCCTGCTCTTTGTACAGATCCCCCTGACCCATGAGCCCCAGTGCAACCACACTGCCTGAACTGTATATATTTATACCACTTGTCCTTGTTAGCACACATTACCTCCAGCCCTTTAACTGACTTTAACCCTAACCCTAAGTGGATTTTCTCTCTTGCGAGCGCACTGGATCCATATTTGTGGCAATATAAGAACCATCTCTTCTAACCTACCCCTAACCTTACCCCTAAATGTCCTAATTATTTGCCATAATACGCTTGGGAACATACGACCCTGGGAACATAGCAATCACACAATGTTTTTTAACACTTCTGTTTTTGCCATGGAATCAAATCTGGTATTAAGAATCGTGGAATTTCACTGGTATTGGTATCAGTACCAAAATTCTGCTTTGTGATACAATGATTGTAGCTCAGAACATGATTTGCAGTGACAACATTGTCTCTAATCTATCAGCTGCCTGCTGTAACCAATAATGATATTTGTGGTTATCTCGCAAAAGCAACAAATATGAGAACAAATGAGAAACGTCGGCCACCAAACAACAGAACGGTCATAGAAATGCAAGATACCCGTTTGTAAACAGTGTTGAGGTGTTTTAAGTGGATTTTATTCCATGTTAAGTACTTTCCAGGCTCACATGGAATATAGGTTAAATATTTTTCTGTAGTCTAGACAGACATAAATATTCTCCACCAGCAGGACAGTACTCTGGCTTTTCCTCCACGGAAGAAATCACCTCTCATAACCCTCATATCCCTACATTTTAAGGCCAAAGGAAATCAATCAAATCAATGTGGAAGCTCTGCCAAAATGAAAAAGATTAAATGAACCATGTAAATGTGTCATAGTTGCCCTTGGGAGATATTTGCAGATTGGCAACCTTTAATGTGATCCAGCGAGCCCGCTCACGGAGGAAAGCAATGGGATGTTGGCTGGTCGATT
Organism: Myripristis murdjan; assembly: GCF_902150065.1. Classification (NCBI taxonomy): domain Eukaryota; kingdom Metazoa; phylum Chordata; class Actinopteri; order Holocentriformes; family Holocentridae; genus Myripristis; species Myripristis murdjan. The sequence goes on from NC_044000.1 coordinate 24,050,708, forward strand.
GCTAGAGAGACGGAGGAATTCCACAAATCCTATAAAATACATCTGGGTGCCCTTATTTTGAAGTTAACATTTATGAGGACAAAAAGGGAAACAAGGGAATGTGTAAGGAGAAAGAAAAAAAGGAAGACTAGGTGTGTGTGAGGGAGAGAATGAGAGAGAAGGAGAGGTGGAGTTGCACTAATATGTCTATGTTTTCTATGGCGTGTGTGTGTGCATGAGCATATTTCTGTGAAACTGCCGTGCTACAAGATGCACAGCAAATTAAAGTCTTGTGGTTTGTTTGGCCAAATAAGGAGATGAGTGATATGAATAATACCTCACTGGGCCTGGCTGGCTTTGGGAGCTCTCAGGGTTAGGTCAGCCGCGCTGAAGTGAGGGGGTATCTGCATTACAGTGTCTTCTTCTGTGATGGGTGTCAATTACAGCAGCTCTGAATCCATGCAGCACAGGGATATTAGAGGAATGTTACCATCCAGACCTGTTGTGCATTAGAGACCGGCTTCATACCGTCCTATTTTGGTGCGAACCAAATGTTCCCTGTGTGGAAAAGGATTTAGTTAGCCCAAACAGCCTCGAGATGCCTCTGCAGTTTATTTGCATTTACTTGCATCATGGCTCTGAACCCGACCCGTTCAAATCCTAGGAGGAAATCTCGGCCACATAGCGTGCAGCAAGAAGCCACTAGTCAAAGATGGTTTCTGGTGCGATGGCTTCCACCGGGAGCACAGACGAAACAGATAGATGTGAGAAATACACTCAGGGGTTGGATTTCACCGTCAAAATTCATTTTTTATGTCTTAGAAATGGAAAGCTGCATGTTGGAGTCCACAGTTCACCCCACCAGCGTTGCCAAGGTCTGAATACATTTGCAGCTGAGGCCAGTTAATGTGGGGTTGGACTGTGGAGGGACATCTCATGCATTTTACCTTTAGCTAAAAAAAATGAAATCTGCATTCTGCATTAAGTTCCAACCGGCTTTGTATCAAAGAATCATGTAATATAAAATGAAGATATTGTAAGCCGCAATAAAATGGTAAAAAAATAATGATACAATTAAAATAAAGTTATATTCGGTAATCCATTTATTGAGCAAAAGCAAAGAACACTAAACTTGTTAAAGTATGCATTGTGTTACATGTTGGACACTTTTAATGTTATTGTTACTAAAAGTCTCAGTTTTGCAAGGTTGAAAGGGATGTCAGTGTAATCAGGTCTGCTGTCTTTCTTCAAAATTTGGGTGAATGTGAGTACTTTTGTGTTTACCACCCAGCCAATTATTGAGAACATATATTTCATAACATGCACTGTATTCAGTGCTGCAGCAATCATTGCACACCTGTGTTACCCAAGGTGGCATGTGCTTACCTGGTAACATTATCTTAGCCTCATTCAACCCTGGTAATATATTTAGTCACCCAAAATTTATTTTATTTTGGTTTTAACTCGTCTTTTGGTTGTGACGTTATTGTGTTGTGGCCATACAAAGCTGAAGCAGGTAACGTTAGCTCGTACCGGCAGTGCTAACGTTACCCTGCTAAGTTAGCAGAATTGACATGTATATATACTGTCTGCTAACATCAGCTTAAACCAGTCTTCTCCTATCTTTGGCCATGACATTTACATTCAACTCTGCCATGACTGTCAGGTTGTGAGAGAGGAAAATCTTTATCCAGCCCTGTCCGTGTTTCCACAGCATCAAAATAGATGGTTTGTTGCGGAAGACGTCACAAACTTGGTCGTTATTCCCAGTCAAAAGCCTCAGAAGCCCAATGCTGGTGACGCCCATGCACCTTATCTTAGCGTTGTTCGTTATAATCACCAAACATGCATTTCCAAACTGTGTCCATAATGCAGCATCACACTTAGACATTTAATGGGCTTATGGGGTTTATTGACCTTGCATTCTTATTTTGAAATTACAGTATGTGGTCAATATTTCCTCTGAAGTCTTTGAACAGGTTGTGCTGGGAAAATAAATGACTGTGGCATCTTGAGGCTGTTGGGTCTAAGGTTTAGGGTGCTTGGGTGAGTGTGGCTCCACACAAGTTGCAAGAGCGATGCACCACAGAACCAGAGCAGCCAGCCTGGTCCGAAACTTCACCGCCCAGCATCTTCACTGGAGATGTGACTTTCTGCAACGTACTTAACCCTTTCTTTCCTCTACCTTTCTACCTCCTCCTTGCTACTTTTCCAACTGTTAAACAGAAGCAAGACGTTCTCAACCAAGTAAGCCTCAGCCCGGCGGGCTCTGCATGCTGTGTGGTGTCTGTGTTGGCAGACTGCATGCACATTCTGTTCAGCATATAACAACAACATAACTCTGTCTAATCCGCTGAAGACGATCTCTCACCTTGCCAGAGGGGCAAGAGGGCCAAGTTCATGAGGGTCATTGACTTGAGTTCAGTGTTACCATGTTCACACCATGTGTCTGTGTGAGGGGCAGCTGAGGGAGGGGACATTTACAGGAGACAAATGGGAGGAACGCTAACATTGACATTTAGAAACCTTTGTGTGTTCAGCTTTGCAGCTCAGGAATGTTCATGTAACACGTCGGGCCGTCTGAATGGCTATCCTTGCATCTTTTGTTTAAACCATCGGGCCTAATTTGCACCAAGGTCATTGTCAAGATGCAGCTTCCGGCACTTCCATTCTCGTCGTGCCAAGTTTAGAGAGATCTTGTCTGCTGGTCAGCTGATTGGCCTGACAGACTGCACTTTTGACATTTTGCTGACATTTAAAACAAGAGAAAGTTGGCCACACCGTGAAATCCATCAAGTACGTTCTCACTGTAATGGCCTAAAACCACATGTTTCCATAAAGATTGCTATTTTTGATAAAGTGTTTCCATGTCATCCCAAATTACAGTTACAGAACTGCATTCCAGGGCAATTCCACTCGATGCTGAAAATCCATTGCTATCCATTATTAGAACAACTTTATTGTTCATTCATTGCCGTTGTGACCGTAACTCAAGACCTCGCTTGCATGCTGTGGTTCTCTTCACCCACTGTATTTTTCCTTCATTTCCTCTGCAGCCCATCGACTATGAAGGCTTCCAGCTCTTCATGGCCACGTACCTAGAGAACGACATCCCAGAGGAGCTTTGTCAGCACCTCTTCACCTCCTTCAAAAGCAAGACAGGAGGCTGCTCCCCTGATGTGGCCCGCACAGGTGCAGGCATGCTGGGTAGGCCATTTGTTCACATCTTTATCCCCAGTGATCCCTTAGTTCAGGTAGTAATCCATGACATTTTGATTTAAAAATATTTGAACAATGAATCAGCGGTCATTCAGCCTATATCCAGGTCACTAAAACGTTTACAGTGGCTGTCCTAAATCCTTGGTGTATGGTAGATCTGAGCAGAAATAGCCACGGTGGCTTAACAGACAAAGAAAAAAGCACCGTCTATGAACAAACGTCAACAACAGAAAATCCAATGGACAAAGCGCTGGATAGATTATTTGACTAACAAAAGAAATATGTTAAACTACTTTTACCCCTTCCCTTTGATGCCAATGAAATGTATGCATTCATGATGCACACAAGTACAGACACATAGATAATCATGGGCACAAATACCTGCACACACACACACACACACGCACACAAACACATGCACATGAACCATGTAACTGATTACTGAAGGACTTCATACTGATCAGAACTATGGCACTCAGACAGACAGCCATCTTTCGGGGCGTTCTGGTTCATTACATGCACTGTGCACCGTGCAGCTTGTAAACTGTGTGTCAGCCTCCTCCCTTCCATATGGGTATAAATACAAGCACTGTGTGGGCCCTGGCACTGGGCTCTGTCTCCTGCCTCCCCTGCTTGTCTGCCCCTCGCTGGAGAGCAGCAGAGCAGGAGACAGATGGAGGGATGGAGGGACGGTTGAAATAGGAGTCTATTTCTATGGTTTGATTGGAGACATGGGGGATTGGCAACTGATAAATCCAGCACTTGTAAACTGAACAGGCCACCCATGTAGCGCTGCTAAACACTCATCTCTTAGTTTTTGTTAAAAGCCTCTCTGCTGGAGTGTCACAGTTTGTGATATCCCACATTTGACTTTATCCCGGTAACTTTGTTGAATGTCATCCCCCTCTCTCTGTCTCATCTGTCATATCTGCCTACACTATCCAATAAAGGCGGAAATGCCATAAAAATAATCTAGTTGGAGGCAAGAGAGGGATTTATGACAGACTTGAATAAAGAGAGCTGCAGCCTTCCAAATGAGAGAGAAAATTACTAAAAATAGAAGAATATTTTGGAAGAATATGTTGGCAATATTTTAAAAGAATCAAGACTTCACTGTCCTTTTTTTTTTTGTACAAACTTAGAGATCCAAATCAAATGCCTCTTCCAGATTTGTAACAGCAGGTTTAACATTGGCCAACAGATTAGAGAGGTAGTCACTTGGCTTGAATTACTTTTAATTCACTTTAACACAGTCTACTGGAAGTACAAGTTCTACTTTATCTCCTGTTTTCTTTGAAGTATCTGCACACTGTGCATTGGCAGTGTTCAGAGTCACAGTTTGTCCAAGAGATCAATTCTAATTTAATCATATCCATGCGATACGGTTACAATGAAGGCCGTAATTACAAGTGACATGCATAATGGGTGCACTTTAATCAAAGTCAGCAGGCCTAATGATGGATTGCACATTTACCAAAATAAACACAAATCTTTGCAGGCAAATCAAATCACATGAGACTCATTTGGCAGATCCTATGATTGGTTTGCAGAAATCAGGCTGAGCAAAGTCTCCTGCTGATTCCTCACTGCCCGTCTTTTGGATCATGATCTCATGGGGAGACAGCTGACATAGCCTACAGTGCCACCTGGTGGTGAAATCACAGACTGATATGACGGAGCTGTTGGGTAACATTTGCCAGTCTGGTTGGAGCTAGTTGGTATTAAATAGGTCAAATTCTTTTTCTATCCTCCTGTGATTTTTCAGTGTTTTTACTGACAGAATTAAAGCTTAGTACAACCCTCTCTGCTGTGGAAAAAAGCCTCATAGCATCACTGTATCCTTTGGGAAGCCACAGGAAGCCTTTACTTGAAAAAGCTAGTCACAAGAGGGACTACTGCTCTGTAATTAATGGTGTTACCATCAGTGATGCTGTTGTGGACAACTAAGGAATGCTTCTCTGAGATTTATGTGCTGCTTTCTGCTTTCTCAGTCCAACATAATATCTCTCTCTCTGCAATCCCTGATTTGTGTTGCCATATAATAAAGGCAACCTCTTTTATGTTAACTAAAAAAGGCAACTAAGGCGAAAGCGAGTAGTTTTCTGCAAACGGCAGCATTTACAGGAGTCAAACTATTATTCTTCCGTAATCAGGATCGATAATTCAAGTGTAAACCATGTCGTCTTATTTGAAAGCATCCAGTTTTTGTGAACCGAATATTTTCACTGCTCTTTTCATCTTTTGTATGCAGATATATAACTCATAATCTGGTCATACTCTCCCGAACTTTCACTCATTCTCGCTGCCTCTGCCGCTCTCTCTTTTCCCTCAACTCTCACCTTCACTGACCGCAGAGGCCCGTTCCATTGACGCAGGCATCTCTATACAGACCGAAGTGGCCTGTGCTCCCATTACAGGTACCACAGCAGGCCGACTGTATCATCAGGCTGATGTCATCTTAATGGGACAAGAGCCCTGCTGCCTTATTTCCCCTTGCTCCCTTGTCGATGTGCTCTTGTTGTGTTGATGTGAGCTCATTTGGTATTTTGCCTGTGGATGACAGTACTACCGCTTTGTGAATGATATTGGTGTAATGTTTTAACTCAGTGTTGTTGACCCCCGTCCTCTTTACTGCTTCATGTTGCCGCTTACGATGCATCAGTTCCTATTGACGCTTTGCCCATCTAATATCCCTTCCCCTCGTCGCCCATCATGTTAATATTTTCTGTTCAGCTCATTCATCTCTCTTTTTTTTTTGTCTCTCTCTTATTTTGTCTTCGTCTGGCCCTCTTGCTGCCTGCTCCAACAGGGATGAATGGAAAGAGCATCCTGTCAGCCATGGGCCGACACACACCGGAGCATTCCAGTGCAATAACCACGGCGGGCTCAGGGGCCACCACCTCCCCGTGCTCATCCCGCTCCTCCTCACAGCGTTCAGGGACAGGGGCCCACACGCCTGGGGGGCCCCAGCGGTCGCCCTGCGCCCAAGTCAAACCCTCCGACAGCAGCAGCAACGCCCTGACACCCAACACAGGTCCCGCCCGGTCCCCGGTCTCTCCCCACCTCTCGCCAGGTGAGGCCAGCCACAGTGAGACCAGATGGACTGTAAATGGTTATTATAGGAATTGCAACTCATTTTTAGGGATGGAAATTTATGTTTTTTTGTGGGTGAAAATCCACAAAATCCGACATCTTGAAAGTTTATCGTCATTGTACAAGCTGCATGATGAAATGAATTAGCAGGCTCCCGTGCATAATCAACTTGTTCTGCAGGACAGCTTTCATAGCAGTGACAATCATGGAACTGGCTAAAAACCAGTCGCTCTTTATCCAGATATCTGAATGAAACAAAAACAGCACTAAGTATAGCTCGATAAAGATAACTAAAAGAATTAGTTAATGGAGTATAGCAGGAAAGCAGGAATCTAAGTTAATAAAATTAAAAATGTATGCCTGATAAAGCAGGAAAAATCACATCCCTGATAAGGTTATCCATGCCTTTAGTAGCTTCTGTTACTCCAATTACAGTATAAAGTGAGCAATACGAACCTGAGAGATGTGAGTCGTTGGTTTTTTCGAACAGGGAACACTGCGAGCGTTGTCCGACAAATATATGGTCATACCTGACGTGCAGATCAAGCTGGTGAAGCAGGGAGACATCATCAAGTTTAAGTCTGATGACCTTGGAAATGATTTCTGGCATCTGGATGAGAGCAGTAGCTGTTCCTGCAATCTTAAGGTCAGAAAATGAAAAAAAAAAAATCCAAAGTTTGTCACTGGGAAAGAATTATGACATCATTTCTTACAGGAGGCCTGTGCTGCCTGCATGCATAACAAAACAAAACAAAACAAAAAAAACAACAACAAAAAAGTAGAAAAACAATCCAAGTTTGCAATTCACTGGAATAATTGTATTTTTAATAGGGTATTCTTTTTTGACTTGACCTCCAGTTGTTCTGTTTTTTACATCTGTAATCTACCACACATTATTAATTAATAGTTCAAATTAAGAATGATCTCAGAGCTGCTTTTTTATTCTTGCTTATTTTTTCATATGTTCAATACAGTCCAGTGTACTCACATTTGAAAGATCTGAGAGGTGAAGTTGGACAAAGTGCAAGTTTATTGTGTTCTCTGATACAATGAAAGCATTTTAAATAAAAAAAAGTGGCTGAAACACATAACTGTTAATTCAAAACGTACAAGAATGTCCATATTTTAATCCTTAAATTCCAAGTTTTTGACACATGCTGACAAATGTCTCGCTTAAGCCCCTCTCTGTAGCTATATTTTCATCATCTAGTGGTGGATCTCGCTCTCGCTTCTGGCAATATTTAAAAATACTCATGATCTGAAAAAAAAAAGGGTACAAACATTAAGCTTAAAACAGCAGCGTCACTTCAGCTTTCTTGGCAGAGCCGCTGGTAATAACGTTAATTTTAGACAATTACCTAACTTTAGCTACCTAGATTATAATGTTACATACATTATACAACTGACTTCACTCCCTTCTCACCATATAATCCACTGTACAGAGCTCCACAGGCAGTGAGGAGGGAGTAATGAACGAGTGAATGATTCCGGACACAACCATTGTTTTTCACCACAAGCAGCCGGATATGTCAGGCGGCCCAGGAGACTGACAGCTAACATTATTAACTGACGTGAACATTACCTAACTTAGCTAAAGTTAGATTAATGTAATTATCAATGATAACTTCTGCAGTGACATTTTCTGTTGTTGTACATTGATAATGATAAAATTGTGTTTGGACCAGTGGAAAACCACAGTGGATACTGCAGTCAGCTGACTGACTGACGAGGAGATGCTTTTCTGAACCAACACAACGTCACAGATGTTTTATGTTATTTTGAGAATGAACCGAAAAATATTTTTGGTTCATTATGAAACTGGTGGGACAAATTTGACTGTGGCGTGACGTCACAGGCTAGGTAATTCATGGAAAACACTGATGGGAATCATCTGAACCCTCTAACATAACCATGTGATTCAAAGAAATGATGTTTAATATAAGGTACAGGCCATTTTTCCTCTTAGGGAGAATTTATTGATTACATAAAGAATGAAGGGCCCATATTGGAGAGTAAAGTTATGCTTCAGTACAGGCAACACACAAATTAGAATCTGAGATTTGTACTGTACTCATCCATGTTTAGTTGTTTGTTTATTCATTAAATATGGGATTATTTTTGTCATTATGTCTAACATAATTAACTGCGTGGGTAAGGAAACAGGGATAACAACTCATAATAATAAAAAAAAAATACTGATGAAAAAGAGAGATGTTTGCTGTTAGGGCATTTCTGCAGTTAAGGTGTCTGTTTAAGTGTTGCTGTACCGTGTCAGTGAAACTGTCCAGCACTGGAACGTGACGCATCTCCTCCTGGTGCTGTTCCTCTGTTTTGGACCTTCAAATCTTTTTTTCCTGTCCCATGACGTCTTATTGTTTTGGCCAGCAGTGCGTGCCGTCACCGCCGGCTCTTTTAAAACATTAAAACTAATATTTACATCCCTCATCTATTTATTATCATACTTTGCCTAAATTTACTCAGTCATTTTCACCAGTACACAGAACAGAGTGGAAAGAGTGACAGCCACTGCGAGCAGCTCTAAACACTCGTGTGTTGTGCGTCTGCAGAGAGGAACCGACCGGAGAAGCGCCTGTCGCTGCGGAGGAGCCCGTCGCCCCAGAAGTGCTCCCCCCTGCCGCCCCCCCAGGTGGTCTTCCTGAAGGACATCGTCTGCTACCTTTCCCTGCTCGAGAGGGGAATGCCGGAGGACAAGCTGGAGTGTGAGTGACAGGGACGGGGATGAGGGTAGAGGGTCAGATCCTCCCGTGTGGATGCACAGTGGGCGCTGCTTCACTATGCAGTGTGTGTGTATGTGTGTGTGTGTGTGTTTGTGCCCTGACCTCCCACTCAGTAGCATGATGTCGGCTCAGGCTGACACCAAGAGTAACACGGCTGCTCGCTCGCTCCCTCCCTCTCCGGCCTGTCTCCCCAGGGCCCCGGCCACCTCAGTTACACATCCTCATTAGCAACAAGCCACAGAGAGCAGATCAGTGACATTCCTAAGCCCCGGTGTGCCCACTTGACTTTTTTAGCGTCTCAGGCTATATCTGCACGCACACTGACAGGGATAATCTCTGTTAACCGCCCCACGCCTCCACCTCCCCACCCAACCATCCCATCGGCAGCGGCGCACTCCACTCCTGTAACCCTGTGGCCCTCTGGAGACAGTCCAGGAGGGGATGTTTTACACAGCGGCTTCAGACAGCGACTCATTAGAGCATATCTGACTCATCATGGGATCTCTGTTCTCTAAGTTTTCTCTGTTCTTTCGCTTCCCTGCAGTCATGTTCAGGCTGTACGACACAGACGGCAACGGGGTGCTGGACAGCTCGGTGAGTGCACTCCCTGTCCTCATCTCTTTGTTTCTGTATGTGTATCTGAGTTACTCCCTCTCTCTCTCTCTCTCTCTCTCTCCCTCTTTACACCTTCTCTCCCTCTCTCTCTCCTTGCCCTTTGCACAGCGGCTCCAGGAATAGCAACCTGAACACTCAGTGACAGCCGCTGTGTTTACATGAGATCATTGTTAATAGTAGGATATGCCGTTCTGTTCAGTTTCATAATGGCCATGTGTTGGAATGGTTTCTTAAACAAGGAATGAATCCTTTTTGGGTATACTCCAAACTGTGATATACGCTGCGCTATAAATAGTACAAAGATGGAGGAGTTTACAGTAGTTTTGTACGTCATCATTTTTTTCCCCCCATCGGAACATCTTTAAATTATGGCTTAAAGCACATCATTCACATTGTAAGCAGGGGAGTTTCCACATTTTTTATCCCAGTCTTACATGTTTGAAATACACAAGGGCTGAGGATTGTGGTTCTTGTCTGGGACCTCTTCCTTTTGGCAGGAGCTGGATCGCATCATCAATCAGATGGTCCACGTGGCGGAGTACCTGGAGTGGGACTCCACGGAGCTCCGACCGGTGAGCAGACACACACTTTGAGGTAGAGATAAAGTCATGGTAGGTGTGTTTAAAGGAAAGCAGGAAAACAACACTCTTAGCACCACTCTCCCCTCCCCACTGAGCCAGGAGCAAACAGCATGCAGTTGACTGGCAGCACGAAGCAACGCCCTCCTCCTCCACAGTTAGCCTGAAATTGCCAGATACCCAAGCTTCATAATGTAAATAATACTGGAGCAGAGCAATGGTGCTGTCAATACTGCTAATACACTGCACTGTCTTTGTTGACCCAACATGGGGATTACTTTATTCAAACAAAATGTCATCTTATGAAACCTATCTACGTCAGCTTTTGCTGCATGTTGACAAAGACCAATTGCTTTGGAGCACCGCCAGTGCAGAAACCATTCAGCTCCAATTTGGTCAATTTATGAGCTGAGGGTTCACATAAAATGGTTCAAGTTCAGATCTGATATCTACTGAAAAAGATCCATGACTCTCTGAAAGCTAATCATAGGATTTCACAAGTGCATCATTGTCTATCTAAAAATGAGGCTTTTTTTCTGGAAAAACTGACCTTGTGGAGATTTGATTAACAACAAGTTGAGTAATTTAGAACCTGCATTGTGTTAGTTCAAGGGTTTTTTAAACTTCTTCATGTTACAGACCTCCAAATTGACTTGCTGCAACCCCACATTTCAAGCGCTATTGTTGTGGGTGATAAATATTAAATTGTTTAGATGTCACACTTGGCCACTGACACATAGATTTAAAGTAATGGTAAATTAATCACTTTTGTTTTTTTTGCATTGTAAGAATTTCTAGTGAACTAAATTATAGTGAAACTAAACTATTCCTCATTTGATGGAGGACCCCCTGCGAGCCCCTCAAGGACTGTGCGAGTCCCCGGTCCCCACTTGAACAGCCACTGTGTTCGTTTACTGTGATTTTAGGATCATGTGTGTTTCCGCCTCCTCAGATTCTGAAGGAGATGATGGAGGAGATCGACTACGACCGAGACGGGACAGTCACACTGGAGGAGTGGATCAGAGGAGGCCTCACCACCATCCCTTTACTGGTCCTGCTGGGCATGGAGACGGTACGTGTGTGTGTGTGTGTGTGTGTGTGTGTGTGTGTGTGTGTGTGTGTGTGTGTGTGTGTGTGTGTGTGTAGGGAAACCGAGAGAGCAAGCTGTGCATGTGTGGTTTATTTTTACACATACAGCTGAAATAAAACTACAACCTCAAAATTGCAGATTTAGGATGTTTACAGCTGGTGAATGTTTTTTAAAGTGGTAATCCATGATATCCTTGTATTTTGTTTTTTTTTTGCTTCATAGCTGCTAAAAACCTGTGGTCTATACTGTACTTCCCATAGGTAATTGGTGAATTAAGCAGTGTGGTCAGTACTGTGATGGCCATGTCTTCTCGATGAAGTTCTGTGGTTATTTCTAGTCACATTAGCCATCCATTTATTCCAAACAAAACACTGTTGCTGCTGCTGGAGACACAAAATTCCTCCCTTCCTGTTTGCCAGAGGAGCTCTTGCAGGAAAGACAGAGCCTCCATGAGCTGGACATCGGCTGAATGCTGTGGTGCCAAATCTGTCTGTCTTAGAGAGTAGCAAAGCAGAGATTTATCTATGAAAATGCTGTGTATTATGACTTTAAATTTTAGCCAGATTTAAAGTTCGGTCAAGCTTAAATTCAAGCAGCAGTTCCTGGATTAGTTGGGCACAGAAATACAGAAGGACTTTGATAATTGTAAAATGATTGTGAAGCACTTTGAAAAGTACTACAAAAATAAATAGATATTATTATTATTATTTTTTTTTTTTTAAAAAAAAGGAAGAAAACATTAACTAGGTTTACATGCACAAAATATTCAGTTTTTTGCTCTAATTCTGGAAAAAATATTCAGAGTAAGCTGTAAACATGGTTAAAGAAAATGAATATTCCACTAATATCCCTGTTGCCACGCAGCCATATTGTATTTAAACACACCCTCCCTCTTTCATTCCTTCAACCACCTTATTGAAAAGGTCGGCGATGCAAAATTTGCACAAAAACCAGCTGATATCCGAGTCTTTCATAATATATAAAAGTAGGTGTGTTTCTCCTTCTGTCCAGAAATTTGATCTTTTCGTTTACAACTTGTTTACAACACACAGAGCTGACTGTCAATATGCAAACCTGACTTATATTGGCAGTGGTGGAAAAAAGTTTTTGGACACCCCATGCATTTGTGAAATGTTGCATTAAGAATCACTCTTAGGTCTTCAAGTCCAATTTCTTTTAGTACAATCACAGCCAAAATACTAGACAAATCCTAAAAAAGCCATTAAAAACTTCAAATGGATTGGTACCATAAAAATACATAAGAAATTTTGAGTATTGGGTCATTTTGGTACCAGTGATGACGGTCGTTCTTTTTATTAAAAGACACAATTTTTGTTGCCAAGCTTCGTGTCTGTATAAAGCCAGCACATTTAAAAGTTCTTCAGACACAAAAATGGCTAAAACAAGGAACCTAACGCAGGAAGATAAAGATTCAACTGTCAAGAATTTAGTTTTGTTAGTTTTTCTTGTAAACAATAAACCAAAAAATGTAATTTGTATTTGTTTGTATCTGTCTAATGCAGCCACACCTTTTGAAACACAAAAAAAGATTTTTCCACAAATATTTCATGATAATATTTGAGATTGTGAGATTGTGTAAAATTTTAAGGGTGTCCGAAAACTTTTTTCCACCACTGTATATCTTAATTGGAAAATGCTACATTCAGGAATATCCAAACGCAATATGCTGTATCAAATTCGGATTATTGTTGTCTTCAGAATAAAAGTGGAATGTAAACGTATGGACTGAAACAGGACCATTTCTATGCTGCATCTTTCGTGTGTTTTCCTTTTCCAGAACGTGCAGGAAGACGGGCAGCACGTGTGGCGCCTGAAGCACTTCAACAAACCGGCCTACTGTAACTACTGCCATACCATGCTGCTAGGAGTTCGCAAGCAGGGCCTCTGCTGCTCCTGTGAGTGTGTGTGTGTGTGTGTGTGTGTGTCGGGTCAATACTGTATGTCCACCTGTCTGTCTGCACAGTCTGCCTGCCTTCCTGCTTATCTATCGTCCTGTCTTTCTGTTTGTCTGTTTACTGTATTTGTGTGCTGACCTACCTGTCTGTCTGTCTGTCTGTCTGTCTGTCTGTTTGCCCGTCTGCCTCGGTGCCCCTCCGTGTCTGTTTACACCTCCTTGTCTCCTCTTTTCTCCTCTCATCTCTGTCTCCGTCATTGTCTCTCCCTCCTCGTCTTTCCCCTCAATCTCTGCATCTCTCTCAGTTCGAGGTTGTTTGTCAGTCTTTCTAATGCCTGAGTGCATCTGAATCAATGTGCTTCAATTAAAAGCCCTCACATTCTCTATTAGATAAACATTACCAATGTCATTACACGTAATTGCATTATTGATCTCTTTCAGCCATGCAGCAGCTCTCAAAGCTAATGTTTTGTCACTCGGTGTCATGTAAAGTCTGTTTTGTGATCTGAGTTGATCCATGACATTTGTCCAAATGTTTTTTTTTTTTTTGCATCCTTGCCATTCATAGTAATATAAACTGAGCCTAAATAATGCAGGAAAACATTGAAAAGTGAATAAAAAAAAAACAACAACCCAAAAACCTGCTGTTTGACTCTGCAAACTCTCCTATCGTGCTGTTTTTCCCCCTCCCAGTATGCAAGTACACAGTCCATGAACGCTGTGTGTCCAAAGACATTGCTGCCTGCATCAGCACCTACGCCAAGTCACGCAGACACACCAATGTGAGTAACAAAACACACACATGGGGAGACAGATTTTTGGTTTCTCATGTCTGTTTAATACCCTCTGGTGTTAAGCATCACATTACAAAAATCTCCACCTTAACAAGATATTGGTCTCATATTTACTGTTAATAATTAAAAAAAAAAAAAAAACATGAAATAAATCTGTCAGTGAGATGAGCTCGTATGCCTTTATGTTTCTGGGTTTTCTGTCCCGTTCCTGGGAATGCGATATTTTAGGAACACCTTGAAGGAATTTCTTTGTATTTAGCAAAAAAAAAAAAAAAAAAAAAAAAAATGGTGGTCAGAGGTCAAAGGTCAAGGTGGCTGTAACCTCACAAAACATGTTTGCCCATGACTCAAGAATTCACATCCTAATTATGATCAATTCACACAAATGTCTAATAGGATAAAATAATGAAGTGATGACATTTATTGAATATTGAAAGGCCAAAGGTCAGCGTCACTGTGATGTCACTGTGACGTTTCTGGTTGTTATTCAGCACCAAAACTCAGCACTTTCACTTCACTTCCTCTCCCTGGGTGACAACCAGCACAGGGGGCGTCCTGCTCCTCTGGTAGTCCACCAGCAGCTCATTGGTTTTGCTGATATTAAGCTTCAGGTGATTATGGGACCATGTGACAAAGCCCTCCATCGGCCCTCTGTGTTCCTCTGTAAAAATAGTCTGTAAGTGAAGACAGGATGTTAGGATTAGGATTAAATTCCTCCAAAGTCTTCAGTATAAATATTATATGATTCTGGACAGACATGGATGTAACCTGCAACGTGATTGGTTGGTGGAGGCATACTGCCATTTATACCTTGTATGATTCTATGCATTCATTTTCATAACGGGTGTATTTCCAGTTTCCAGTGCAGTTTTATTTGTTCTCAGACCTTCTCAGGGAGTTTGCATGTTCATGCTGAAACAAGGCAGATTAACATAGATCAGCCTGTTAATATCAAGGAAATCTATTGATGAGCACTGGAAACAAGTGGGATTATCTAATCCCACTAGCAGATTCACTTGTTTTAAGAAAAGCACAATTTAAAACACTGAATATGATCATTTTTAGATAATTTTAAGATGTTTCTGCAGTGAATATTTCTGCAGCCAGCTACATTATTCAATAGAGAATCTAATTCACTTTAAGTGTTTCACCTAAAGTGGCTTGTAAAGTTTGAGCAGTGGCATATATTTAGCCTAAAATTCCATGCTGATATCTTGGAAAGAAAGGTAGTGAGGCAACAACACTGACCCATCTGTCGAAACCATTATTCCCAATTGGTCACGGTTCTGTTACGCAGAGCTGCGAGAATCATGGGAGCTGAGAGGTCATGCACTGCTTCTTATGTAGTTAGCGGCCTCTATATTTAAGCACTGATTTGATTAAGCCCCTCTCTGTAATGATCTCTGCTGCTGATCTGTGCTGATTAAGGCCTGCAGAGCTTTGTGCATTTTTTCAGTTCTGAGTTCAATTTTACTCTCACAGCCAAATCTTAGTTCTCCTGTTGATGCATAACTTGCTTTGGTTTAAGATCTTTATTGGTTGAAACATTGCTGTTGCTCGACTAATTCTTTCCTTCTTTCTTTCTTTGTTTCTTTCTTTCTTCCCTCTCTCCAGGCTATGCAGCACGTGTGGATGGAGGGTAACTCTCCCACCAAGTGCGACCGCTGTCACAGAAGCATCAAGTGTTACCAGGGCCTGACAGGCCTGCACTGTGTCTGGTGTCAGATCACTGTGAGTCACCTGCATTACCTACACACGGCTGTACACACTGAAGTAACACTTCCCTCTGCAGCGGCCTTGCTGCACAGCACTGGCCGGTGGGAAAGCATCGCAAGTGGGTGACTTCCATGTCAGCGCTGAATGGAAATCGCCTGAATACGATATGATGTTCTTACTCTTTTTTTGTACTTGTGCTGTGTTCATTCCCGCTCAGAATTCAGAATTTCTGGTTCGCCAAAAAGCCGAAAAGAAGAACAAATTCTGCATTGTACTGCATGAAACCAAAAGCGGATGCAGCAATATTTGCTGAAGTCATAAACACTGACATAAACACTATATTTATGCTACTTTCATCCTGAGCAACAAAAGACAATTTGTTTTCCACACAATTTGTTTGTTGTGTGCTGTGCCGTCACTTGAGCTGATATTAGACAAACAGGCGCTCTAAAGAGATAATCTGAATTATCATCTTGTAATTCTGAGTTGGATCACCATTGGGTTTCTTTTTTTTTTTTTCAACAAATTGGAGCTCAAGTTTACCTAGTTTTGAGTATAAATTAATGCAGCATTAGACTGTGTTCTTATTTGCTTTGAGATTTTAATTATGTACCAACAGAATGACTTTATATTTAATGTGTTGTTGAAAGTTAACACACAGGTTCATTCAGTGGGATAGGGACATTGTACACAGTACTAAACTAAGCAAGTGTATGTGAACTAAAATAATATAATTACTTGCTATTGCTCTTCATGTCCACTAGATGTCACTACTGACTTGTATTTTATTTTGCTCATATTGAACAGCACGGTCACAGCTCGCAAATTCACAGCACAGTTGTTTTCAGCTCCATCATTTTCAGCACGAAACCACTTCCATGTGTAACCAGAGAACTTTTTGATTGGCACTGCATCGCCTGGCGCTGAACAACCGTGGTGTATCTGGTTGGACTGAATGGCTTGAAAAGTGTAGCGTTTCCATATTCATAACGCTCGATCCACTCAGTCTCACAGATGGATCCCGCCCACAGCTCTTATGTTTCTGCTTGTCCTCTCCTCTGTAGCTCCATAATAAGTGTGCATCCAACGTGAAGCCAGAGTGTGATGGAGGAGCCCTGAGGGACCACACTCTGCTGCCCTCGTACATCTGCCCCGTTGTCTTGGTGAGAACGGCTTGACTCTGCTGTCCATGTGGAGCAGCTTGTCATTTAATCATTATCCCTCGGTACAGTCACACGCCCTGTTTCCACCAGTGATCAGAGGAAAGTTGGGAGAGAGTGATTTTGTGAATTTAGTCTCCATTCACAGTCCCAAGACTCAAGTTGATCAGGTGCTGAAAAAAGTGGATTTCAAGGCCAAGACGGGGTTTCAGTTTAACCCACTACCCCAGTTGTTACTGTACATGAATAAATAAATCAGTTAAGGAATATTTATTTATCTGTCATACCTCAGCTTTACACCGAACATATTTTTCACTTGGAGGTCACAGGACAGAACAGCTACATGTGCAACGTGCTGCATGTTTTCTTAAACACCGCTCCAATTGAAGTCATTTAGTATCATATGCTGTTAACGTCTTGTTTTCTTCAAACAAGTGAATGAATCTGCTGATGGGATGAGATAATCCCAATTGTTTCCAACTCAAATTTTCATGAATCAAGTGTACTTTTTTTCTTGGTACCAGTGGGCTGATTTGCCTTATTCTGTTTCAACATATTTATACTAGCTGCCAGAAAAATTTGTGAAATAAGTGAAACTGCACTGAAAACAAGTGGGATTTCATCCAGCTGGAAAATTTTGTGTTTGCTTTAAGGAAAACAGGATTTCAGCACTGAATATGAGATATAAGAAATGACTTGAGGGAGATTTTTTTTCTCCATGTTTTGTCTAGGAAGTCTTTAAAAGAAAAAGTTTCCTTCCCACACAATATTTTCATAATTTGTGAGTCTTTCAAGAAAATATAATCTTCTCTGTTCACCTTTCTCTGACCATGGTACAAAGGCCTGTTTCAAATGTAAAGGAAATATTCCACATATGATCTGTGCACATAAAGGTCTTTTTTCTTCAGCAGATTATTTTTCCACATTGTTTTAAGTGCTAAATTTTCAAAATTTTAAAGATTAAATGCTGTGCAAGTGTCCAAGTTACACAAGTTGGCTATTGTAATCATATACTCAATCAACAACAGTAGAGATCTTCCCTCATGCATCATGGGGGAAAAGTCTTATCTAATGTTGATCCATGTCCGTGACGCAAAAATGTGTTACAACTGCTGCCCTAAAAGACGTGAGGCTTCACTTCCCAGCATCATCTGAGCCTTTTTCCTCTGCACCCCATCCTTAAATGCGTCTTTCTTCCTTCGCAGGACCGTCACTCCGTGGTGAAGCGTGGAGAGGGGGAGTCTCCCCCCAGCACCAGCCCCGACGACGCAAATCAGACTTTCAAATTCACTGCTGGAGACGGACAGGCGCTGCAGGTACACCAGTCGGGATGAATCACACTATCCAGCAAAATCAATGACTTGTAGATTGCTGAATAGAGTAAACAAAGCCTGACAGAGTGTGTTTCGGTGTCTTTTTCCTTTCTGTGTGTCCTCAGATCACCCCTCTCCCAGGTACACACCCACTCCTGGTCCTGGTCAACCCCAAGAGTGGAGGGAGACAAGGGGAGCGGTAAGCTGACACCACCCGTAGGACCTGCTGCTACGGTCTTTTATGTTTATTGAAACTTCATGGAGAATATGCAGAGGGAGGCAAAACTGATGACGGTCATTCGAGGTCACTTTTAAACCCGTTTCATCTTTTTAAATCAAAGAGGATTTAGATAATGCACAGCAGTGTTGACAGTGTTACAATATATCTGCCTGTATGGCACATAATGTGTAAGTCTACGATACGTATGTTTGCCTTTTTGGGCTTCATGTCTTCTCCTAAATTTTGCACTGCAGCAAATCTCCAACAAGTAATTTAGTCTCTTATTGAGTCTTACAAATCTTGTCTTTCTTAATGAGATAAATCTACTTGTTTACTAGGTTCACTTATTTCAGGAACAAGTATAAATATGTTGGAACAAGGCAGAGTCAAAGCGTCATTTTCTCAGTGCCCACTGGTATTGAGAAAATGAAGCTCGATTCAAGAAAAATTCAAAAAGAGTTAATTAGCGTTGGGAGCAAGTTAGATTATCTAATCTCTCTAGCAATTTTTTCATTTGTTTTAAGAAAAAAACAAGGATTTAACACTGAATATAGGACTAAACAAGTTGTTAAGATGAAGATTTTCTTTTTCCTTTTTTTTTTTTTTTTTTTTGCAGCGCGCACATTGCTCTGAATTGCACACCACTGAATCGGCCTCCTCTGTGACATTAACTGTGGGATAGAAGAAAATTACAGTACATTTCAGGAAAGTGAATCATTAAAGAAAAGGAAAGGAGAGGGATTCTAATGATAGCACATGCACTTCCCTGCTGGTGACTCTGAATGCTATTATTTGAAGACGGGGAAAAAAAACGTCCATCTTAGCTGTAAATAAATGTCCTCAGTGTTGCGCAGCTCTCCACCTACAACACTACACAGACCAGCAGAGGACTGTTGCTCTGCCTCAGCCTGACACATTACCATAGCAACACACTCTTAAATACCATTAGAAAGGAAATTATTCTCTATTAATAGACACTTCAAGCACAAAAGATCCTTTTACTTTGCAACAGGAAAACAAGAGGCCATTTCACTGCTATTTCTGTCTGCCTTTGTTGTTCACGCTGAAATGATTGAAAAGAGTGTTTTTGTCGCTTTGGGTTTTCTGCTTTTGTGAAAGCTACGCTCAGTTTGAGTTAACACGTCGATGCCATTTATTGGAATCTTAACAATTGTCTTTTTCTTAACAATACTTTTCCCCACTGTGGTAAAAACCATTATACACACACACACACACACACACACACACACACACACACACACATATATGTATTTGTATACGTGTGTAGTTAATATCTCATCCATCCAGCAACACAAACCAACCAATCCCTCACATACCTTTGAATTTCAGTAGAACATATTGCCTTGTTTTATATAAATCTATCGATATAATAATACCGGTGTTATTGGTGCTGCCTTAAATCGTTTGCCAAAAACATCTTGGTCTGACTTCCGTGTCTCACTGGGTTTTTGCTGTGTGTTCTGGACACAACACAGTCGACCTGCACGAAGGGGATTTTGGAGGCTCCAATGAGCATTTTTTTTTTTTTTATGTAAATTGCACAAGTTCACAGGAAACTGCTGTGTCAGTGTGAAGCCTGTCAGATGCTGGTAGTTTGTGGGAACAAAAAGATCACAGCGTGAAGAGCTTGCTGGCTAATGCTCTTCAGGTTTTCATATTTCTGTGGCATATTGTGCATCTTCTGCACAAAGCTAAGCTAAAATCTAAAAAACTTTATCTTATCTTATCACTTTAGAGAAACTTTAGGAAAAACTGCATTGCTTTAGAACAGCTTATTTAAGGTATTTTATTTTTATTGCTAATTGCAGGAAGATAAAGATGAATGGTGGACGATTCAGGTGATGAATGACCGGTGGAATAATTAGCATCTGTCAAGTTCAAATAGGGATCAGTCTGCATAGACCTTTTGTTTTTGAGTAATGTTTAGATATGTTGCAAAGCATATATGATTTTTTTTTTCTTTAAGTCTGTGCCTGTTGACTTGTGCATCATCTAATCATACATGAATTATTGTAGAACCTAAAAATAAACTTACTAATCTCTCTTTATGATTCTAAACATTGTTTCTGTAATTTCTATGGCAGTTGCTATTTTGTAAATGGCAAGTCAATGGCACATTTTCAAATCAAAAGTTATATCAAGTGCATTCAGGAATAATATGCGGCTGAGCGTGGAGTGATCTGTCCACACACCTTCATGCTCATTCTAATGGATCCATATGCTTCTTCTCTCTCTCTCTCTCTCTCTCTCTCTCTCTCTCTCTCTCTCTCTCTCTCTCTCTCTCTCTCTCTCTCTCTCTCTCTCTCTCTCTCTCCCAGAGTCCTGAGGAAGTTCAGGTACCTGTTAAACCCCAGACAGGTGTACAGTTTGGAGCGAGGGGGCCCGATGGTGGGGTGAGTCTGCGGCGTACATCACTTCACTGACACTTTAACCTCACTCAGTGGATAAAGTAAAGCTCTGACACTTTGAAAATTTATTCCCGGGGCGCCTCTGCCAATCCTTAAAAACTGTGCACTCACATCAGGTGCGGAGCCAGAGATGAATAAATCTGTTATTTAATTATTTAATCATCACCATCAATTTAAAAAGATCAATACAGGTGTACAGGTGATTTATTTTAGAGCTGTAAGCTATACGCTGTGTCAGCGTTTTGGATTTCAGATTACAGGTTATGCTGTCTATTTTTAAGCTCGAGCAGTTGAGACGTATTATTTTCTTGGTATCACTCTCAGTCGGGCTCTTCTGAGTGATACACAGACAGGGTTTGACCGCTGCGGCCTCTCTCCTCTATCCTGTCGAACTGGCCTGCTGTGGAGGTCAGCAAAGGGGAATGGGAACCCTGCAGAGCTGCTGCGCTGAGCATACACTCGACCAGATCACCCACACACACACACACATACGCACTCACATATACAAACACAGGCACACACACTCACTCTGACACTCTTACACATACATAAATCAAAGACTGAGGACACCTTGTACCATGAGCTGAGTGTTTTTTGTGCCTTGGAAGACGATTCATGTAAGAAAAAAAATCCCTACACAGCACAAGAGGCTTGAATGCGTTACCTGAGGAGGGTTGACCTCAATTTTGTTGCCCTCACCAGTCTTTTACTTTCATTCTCTCGCTCTTTCTCTCTGTTCTCCTCTCAGTAGTCACGACTGGCCCGGCTCACGCCCTTGAGTCCATTGTAGGGGAAGCGAGAGAGAGACCTGGTGACGCACCGGGGTCTCAGGGGAGAATACTGTAGATAATACACGCGGGCAATCACAGAGGCGGCCTGGTTTAAATGAACTGAAGTGACGTAACGTTACTGTTGGGGTGCAGTTAAGTTGTGTAATTAGCTGTGTGAGTGCTGCCAATAGAAGGGGAGAGTGAGAGAGCATATACACACAGATGCGTGCACACACACATGCATGCATATGCGTACAAACACATTAGAGGCTGTGTCAAGGTCTCTTGTCATATGGAGGGTTAACCCGTTGCCAGCCAAGCTCTCCACTTCTGTTTCCATGGGCTCCCTAGCAACAGGCTCGGCGGGATTTGAGGCGAGAGGCTGCTCATCCTGAGTCGTTTCTTTTGGGACTGCAATTAGCTAGCTGTCTTTTCAGCCATTGCAAACATTGTTTCTGTCCTCACATTAATTTAGGTCCTCATTTGGCGCTTTGTTGACGCACACGTTTTCCTGAGTTGTCATGCATAAAGCATAGACACAAACAATCGGGCTTCGGCGGCTGTATCAATATTTTATGCTGACATGCAAGTGTTTTGGTCGGATGCAGTGCGCGGCTCCCTGTTGTGGAAATGTCCCCACAGTGCTGGCATGTTTGTGCCTCACTGCTGGGTTGGTGTAGTTCACCTGTGTGGCCATTAGAGAGGGCTGTCTGCCTCTTGGCCTCCACCTTCTTCAGAGAGAAAGTAGATTTCACCTGATCCAGAAATAATCCACCACCTACTTCCATAGGTCTGAGGTAAGAAAATAACGGGGTGGCTGCAGCAGAGAAGGAGCTGGCAAGGCATCTGATGGCTACTGGTAATTATTTGCTCAGATGCTGCAGCATAGGTCCGAGTATTTGTGGCGTTATATATGAGATTACCCCTGCTGAGAGCGTATCAGGTCAACTACTTCTGTACTGCATTCACAACAAGACGAAGAGGGGTTGTTTTTGTCCAGGGCCAGGTGGTCGGTGCGAGAGGTGGCGGTGTCCTGTTTGCAGCTGTCTCGTGATGGAAAGAGATGAAAGCCACTTTCGACACCTTTGTCCCAACACACATTAAAGGTCCCTTTGAAGGGCACACACTCCTGGTTTCTAGGGCCAAGAGTGGAGTGAACACAGCTGGAGAGGAGAGGGGACGCACTGAAACCTTTCTCTCCATCTCTCTCCATTTTGTCAAATCATTCGAAGCTTGGAAAATCCCCATGTCAACCCATTTGAAATCCAATCACAGGATTTGTCACCTATAAATAGCATCCTCACCACACGTATATTTAGAATGGCGAACCCTGACTGGAAAAGGGTCACAAAATACATCTTGTTTAGTTTTTCTCTCTGCATATACAAGTTAAATCTACTGGATCCTCTCATCTCCTGACAGGCTCAACTTTTTCCACGATGTGCCTGATTTCCGGGTGCTGGCATGTGGAGGTGATGGCACCGTGGGCTGGATCCTGGACTGTATAGGTATGCTACGTCTTTTTGGACTCACATTGTTCTTGCAGTTCCTCATATAACCGGCTGCAAACCTCAGTATTGACCTTTGCTGATCTCAGTTACTCCTTTCAGCTAGTCTGACTGATTTCCAACCCTAAACACTGTCATTACAAGCATCTTGTCCAACTACCATCGTGACCGAAGACATAATAGATATAATTGTGGTCTGTCTGTCTTTGCCTGCAGACAAGGCCAACTTTGCCAGGCACCCACCAGTGGCGATCCTCCCTCTGGGCACAGGGAACGACCTGGCACGCTGCCTACGCTGGGGAGGAGGTAAGACAGCCACTGGCTTATCTGATTGTGTGTGCATGTGTGTGTATGTGTGTGTGTGTGTGTTCTTGTACTATCCTTGTGAGGACATTTGGTCTAGTTTAGGTGCAGCACAAGCAAATGCACAATCACCTCCTTGACTTGAGGGCCAAAGGGATCCAGTAGTCGTATATAGGCTCACTATTTCTGAGTTATACACATGTTCACCATGCAGTGATTCATACATAATTAAAATACCGTTAAAACTTACTCTCAACTGGCAGCCAGTGAAGAGAGGCCAACAGCAGGACGGTGACAGCTACTTTTGGTATTAGATAATAGAGAAGCAGCAGTTAGAGTCGAACTACTGAAGCTTGGCTGAGCCGAGTAAACGGAGCACTGCAGGCGTCCAGGTGGGATGACACAAAAGCATGAATACATTTCTTTATGCCTTTTTAAATGACACAACAGGCATGATCTTGGCAATGTGTCTTAGTTGAAATAAATACATAAATAAATGAGGGTTTTTTTTGGCTCAAAGTGGGTAAAAAATAGCCCCTATGGTTTTAGAGGCAGACTTAACATTGGATACCAGTGCGCAAAAATACTGCCTGATTTCCATAATATATGTACTACAGTACTACCACTTATAGTACTAATTAAAATACTATTACTACTATTGATAATGTAACTAATGAGTTTGTACTAGGAAAACCCTCTAAAGTGAGGACATCCTGCCAAGTCCTCACTTCCTGAAGGAGCTACATTAGATTATGGGTTTGAATCACAGTAGAGACTTTCACAGACTTCCAGCGGAGTCACCGTTACGACATCTTTCAACTTCACGAAGACCCAAAACACTGCAGTGATCTGAGTCGGAGGAGGGGGGGCTTTGGGACGGCCCTCAGGACGAACTTTGTCTCCCGCTTGCAGACCGCATCAAAGTGGCGTCACATTCCTTGCAAAATGATTCATGCCGATGGTGATTCCCACCAGAAAACAAATCCTTCCTCTGTCTGCTGTTTACAGCCGAGGCCTCCCGCAGTTCTCCTGTGATGGCACATTTTGCCAATCAAATCAAAAAGTGTGACCCGTGACGCATTTGAATATTTTACTGGAATACAGAAGAGCTCCGCTACATACCTATGAGCTATGTCTGTGCTATATACAGGAGAAAACTGTGCGGCACGCTTCACAGGCCGCGTTGTCAATAATAAATATTGCATTGTCTATAAAGCTGCCATACACCTGATTCTCAAAATGTCTTCACCAGTATATCCCTGTTTTTCTGCCTGTAGGGGGATGTTTTGTTTGGGTAAAAGGTTGAAGGAATATGTCTTTTTTTTTTTTTTTAAGAATGTCCTATTGGTTAAATTGCATATGACATACAAACCATCAGTGTCTTCCTGGCAGCTCATTTAGTCTGATACTTTGTGCTCACTCTGTAACACAGTGGCTCTCAAACTTTTTGGCTTCAGTACCTCCTTTCCCTGATTTCTGAATCCAAGTACAACAACATTTTGCTTAGAAAACTACAAAGAAAACCACAGAAAACCTATAGCTACTGTGTGATGACTGAGTTATAATCCACCTTTTGAAGAATATAACACATACAACAGTGGCCATAACATGTCAGTGTGTCAGTAAGGTTTTTGCTCACTCTTCTGAGCTGTGGACTTTTTTTATATATATATATATATATATATATATATAACTATAGTTCTGTTTCAAATCTTTTAAATCTGTTTTAAATCTTACACTTATCTAAAAAAAAATATATTTTCAAAATCCTGTAATATAGTCATTATTTATTCTGATGTTTTTCTGTTTTCAGATTTTTCTCCCCCGTAGTACCTCCTCATAGCTCCATTTGAGAAAGGTGGCTTTAGTATATGCTATGTGAGTGTGTGCTGAAATAATTAATGCTAAACACAATTACAGCCAACATCCTGTAGGCTGTCCTTCCAAATGAGAAGAGTGGAGGGGCTGAGATTCCTGTGTGTCAACTTGGAAATTGTTTATATGCAAAGCAGTTGTTGTGCTTCAAATCCCCTGCCAGCCATAAACTTGTGAAAATACTTTGGACCAGTAATTGGAACGGGTGACTATGACTTGATTGTCGCAGCTTTTAGGGCCAACAGAGCACTTACACAGATTTATGAATGATGTTTTGTCAGTGGCCAATGAGCTGCCAGATCCTGGGGGTCTTAGGCTTTTGTTGGATGTCATGTTTCCAAGAAATAAACACCGAGAGCGGCAGCTGGATTCTCTTAGGCCATTTAGCCTGACGAACATTCAGATTCAGATTCAGGGCCGCACTGTGGGGAGAGTGTGATCTGTTTAGTGGAGGTGAGCAGCCCACAGTTGCTGTCCCTCAGCTTCGACACTCTGCACAACACGAAACGGCAATTTTGTGTGGGCCGATGAAAGTCACAGAAGATTCGATTGATGTTTGTCGTTGTCACCTGAGACCTCTGCTGTCTGAGGGCTCTCCGGTGTGTAATGCATGTGTGTATTACGCACACAGAGAAAAGTGTGTGTGTGTGTGTGTGTGTGTCTGCATAGGTGCTTTGAGTATAAAATGTGATGAGAGACAGGGGATAGAGAACAATTGTCGTCATCATATCCAAAGAGCATTTTCTTGTGTCTCTGAAAAATGTGCACGTGAAAACACACACACACACACACACACAGGTGCACATCACACATGCTGCTCCCAGTGTGACACACTCATTAATGCCTCATGCCCTCATGGCACTCTTGTAACACGCCTCCACCCCTGATTACTAATAAGAGGCCTAGTTGCCGGGGCAGGCTGTCACCTGCTGGGTCAGCCCAGCGCTCTGTCAGGCCCCCTGGGGTGCCGCAGGGCCCAGGGAGCATTGTGGGATCAGAGGGTCTCCTTCAAATGGCAGCCTAATCACTGCCATTTGTGACAAGGGTGAAGGCCAAATCTCTTGTCAGGTGCAGAACCACTGGTTAAAATCTCTGTCAGTTGCTGGTCACATCACAGTAGGACTGGTAATTTGCTACGGATCGCAATTTGTCAGCCTTTCTTATGTTCTCAGTGGAATATTTAAGAGATTAGATCATTGTGTGTCGGATGATGACTGTGTAATAATGCAATATTGATTAGATCTTGATTAACCCGTTGAAAAAAGTATAAACCTCATGGCACTCGAGAGAGAATATTCCTCCATTAACGCTATTTATTATCAAGACATGCCAGCTCCACATGTTGGGTTTTCACCAGAAACTAAAAATTTGTTACCAACTTGTTTTACATCAAAAGACCTTTTTTTTTTTAAAATAACATACTGGAAATGCAAGATATGCCTGTTTCAGCCATTTTTAAGTATTTTAGTTGATTATCACAACACCATATAGCCAATCAGCACTATGTTTGTTCAGTGGACATGAGGGCTGCCCTTGACCTCTAATATTATTTGATTGTGCCAGTAACAGAGCATTTGCCCCTCTTGCATCTGCTGAGAGCGGCATAGAGTTTGATTAAGTTTGATTTGATTAAATTTGATTTGATTTGATTTTGATTGAAGTTTGTAGTTTGTTGAAGTTTTATGCCTTTTAGTGAGAAGTGACACCCGACTTTTTCACAGAGTTTTGTCATATTATTAGTTGAAAATCCCTTTTCTTATTTGAAAAATTAATAAGATACATCATGAATTGCAAGCACTCTCCAGAGGATAGGACTTACCTACAGCAACAGCTAGTTCCAATGTGGCCCTCAGTCTTAAGAAAAGACATCATCATGACATACAAAAGACAAATAATCCAATTCATCCATTTAAAACATTCAAACATAGGCTATAAATAGGTCACTAAATACAGTCAGTCCCTCAGAGATAATAGACATTTATTAAACTACTATGAAAAGTTAGTTATTCTTTGCCTCATGACCAAATTTCCCACAAATTTCCTACAAATCCATTTATAACTCTCTGAGATATCCTGAACAAACAGATAGACACACAAAGAAACAGCATGGAGGGAAAAACACAACCCCTGAATTTTACTCTGATGTGTCTGTATGCCTAGTTTTCGGATGCTTGTTTATTTGCATTTTGCCCCTGTGTAGATTACATTGCTCTCTCTGGCTGTCGGTTGCAGGCTACGAGGGCGGCAGCCTGCTGAAGTTCCTGCGGGACATTGAGCACAGCACAGAGGTGCTGCTGGACCGCTGGAACATCGACATCATCCCCGACGACAAGGAGGAGAAGGGAGACCCCGTCCCCTACAGCATCGTCAACAACTACTTTTCCATTGGAGTGGTAAGGAGGCCGCTGGATAACCCACGCTCACTCACACACTCACCTCACAGAGAACAGCTCTGCTTTTGGCTGTCAGTGTTAAATTCCATGATAAATTTTCCTGTGTGGGATGGTTATGGTGGGCGCTATTTAAAAAAAAAAACAAAAGTTCTCAAACACACGTACAAAGAAGAAGAAGGTGGGCTGCTCATACTCAGGAAATCCACACTGAATGGTTATCCATGTTGCAGCTAAAGTGTACAGATCAACATCCACCTCATGTGTCAGGTACAGTATCCTCTAAATTGATGACACTACAAGGTACTATTGTCCTACAGTGTGGCAAAATTGTCACTTCATACACGTTTAACACATTTAACCAACACATACACTCCTCTGTGTAACCAATTTGTCTGGTTCTCACAATATCAGCATGATGCCAGGATTACCTGAACCAATTAGACATGAGCAATTTGCAGATTCATTCAGTGATTTTTTTTTCATCCCCCTTGGGCAGGTTAATGTCTGTTTCCCCTGTTAATTGGACGAAAGAAGCATGCTGCCGTGTTCCAGTTGCTTAGCAACCCTTTATCTTGCCGCGTCCTGATGGTGAAACTAGTGTAAAGGCTCAGAGAGGTTTTAATGGGCACAAGGCCTCTGTGAAGCCATTCCGGTGTTGCTCTCAGCTGATCAAGCTCCAGTGTCAAATTGTGGATGTGGTCTCAATAGTGACACCAGTGATTAACTGTGGTTTGCTTTTGATGGGGGGTTTCAACTAAGCTCTATTGAATATGGCATCCATGAGGGGGTTTCTAATGTTAGCAGGTTAAACACCACCTGTTTTGTGGGGCTGGAAACTTCACGCACACTACATAAAACCCACCGGATGAAGAGGATCCTGGGGTGCAATATAATCACAGACCTGGGCAACACAATAATTTCAAAGCGCTCATAATTTTAACTGCACTCCATTGTCATGTGCTTACAGTTTTTGCCATCACAACCAAACTGGTCTGCCTGATGAGTTGGTCCAAGGAGGGATAGAGAGATGCAACAAAACCCTTTTTTAACCATGAATAGGTCATCTATCACCTAAATGAGCCACTGAAACTAAAAGAGAGAAGTCCAGACAAAAAAAATAAAGCTGCTGGTCTGGTTCTGGAGCAATATCCAGACACTTCCCTTTGGAAAGAGAATAGATAAAGTCCAGGACTCCTGTGTTTCATTATACACATCAAGAAAGTGCTCATTTATAACACTGACGTACATACAGTTGATGTGTAGCTGTAAATCGGTCACAACGATAACTACAGTGCACAAACATGGCTCACTCTTTTCCTATCCTCAGCTTTTCTGCATATATTTGCTGTTATACTCTACTTTGTGTTATCAGTCCCACCTGTCCTTTTCCTGTTCCATCCACCGAAATAACCTGCACATTTTTCATTTTCATTTGCACGTTTCACCGTGGCTTGCTATAAATAGCGAGGTAATCCCAGCATGTGAAATATTGCCTCCGCTCCAAGCACATACTGCACATTCGTTTTTTTTTTTTTTGTTTGTTTTTTTTCCACAGCACAGGTGGATAAGAGCAGACCTTCACTCCTAATATAGCAGGACAGCAAGTAAACAGTCGTATTTATTTAGCATGTAATTACAAGCACACTGTAAAAGATAGTGGATTTGTGTTTTATCCAACTGTTTGGTCGGGCTTTGAGCTGAATCATCACCACAACAGCTAAAGTAGGAACCGACTGCAGCCATCCCGGAGTCATTTCACCTAAAAATAAGCTTGACCATCAAACTGTTACTCATTACCCACTGTATACGGCCATAAATAAACAGCAGTGACATAGAGTGTGATGAGGACCATATGTGCCTGAGCAAAACGCAGGTAGTAGTGTGAGGGCGGTTTTGGCAGGGAGAGGACACACCACAGTGATGTTATATAATACAACTTGCACCCCCACTGATCTCTGCTACAACAGGCCCCTATCACTACATGTAGGATGTGTGTGTGTGTGTGTGCTTGTGTGTGAGCTTGTTTGCAGACATAAAACATGAAGGCATAACATTGTATTGAGGAAGCCAGCGACATACTGCACAAGCACACTTGTAATGTACATTTTGATTGTACTGTGTCCCGGCTGAATAGCAGTTGTTTTGTTTTTTCACAAAGATGCAGCTTGAATTAAATTAACCTCTGACCTTCTCCGAACAATGACTCCTTATTTCCAGTATCGGAGTCGGCAGGCTGGGCGGTGGCAGCAGAGGACAATGTTCTCTCTGTGGCCTGGGTGGCAGTGCCAGCGTGTCAGATAGAGGGAGACAGTGGTATTCAAAAGGCTGCGTTGGTTCAGTGATGCTGACACACTGATCGGATCAAATCCCAACATTAGACGTGAGCTGTTGGACGCTGAAACTGAAACATTTTGTCTTTGTCATTTCTCCCCCTGCCTCGGAGACACAGCCATCTCCACTGCCGAAAAGTTCCTTCTGAACAACTCATTTAGTCTCATTTTTTCCCCCTTTTTCCCCAATTTGTTTGCAGAGTTTTCTTGAATGAAATATGTCTTTGGCATCACTTTCTTGATACTAGTGTACTGATCTGTCGTATTCTGCATTTCAACATATTTGTACTTGTTGCCAGAAAAAAAAAATCCTGAAAGAAGTGAAACTCCATAGGAAAAAAATGGGATAATCTCATTTCACTGGCTGATTTGTTTCCACCTGTTTTATGAAAAAAACAAGATTTTAACCCTGAATATGAGGCTAAACAACTTCCTAAGGTGGAGTTTGTTTACAGTGTTCGAATTCTACGTCAAAGTCCCACCGTTACATACGCATTAGAGTCTGTATCAATGCTCAGCCCATAGATGCAGGGAAGTTAATGTATCGCGCAGGGCGTCTGTGTACGACTGCGACTGTTCCCCCGGTGCTCTGACAACGGTCCAATGCGGCATGGCCATTAAACCGAGCGACAGATCGCTGTGCCTCCAGGAGCCATGGTGACAGATGGCTGAGTATCTGGGCGCAAGCGACACCTGAGCAAACCAATGCCTGACTCACACCAATGATGTAACCATTAGCAGCTCTCAAATCTGGTTCAATAACCATATTGGGTTAGCATTTCCTGCCATCCCATCACAGACCTTGCTACTCGGGGTTTGGTTGCCATGGTGTTTGTAGGCTCGCAAGGCCGAATCTGAGCTTCCACAGTCATCTGTCCTTTATCTCACTGACTTAACTGAGGATGACATGGTGTGGAGCATGTGGCAGGATGAGCCAAGGCATGCACAGCCACAAATGAAAACGTACACCGCACTATTTAATTGCACTCTTTTTCTGTGTTGTTCCCATATTGTAAGTTGAGGCCCACTAACTGTTTATGATCACATAAGAAATGACAACAAAACAAACAGTGAGAAGTTGTTTATATAAATATTATGCTATTTTTAATTATTAAAGATGAGGATTTTTTTTTTTTTATTGTTACTGTTTTCAGCTCCATATTGACGCACTTTTGGGCTGCATAATTACAACAGAGCCATGTCTTGCCTTTCCATGAATTATACATACACACAAAAATGTAAAACAGTTTGAAATAGAAAGGAAATGATGACCTTGAAGAAGAAGAAGAAGCAGAAGAAGAAGAAGGAGAAGAGGAATGCTCTGTGAACCTGTTTCTGTGAACAGTTATTGTAAACACTTAACAGTTTCAGTCACACATTATTGCCACACATTATTTCACCTGGCCCTGGCACACATGCAGGCAGGCATTCAGCGCTGGCATCGGTGCCCGAAGTGCCTGCTGTTGACCCTCAGCCTGGAAAGAATCTCATGAGAGGAATTTGAGAGAAGGAAATCACACCATGTCAGCAGCCATTAAAGATGCCACCTCATGTTGCAATGAGCAAGCTGATCCCTCCGCGGCGTGCGGCTACGTGCGTGCACTCGGACGGACGGGTACATGTGTAGATGTGTGCGGGCGTGCTTGCCTATTGGTGCACGCAGTGGAAGCTGACCCCCCACCACACCACACCCCTCTTCCAGAGTATGAGAGGTGGGGGGTGAAACTAAAGGATGTAAACCTTGATCAGAGCGTTGTCTTGGTGCTGCAGGGTGGCACTGCCTGCATATGAAGGGATTCAAGCCAGGGCCTCGCTGTTGCACAGAATTTGCAGAATTTCCCCACTTACCCTACTGTGCAATCTGTCCATCTGGATCTATCCAGATTTATCTAGATAGCTGAAGTTTGCTGGTGCTCATCATGAAATAGTTCCCAACAAAACTCTGTGATCTGTGGATTTTGCCGGATATCCATGGTGTTTTTAGAAAAAAGTGGCTGCTGTTTAGTTTTTCTCAAGGACTTTTTTTTTTTTTTTTTTTTTTGAAAGCGCTCTATAAATGAACTCCCATGTAGCACCACTGTATTTGGGTGAAGGGAAACAGACTGGAAACCTTGCCAAATTACAGAAGGATACATAGACTGCTCCAGGGCTGACGCATGTCCCTCCTTGCTAACATTGAAGTGTTATGCATGGGAGTTGAGGGTTATAGTGATGTATTTTATGCTTTGGTTAAAGTGAGAAGACTGTGCAGGCGTAATTACAGTATGTAACCCTCACAGGGAGGGTAACCGTCCTGGGACAAAGGCCCTCTTACATTTAACATTGACTTGGCCTGTATAAGCAGCAATGGTGAATAAGTGCTTGCTCAGACAACAGGCAGGACCACAAGGAAAGAGACAGTGTGCAAATAAAATCGTGTGTGCGTGTGTGTATGTGTGTGTGTGTGTGTGAGTGTGTGTGTAAGTAAAGGAGTAGTGCTGGCACAAACTGAAGGTCAGGGGAAGTATCAGTGACAGGAAGTCAGCGCCTGCCAGGTTCGGACTAGGTTACCACGGTAATGAATGACCGTGCTGAGTGACACCTGGCTGGTCTTAAAGACAGGAGGGAAAACAGCGCTTGGGAACACACTCTCACACATGCACACGGAGAGACACTCTCTCTCACACACACACACATACACACATACACTATATTGCCAAAAGTATTCGCTCGGCTGCCTTCACACACATATGAACATGAGTGACATCCCATTCTTAAACCATAGGATTTAATATGATGTGGGCCCATCCTTTGCAGCTATAACAGCTTCAACTCTTCTAGGAAGGCTTTCCACAAGGTTTAGGAGTGTGTTTATGGGAATTTTTGACCATTCTTCCAAAAGCGCATTTGTGAGGTCAAACACTGATGTTGGACAAGAAGGCCTGGCTCTCAGTCTCCGCTCTAATTCATCCCAAAGGTGTTCTATCGGGTTCAGGTCAGGACTCTGTGCAGGCCAGTCAAGTTCTTCCACACCAAACTCGCTCATCCATGTCTTTATGGACCTTGCTTTGTGCACTGGTGCACAGTCATGTTGGAACAGGAAGGGCCATCTCCAAACTGTTCCCACAAAGTTGGGAGCATGAAATTGTCCAAAATGTCTTTGTATGCTGAAGCATTAAGAGTTCCTTTCACTGGAACTAAGGGGCCGAGCCCAACGTCCGAAAAACAACCCCACACCATAATCCCCCCTCCACCAAACTTTACACTTGGCACAATGCAGTCAGACAAGTACCGTTCTCTTGGCAACCACCAAACCCAGACTCGTCCATCAGATTGCCAGACGGAGAAGCGTGACTCGTCACTGCAGAGAACACGTGTCCACTGCTCTAGAGTCCAGTGGCGGTGTGCTTTACACTGCTGCATCCGATGCTTTGCATTGTGCTTGGTGATGTAAGGCTTGGATGCAGCTGCTCGGCCATGGAAACCCATTCCATGAAGCTCTCTACGCACTGCTCTTGAGCTAATCTGAAGATCACATGAAGTTTAAAGGTCTCAAGCTATTGACTCTGCAGAAAGTTGGCGTCCTCTGCGCACTATGCGTCTCAGCATCCGCTGACCCCGCTCTGTGATTTTATGTGGCCTACCACTCCGTGGCTGAGTTGCTGTCGTTCCCAATCGCTTCTACTTTGTTATAGTACCACTAACAGTTGATTGTGGAATATTTAGTAGCGAGGAAGTTTCACAACTGGACTTACTGCACAGGTGGCATCCTATTACATTACTATTACAGCACCATGCTGGAATTCACTGAGCTCCTGAGAGCGACCCATTCTTTCACAAATGTTTGTAGAAGTAGTCTGCATGCCCAGGTGCTTGATTTTATACACCTGTGGTCATGGAAGTGATTGGAACACCTGAATTCAATGATTTGGATAGATGAGCGAATACTTTTGGCAATATAGTGTACACTCACACACACACCTGGCCAGTCTTAAAGACAGGACCCCTCATCTCCTCCTGTCCATCCCTTATATAAGTGATCACACATGCATTCAGGTTTCAGAAAGCCCATTTGCTCACTCTCTCACCCTCTCACACACATACACACACACACACACACACTAACACTCACTCAAATGGGATACAGTCTCCTGTGAGTCATACTAGCACCTGCCACCTATTGCTTCTACATCGACACAAATTAACCAACCATGAAGTAACAGCTTGCTGTCATGGCTCCTGAGTGCTTATACAAGCTCGAAGCATTATTAATATTAATAGCTGTAGCATTTGTAGTAGTGGCTGTGGTAGCAGAGGCATTTGTATTAGAATTGAGAGACCCATCTGTGTTAGGGGTGTAAGGATTCATTCATTCACTGCGTTGCTGTTTCAACTGAATCGATCTGTTGAGAGAAAGAATGAATCGCTCTGACTTTGGCCTGAATCGATAAGAAATGCTTTGAATCGAATCAATCACGGCTCTCAGCGAGGAGAAAGACAGCGTTGTGGTGATTTAACAGTCTAACACTGTAAAATGCAACTTTTTTTGTCAAGAGAGTTGGGTTTTTTTTAGAATAAATAATGTTAAGGTAATTCTGTAGTCTTTTTTACATTTCAGAAGAAGGATATTCTTACATTATTGCACCTGTTTATTAATGGATCTGAACTTTTGCTTAAAAGTACAGAATTTAATTGTTCACTTGAAAGGTTAAACAAACTGAATTGTTTCATAAAAGAAAAAAAATTATTCTTCAGACGAATAGCCAACTAGTGAATAGTGAATCAAATTGAATTGATGTTAAACCAAACGTTCACGCCTCCTGCTCTGCATTTGTTAAAGCAGTAATGTGTGCAATGTGATGAGGGACAGAGGATGTTCAGGGTGCCCTTTTTTCATGTGTGTGCATCTGAGTATCATAGAGGATAAGAGGTTTGGGGACAATCAAATGCTGAATATGACATTTCTCTTTGACATTAAGCGAACCAAGCCCTTCCCCCGAGGCCAGCGAAACAGAATAGAGTTGAAATGACTACCTATGTCTCTGCTGGGTGTTGCTGTGGGTCCTACCCCGCCGGGGTGACATTTCCCAGCCAGTGTTTTTCTCGTTGTTTTTTTGTTTTTGTTTGTCTCTCTCTTGCCACCTGCCCACCCCCCCCTCCTTTTCCGAATCACCCTGTGCTAGCACCTCCTCTTGTCCCCCCCCCCACTCACACCATGTGCAAAACTTCAAACGGCAAGATCAAAACAACCTTCATCACACAGGCAACTATGGGCGATGGCAAATGTCACATATTGTCCCTGCCAGATTTTTCAGGGGGACGGAGTGCACAAAGTGGGGCTGCTCGGTGTTTGCTTGCTGCAGGGGAGTGAGAGAGCAGATTTGGTGACATGAACAGCGCATGTTTTGGAAGGATTCGTGGCTGCTTTGTGCCGTTACTCATGTCTGGCCGTGACCTACTTACTGTATTGGACACACTGTCCGCTATGTAACAAATATCAGCAAAAACAAAACTCCCTTTCACTCACACACCACAAGCGCTTCAAAAAAATGTAAACAACTTTCCCTCATCCTTTTTCCCATCTTTTTTTTTTTTTTTCTGAGTCCTTGGTGGTGCTACAGTGAATAACTTGGCTAGAGCAGTGACATGATTTGTAGCTCTAGCTCTATGAGCGAAGTCAGTCTTGTGTGTTTTGGGTTCAGCGCATATTTACCGGTATATAGACCTCTGATAACTCCTCTCTCCCCAGGTTGCAGTGTCAGATTCTCAACCGGGCCAAGCGGGCAGATTGCAGCGCTATTTTTAAGATCTGATATTTGCTGATGCTGTGGGATGGAGGCACACTGCTGTAGGGTCTGGTTGAGGAGGGTTGATGCAACAAGCGGTTAGCTCCAGTGGACAGTTTTGAGGGTGACAGGCGAGGATGCGTGTAATTGTACCTGTCCACCTGTCTTGTCTCAACCTTCCTCTCTCCTCGCTGCTGCCACTGAAACATCTGCACCGGCAGGCAGGCTGCCAGGCTGCCAGCCCATGACAAGATATACCTGTCTTTTCAGCTTAAATGTCAAAATGGGTCTACAACAGAGAGGAGCAGCCTATCCTCTCTCACTGAAACTTCTCTGCCCACAGGAGGTGACAGTCAAACTGAAAGCAAAACACAAAATGTCTCCTTATCGGCAGTGAGTGAGTGCCACTTCCAGAAAAAGCTGGACTCCCCAGCATTTAGATTTTTTGTCTCTTTTGTCTCTTTAATATACTAAGCATATAATAAGCATCACTTTGCAAAAAACCTGTGTCTTTACAAATTTAGTTTCATATTAAGAGTTAAAATCCTGCTTTTCTTAAAACATGTGAAAACACCTGCCAGTAGAATAAGATAATCACACTTGTTTCCAGTGCAGTGTCACTTATTTCAGGGTTGTAAGGATTTCAGGATTTATAGTATAAATTTGTTGAAACAAGGCAAAATAAGGCAGATGAGTCAAAACATAAAAACTGCATTGGGATCATCTTATCTTATTTCACTTGCTGGAAGAAAAACAAGATTTTAACACTGAATATGAGACAAAATGTCTTGTTAAAATGGGATTAGGCTGGTTGACAAACTAGGCATGCTGTATGCGCCTTACTAATGTGCATGAGAAGTTGCCTACTGCAGCTTTTTAAGATGCTGCTTTTTGTCTAGTCAATATAAAATGCGCAAAATATGTACCATGCATTATAGCTGTGACTCAGAGTACGATGAGCAGAATGTTTACTTTGTCTTTTACTAATGTGTCAAATATGTTCAGAGCTATTTTATTTTCGCAGTAGGAAAGCTTTACATAAAACTGCTGTAGCACACAGCACATATTCACATTTATTAAGTATGGAAAACATGTCATGCGGCCCTGAACGTAATGAATGCAGTCTGGGACGGAGAGACTTCAATCCAGGAAATGAATAAGGTTGGTTTCAAGCTGCCAGTCAGCAGTGGTACTAAATCATACACCCAAGCGCCATGTCTAACCGTATCCAGTAATTCATAACAACTTGAACTCACCAGTTATGCTGTATCACCCCTCTCTTATTCACATTTTGAAATGTAAATGCTGTAATTTCAGTTCTTCTAAAAATTGCAGGTGCAAAATCACCATTTTCCTCTAATGGGAAAAGGCAAAATTATACCATTATGCTCGTATATTCTGTGTGTTTCACTTAGTGCACAAGATCAGAGCTGCTTCCATATTAAATTAATCATATTAAGAGGGTAGCAACATAGTGAAAATCCACCATGCACGCCACCATTCATCAAGATAAGTTATTTAATTGCGGCCGAGTTTCTTTGCCAGCATGACATATTGTTGTAATCTCCAATTGCAGCCTGCATTTGTGTATTTTTTGCTGCATGTGATGACTTTACATTTGGTCACCGTATCAGAATGACAAATTTCTATAAAAATGTCAAGGAGGCCTTTGACATTTCATGTGTTTGCCTGCCTTGATTATTGATGGCGTACAAAGCATTGATTTTTATTGCAATTCTAGGAAGCAGTTAAATTGGAAAAAAAAATATATTTAGATAGTAATTAAGATAAGGAATGGCTCTGTGATTACTGAGATATTATCCTCCTCATCTTTGCTGCCTATTCCGTCATCATCTCTAAGTGGCTCAGTGTGTCTTCATGCATTAGCTGTTCACTGTGTCACTTTTAACCATTTCTCCTCTTTAACTTTATTCCGGACCCCCATCCTCCCTTCCCTCTGATAAAATCACTGATTCATCCACTGACACTTTCCATCTCCCATCCTCTGGTACACTCTATACTATCTCCACGGCACAAGACACATTTAGAAATTACATCTAAGTTAGTCATACATTGCAGCTTCTGGCATACAGTAGATGTTATCTGTCGGCCCATGCATCTTGAACTTACTTTGAACTTCATACGGATGACGGCTGCCAAAGACAGATTACGTCCTCAGGCCTGAGCAGGGCAGAAGAGGCTCTGGTCAAGCTCAGCCTAGGGTCAATTTGACGCTGGTCTGTTTGACTGATCACATCCACTCGAAACACATTAAGCTTCAGGGGAGACGAAGGGTCCCAAAGTGCCCAGTCCAACACCATCTGTACTGCGATGAAGCCACTTAGCGGTCTTGTTTCTAACTTTTTGACATTTATTTGTCTTGTGTCACTGAAATGATATGAAAGCAAGTTGTGCATTTAAACCCTCTAAATCAAATGTAAAACGCATTTTATAGGTTCTTTATGTCCCTCAAAGATTTGCTTGAGAAATGAGAGAATGTGGATAGAGGAAGATAATATAAAATCCTGCAGGGTTTAAGGTGCAAGTCATTCATTGTGCTGTTGTGACAGATTTGTCCCCTGATGGTGCTGAAGTGTGCACATCGGTCAGGTCACACAGAGGCTCCTCCATCTGACTGATTAGGGTTACATCTATCTTTGCCCCAGAGGTCAGGGGTTAAACACAGGGGAGGAGAGGGCAGGGTCCTGCCTCCTTGGATCAACTTGTGACCTTTCATTCAGCGATGCTTTTTGTCATTATTCAATGCAGTGTTTTTGCACTGCCATCCATTTGTTTTCATAAACGAACAGGAAGTTGTCTGAATGCCAGCGATGCAGAGACATACTGACAACTTTGTACTTTGCACTTAATTGAGCTGCTCTCTCCATTAAAAAATGTCATGAAATTTAATTCACCAAATTAATGGGAATTTAGAGAAAACAAAAGTCCAAGGCACTCTTTTATCTGGAATGTTAAAAAGCATTAATTGTAGCAGCGATTTCATAATGAAGTTGTGAAAAACAAATGCATGACACATTAAGTGTAAAACAGAGCTGTTGCCTTGCACATTTTTACAATTTCCTTTTGAAATAGGCACTACAATAAAGCCTTTTAAACATGTTTGGACAGAAGAGAGTCTTGGACTTTTTTCCCCTTAGATATCCTTTTTTCCCTCCTAAAAGCACCTTCATATTTTTGGCTATACACCCAAGACCCCTCCTGTTTTCTTCCTTTTGAAAATTTGAAATATGGTCTGTTTTTTTTTTTTTTTTTTTTTTTTTTTTTTTTTAGGTTGATGAACCTTTAGAGTACAAAGGGGATGATGATCAATGCTAGAACAGTTGTGCTTTCTAAAAGTCAGGGATTATCGAACTTTCCTTGAGGGCATCCGTATCTGTTTACGCTGGCACAACGCAGCCGTATTTCACCTCTTGACCTCACATCCAGGGCACGGTGTTCTTGTGTGAGCCTGCAGCAAGCTGTGAACATGTGGAGAGTTCACCAGTGTCCTCCAGGTAATATTTTCTCTGTGTTCTCTCCTACAGGATGCCTCCATTGCCCACCGCTTTCACCTGATGCGAGAAAAGCACCCTGAGAAGTTCAATAGCAGGTGAGAAAATTGAATATTTTGGAAAGAGCTACAGGGAGTGAAACACTCTGGCTTTGAGAAAATGGGGAAGGCAGGAAAAGAAGGAATTAATGATGGGTCAAATTGTTTTCCAGTGCATGTTTATTATTCCTTTTGCACAAGCTGATAAATTCCCCGCTCTCTCTTTAACATCATTAGCTAAATAGCAACTCCACAAGCAGCTCAGGCAGTTTTCAACCACAGGAACTTTCCCCAGGGACCAGGAACCATTTGAGGAACTGCATTTTGACCATGGGGACTGGAGTCCAAGTTTAGTTCAGGGGAGATTTTTTTTTTTTTTTTACCTCACATAAAGTCTTTGCTCAGGAGGTTATACTTTCTAAAAGCCTGGGAACTTTGGGTATGGGGCATGCTGGAATGACCATCGCTGATTGGTCAAACACAGTTTAGCTGCTTTAGGGGAGGACTTCTTTTTGTTTGATAACATTAAAAATAGAGATAGGCTTTGCTGTTGGCTTCCTGACTCTTTTTAAAAAAGAGATAGATAGTGTGATAGCATGGGTGAATGAGAGCGAGAGACAGTGCAGTGGTATTTTCTGATTGTTTCACAGCAGTTATGATCTAAAGCACAAATAAATAACCATCACACACTCGTCCGAAGATTTACTGTGGAGACACACACTCCTAGTTTCATTTTCCTCCTCTGCGTTTCACCTTTTCCTTCTCTCTCTCTCTCTCACACACACACACACACACTAACACACACACAATGTGTAAAACAGCCATCACTATTGTATACGTTAGTGGACTACTTTGTCTAACCCTCGCAGGTCTTTAAACCGCGCTGGAAGCTCAGCAGCAGGCTGTAGGAACGTTTTAGTTC
This sequence comes from Myripristis murdjan, assembly GCF_902150065.1. NCBI lineage: Eukaryota > Metazoa > Chordata > Actinopteri > Holocentriformes > Holocentridae > Myripristis > Myripristis murdjan. The sequence continues at coordinate 24,090,983 of NC_044000.1, forward strand.
CTTGAAAAGTAGTCCCTGGGACTACTTTAACCCACTCATTTTGGTGGTAAACCACCTCTAGTAACCTGTCACTCTGCGCTGGAAACCCAATAGCACACTGAGCCACAGTAGTCAGCAATCAATGAGAGGACAAAACTGGCCAGCATAGTATGATCAATAGACTGGCATTGCCTAGTTTGTGTTAATAGTGAACTGAGCCGTGACGTAAACAAGCCTGTGTGCAGCCAAAGTCCACGCAGATGTTGAACGTGTAGTCTCCATAGACGCCGCTGACTCTTGCTGTTTGCGTCATTCATGACTTTGGCTCAGCCCCAAATGCTCTGAATGCTGTAACAGGTAATTTCTGACATTCAGTAATTGGTTTTGAGCATCTAATGGCAACAAATACTCAGAGCTTTTTGTTATCTAATGATGAAAAAAATAGTTGTTTCCTTTTTGTGCTCATTACAAGTTTTTAACTCCATTACACAAGGGCAAATGATTCAAAAAATTCATTCTCCAGAAATAGGACTATTACAGAACAGGAGAGATGAAAAAAATGACTTTTCTTCTTGGGGACAGATGATGTGACTAAATGGATGTTCACATCATTCTAATATAATAGAAGGTATCTTCAAATGGCAGGGCATGAAGACAAGTGAACAGGCCTCTAATTAAATGTTATATAATGCTGGAAGCTGCCTCACCCTGACAACTCGAGAGGGAGAGGGAACATTACAGAGAGAGAGCTCAATTATGAGGAGAATGGAAGAAGAAGTATCTCAGAGTTAATTATTTACCATTACGTCATCAGTTGCATGCAAGTTAGGAAAACCTGAACATGATTTTATCAAGATGAGCAGACAGAGTGAGACACGTCTTTAACATCGTGCCACATCAGTGTTAATTTTGACATATTTTTGGGTTTAGGATTTAACTCTTGTTACATTTTAGTAATTTAGTTTTGATATTGTCTAGTAACTGTTAAGTCAACTAAATCTATGATTCAGTGTCATTTTATTCATTGACCCATTTAACACCAGAGTTGCAAACAGGCAAGTCTGTATTTGGTGCTGAAATTTGAGGAAATATAACAGACAAAAGACAATCACTGGAAATAAAATAAGTAAAATTTCATAAAATTTGGCCAATGAAAGGATTTCAGTTTGTGCTGTGTAAACTACCAGACACAGCATCAGTGACTCATGTTTTTGATTTTACACAAAGAATTAGATTCATGTCTAGTTTTTCATTTTTTAAAGGTGTTTTAGTCAGTCTTTGTCATAACCATTTGCTTGGGGAAAAAAAGGTGTTTGACAAATGCATGAGTCACAGCTTTATTTGACTGAGTTAACACTGTGCCGCATTGACTCATACTGTATGGAGATGATTATTGAGACTAATGGTTCTCAACCGGAGGTCCAGGGTCCTCTAGGGGTCCTTGAGATGGTTCCAGGGGGTCCCCAGAAAAAATGCGGATTATTTTAATTTCACCCTTATTTAATTGACTAGAAATTAGTACAGTGAGAGAATGCATACAAGTAACTGTTCTCTTAGTAGGTTTCACACTCTTCACTGTTAATCTGCCAGTCTACAGTGTAGACAGTGAGTATGTTTACTGCACACCATATTCTGATTCGGGTCAATATTCTGGTTAAGGTAATATTAATAAGGTGTTTATATGCACTGCAGCAACTTGAATATTCTGTTTACATGTTACTTGGCATATTCCTGTGTTTCGGTGTATTACACATTCTTATTTAATGCAACACTCAACCTGCAGGGGGCAGCAATATGCCTGTAGTTGTCTGGTTTGCCGGAAATACAGAAGAGGAAGAAGACTTTGCTATTTCTGTGTTTTCTCCCATCGATATACTCAATGATATTTAAGTCTTTAATTAGTTGAAGGCAGACTGCAGTCTCCTGGCTCTTGCTGCTTTTCGCCAGGCCATTCTCCCCGCTTGCAGTAACCATAGCAACAAAGATGCCACAGGATTCTTTGCAAATCGAGCATGCGCAGACGTCACTAAATATTCCGGTATGGGACATTTTCCGATTAAGGTGTTTACCTGGCACAATATTCTGGTTAGAACAGGCATATGCCAGGGGTCTGATTTGGAATATTCTCCAACCGGAATATGACCTTAATCCGGTTCGGTGCGTGTTTACATGACTCGTGCGCAACCAGAATATTGAGGATATTCCGAATAATACAGGAATATGGTGTGCATGTAAACGTGGTCAGTGATAGAGTAACTAAATCTTATCAGACTGGGATCCCTGAGACTACATCTTATCAACTACAGGTCTGCAGTCTGATGTGTATCATTTTGTGGGGGGGTCCTTGCCTCCGTAAAGGTTGAGAACCACTGATTTAGGCGACAAATATTTAAACTGGCAAGAGAGGCGTTCTCATAAAAAAGCAGTGGTTTCTGTCCCATCCAATCCCATCCCATCCCAGTAGTGTATTTATGGTACATCGTTACAGCCCTTTGAAGTCTCTCTGCTTTCATTTCCAAGAGGCTTTGCTACAACACACACTTCTCCTCTCTCAGGCCTCATTCAGATGCATAGTAGAGAACACACAGCAGCTAGCTTATGTAGATAGCCCTGAGCTGAAGGACTGTTGATGAGTATATGGTGCTGCTTGGCCCGCTATTGTAGCCTGTACCTGTGGTGTTTGATGGCACCCTCAGGCTTGTTTGTGTGTGTGTGTGTGTGTGTGTGTGTGTGTGTGTGTGTGTGGTGGGTGTGCATGCTCGCTCGCATCATGCTCTAAGGCTGAATTCACACAGGATCAGGCAATGCTGCACAAATGGAAGGAATCTCATTCATTTTAAATGGGGGTCATGCGTTTTGGCTGTGGCAGTGCGTCCTGTGGGGGGTTCAGAAAAAAAAAAAAAAAAAAGCCACAGTGGTGTCTGGCAAGAAAATTGAGCCAGAATCAACTTTTGCCACAATGCAACCTGCGACTTCACGTTGTGGTGGCCGGTCTCAGACCCACCACCGTGTCTGATCTATAGCTGGTGATCAGACAAACTGGTCGGGGGGGGACAAACGGACCGTGTAGTTACACCCAAAAAAACGCACAGAGCTGCGGGATAGTGCTGAAATGAACTGATTCTGTGTGAATTCAGCCTAAATTGCTCTTCAAAGCTGCTGCTGCTGTGTGTGTGTGTGTATGTGTGTGTGTTCAAGTATGCATATGAGCACACATCCCCGAGGGCATGAGTTTGAATGTTTGAAAGCTGAACATACAAGTAAAATAAAGTGTAAAGTAGGCCAAAACTGAAGCTTTAACTTGGTGACAATGGAGTGCTGTGTACTTTTACTTTGTTGTGCCGCTCAGCAGAGTATAAAAGCTTGTTTGTGAAGGCCAGTGACTCACTCCGGAGCTGAAGTCTCTGCATGGCTTTGTACGTTCAGGTGGCTTTTCATGTTGTTTACATGACAACAACAACATACATGCGACTGCTCTTCACCACTGCTAATTAGTCATATAGTAGTAAAGGAAGGGGAGGGGAGAGAGTGAGACAGAAACACAGAGAGAGAGAGACAGAGAGAGAGAGAGAGAGAGAGAGAGAGAGAGAGAGAGATGGCTTGTTTACCCTTTGAAATTCAATAATTAATGCCTAAGTTTCCATCCTCAGTCCCAGTTCTGTTTCCAGCATCACACAGAGAGAAGAAGAGAGAGTGATAAAGGATGAAAGAAAGATACCTCTCTTCTCTGGGGGCTTTTCTCTTTGATCCATTAGACCAAGAGCCAGAGTGAAAAGGTGCAGAGGAAGATACATGCACGTGGAGAGCAGGGCGCATTCGGCTTCCCATAAACTCACAGTCCACTGGATTAAATCAGATCGTGAAGTAAGAATCGGATCAAATCCTGTCTTTGTGGAGATATCTCTTGGTTTTTGTGAGAATGCATATTTACCCTTCCTCATATTCATCCACACGCTCTTTCCCGTCCCTCAATCTTTGACTCTGTGTGATTTTTATTTGGCATCGTCTTTCCAGTGTTGTTATTTGGAATGACTTGAGCTTCACTATTGTTGCTCTTTTGGCTGTTTCATACCATTTCTATTCTCCTGACTGGCAGCTCCATCACTGTGTGAGCATCTGGCCCGCGGCTCGTATCCAACCCTAAAAAACACTTTCTCTCTTCGCCCGGTGGTGGAAAGAGTGCTAGAAATTGCTTCTCAAGTGGAGGCAGAGCTTGACATTAACTTTTTGGCTCACCAGCCACTGTGGCTAGTGGTTTTTCCAAAGTCGCTAGCCATTCACCCACTCACAAAAAAAGCAATAAGAGGTAACTGGAGACTGTAACAGCATGGATTTGTTTGGAAATAACATTTTCTTTGAACAAGAAACCATTATATCTATCCAACCTTAGTAAACTGTGTGTGTATGTGTGTGTGTGCCAAAAACAAATGACATGCTTTTTGCTTTGTCATTGCCATAAATCTGATGGCTCAAACATTTGGCGGGTGGGCAGGTGTTAATGTCAAGCCCTGACTGGAGGTATTGTTGCTTTGCTTCTCTTTGACTTAAGCAGAAGCAGAAGCAGGAGCACTACTGCAAAAACCTACTTATTAAAATAAAAATAAAGATAGCTCATTTAAAGTTACTGGTGTGAAAAACAAGAACTTTATTAGATGTGGTGCACAATTTGTCACTTTAGGTCAGTCTTTTTCGCATGTGCTTATCAAGAGCAGAAACAAATTGCACTCTATAATGAGATTTAAAAGGTAGTGCGGTATTTCAGCAGACATGCACTCAAGTAAAAATAAAATTACCAACTTTACAAAATCCTCAAAAATGATTACAAGATTGCAATTACAGTAACATGTGTAAATGTATTTAGTTACTTCCAGCCCTCCTCCTAGCAGGGATACTTAACAAAACTCCCTCACACAAACTAACACGAACAATCACATCCGCACTATTTACAGTAACACACCGCTGGAGGTTTCTGGCTCTTCCTTGGCTCCTCTGTCTTGTCCCAGTGCTTTCACAGAGCCACAGACACTTGATGGACATTTGTAACTGTTTTATTGTTGTCTGACTGATGTTTTGGCAGTGTAATCGTCTGCCTCTTTTTTTTCATGCCAATTTGAATTGAAAGGAATTAGCGTCGAGACAGTGCAGCCTCTCCCTATGGGTGAGTAGATGTCAGTGGATGATGAATCACCTTTGACCTGGGGAGGGTCTGAGTGTGCAAGAGGCCCGTAGCCACATGTAGCACTTGGCTCAGGGCTTCATTGTCTTCCCTGCCACTCACACTCCCGCATTCTGTCTCTCTCTCGCTCACACACACACACACACACACCATCCCCCACTCGTCTGTCCGCACATACGCCCACACAAAACGCACCGTCCCCCAGGCCTGTTGAGACAGAGGGTGTGGAGGGGGGGGGACGTATCAGTCCTGACACCTCAGTCTATGGAGCTCCATCAGCATGTAATGGCCACAGTAGCCAGACCACGAGGAGCCCAAAGCCCAGGTGCTAATGACCTCTCATATTGTGTGTGTGTTTGTGTGTGTGTGTCAGAGCGCCGGCGGGGGGAGGTACGGGCAGAGGAAGTTTTGGATTAGGAAGTGTCGAATGGCTCATGTGTGCAGGGAGAGAAGAAAAGATCTCTGGATACTTTTGTTGGTTTGATTACAATAACAATAGCAGGTCTGGGTTCAGGCTGGTGGACAATCAGTTTCTCAGCTCCACAATGAGGACAGAGGAGCTAAGCTGGGCAGGGGCTCGCCACCTATTGTTTAAAGAATAATGCAAAAGCTGGTGTTTCTTTAAATTAAATCCGTTTTACATGAATTTTGTACCAATTTGGATTTTTGATGTGGAAATCAGCTGAAGACTTGATGTGAAAATCAGCCGATGACGTTATTTCCCCCCAAATTCATTGTGATATATATATATATATATATATATATATTTTTTTTTTTTTTTTTTTTTTTTTTTGTATGAAGGCTACAGACAGCATTTGACATTTGAAGAGCTGAATTCATCTCTATAAACCATGTATTTTTCCAAGTAGTAACAATCAAACAGTCATACTTGTTGGCTAATGCATGGGCGATATTGACTTTTGCAACAAATGTGTGATTTAGGATTCATGTGAAGGACATACAGTGTTTTTTGTGTTTTTTTAGGAATGGAATTAATATGTTTTCAATGAACTTTTTGTTGGTTCATTGCATCATATTCTTTGAAATATTCATACAATAAAAATTTAGGATCAAGTTCAAGAACACTTTTTATTTAAAATTTTATTCTCTATGGGACCGTGTGGCGTTTGAAGGGGAACATGTGAGATCTCCCTTTTAATTTTCCAGAAACAAAATAAAAAACAACTGACAAACAACACTTTTGAATGAGTCCGGTGAGCTGACAGAGTTCAGGACTCTCAGAGGAAAACTGAGTTTTCTGTTTTTGTCTGACCACAGTGACTGTGACCTGGTGCTCAGTGATGAGCTCTGATGAGCATTAATGCTCCTGCAGGCCTGATTAATATTGGCTCAGTGATCACCACTTGACACTATGTTAGCTTATACTGCATTCACACTTCCAGGCTACCCAGTGAGGAGGGTGACGGGGGGGTTGGTGTGTGTGTGTGTGTGTGTGTGTGTGTGAGGACGGGGGGTGGCTGGAGTTGTGGCACCTCATGTGTGAGAACAGACACCTCATCGTCAATCCGAACGTCATCGCATCGCTGCAGAAAATGAAGAAGACGGGATTTTCTTTTATTGCCTTTATTTTTCCTCAAATCCTGCTCCTCTGCCCTTTTGACGTTTTGAAGTAATGTTTCTGAAAGAATCGCTGTAGATAAGGCACATCCAAGATAAGGCACATCCAAGAGCGTTTTTTTATCCCTTGTGACTATCATTGTTATCTCTGCCAGTGAAGCCCTGTTAGTTTGTTTGTTTCTCTGTCTTCCAGCAGGATACCTCACAACCCCTATGAACAGATTTCCATGAAATTTGGTAGACAGAAAGACCTTGGATCAAGGAACAATTGAATAGATTTTGGTGGCGATCCAGATCTGGGATTCCTGCCATTCGATGATTATAATTTTATACCCATAACTCTGAAATAAATGGAGATAGAAATTTGATTCCAGCGGTTCTGGATGAGTTGGCAGGATCGATAATTCAATATAACCAGAAACATAAGTAATAGACACTAAATGAATCAAATCTTAGGGTGTAACAGCAAATTGGACAGTTGTTTGGCATTTGCACAGATTCATGAAAATTTCCCTCGAGTTATCACAGTGATCCACCGACAAAAGAGAGAAAAAGACAGCGAGCTGTGTGCTGTGACCTGTGTGTGTGTTATGAGCTGTATTTACCACACCGCTTGTGAAGTGTATCAAAATAACTGTCAGGTAGAGCGAAAAATTTTGCTCTTAACTTGCTATTCTCTGCTGCATTTCTCCACCCTGAAGTGAAAATCTACACATACACACAAGCCGCTCTGAGTGTGTATCTCAGGCACATACATGCAAGCAAACACACACAGACCGTCTGACACTGTAGGGTCAGAGGTTATATAACTGTGGGGTATAGGACCCTCAGGAAGGGATTTTCCTGTGCAAGGAATGTGTCAGCACAGCCTGGATGGTTGTTAATGAGATTCTTCCACTCATGAGCCTCTGCACTTCACCCACTGCCTCCGATACAGACAGAAATGATGTGACACATGACCCCACTGCCCAGCCAAACTGTATTCACCAAAAGCTGCGGTTGTCGTTATAGTAGTTTTCATGGTAGCAGTACCAGTAAGAAGAAAAACAGGACCAACACGGGCAATAACAACAATGACCAGAGGTGGAAAATAAACTATATTCACTCAGGTTCTGTGCATATGTGCTTTTCTGAGCCCGTGGCATTTTAGGATTTCCATTTTGTCAGGCTCATAGTTTTACTGCACTTCATGTCAGAGGGAAATTTTGCACTTTATAACACGCTGCATTAATCTGACGCCTGTGGTTACTAGTTATTTTGCAAAATATATTTTTATAAGTAAAACATCCAATATATTTCATGTAAACTAGCCAACAGTAACTAACTAGATGTGTGAGTGTACACTAGCCAACAGTATACAGAATAGTTTGAGCAATAAGATTAAAATACTCAATAATTAACATCAACAATTTCCTAATGACCAGCTTTACTTTCTCACAATTAATTACATTATACTCTAAATATGACCTTCCATACTTTTACTTACATAAAAATTAAAATATAGGACCTTTACTTTAAATGGAGCATTTTTCCATTATGATATTGCTTAAGTAAAGGATCTGATTTTTCTACCTCTGATTGATTGATTGATTGATTGATTGATTGATGGTACACAAATGCGCATACAGTACAACAACAACAACAATAATAATAATAATAATAATAATAATAATAATAATAATGGTGATAATTTACTTATTAAACTCAGCCAACTTTATCACTCTTACCTCATAAGCTGCTTTGTTAAGCCCATTGAGTAGGTCATGAGATCACTGGATCTGATCACCTGATTGGATTAACAGCAGACAGAGACAGTAGATCAGGTCACCACTTGCACCCTCGCCCTCCTCCCGCCTACGTTTCAAGTCAAACCAACTTCTGAGACTTTACCTTATCATATGATCACAGGTCCCCTCCGCTCCCTTCCTCTCAGAGCTGTAATCTGCAGGATCCTTCCTTTTCTTTTGATGACATCTCTGGTACTTGGTGCTGTGGGGTTTTTACTCTGTTCTCAAGTCTCTGCTCTTAACTGCGTTTAGTGCTGTGATGTGAGTGTCCTGGGATTTTCTGGTGGTGAGATTTGAATATCTGTAGGTGGCGCTCTTTCTGCTGCTCATGCTTAACTACCCAGTTCTGCTTTTCTCCAAACAAATTGCTGTTGTTGCCAACGGAAATGTAAAACACATTGCTTTTTTTCCCAGATTTCTCTAGAGGACCTGGACAGTAAGAATAATGTAATGCAAATGTAAAAGCTTTCATGATTTGCATATAGGTTGAATCACTGCCAGCAGCACAGAGTAGTAAAACAGACATTTCTTTGTATGAAAATGTCACAGAGTATTATTTAAATTCCCCTATCACTGGCAGATTACACAAGTGCTGTAATGGAAGCAATCAATTCTTGACCCTATCTACTAACCCTGAAGATACATGATGGCTGTAAGCGTTTGTTTTAGACATTAGGTTTTACCTCATGAGGCAAGCAGTCTTAGCATGCCGTCCACTGACCTGAAGGACAATCACACAACTAATTAAGTATTCAATTAGTCAGGCAACGGTTTGCATAACATGCATTTTGATGAAACCTAAACCACGTCCATTAGTCCGATTAAATTATGACCGTCACTGTATCAGTTTGATAGCAGCGCAGTGGCAAAGCGAGCCGACGTCTTCAAGTTAATCAGTGCCTTTTTCAGAGTCGGGATCAGCTGGATAAAGGTTAATGCTCCTGATTGGCCAGAGTTGAGGTGAGCACCTGGTAATCTGGTCACAAGTGCACACAGTGGTGAGAGAGGAGGAGGAGGAGGAGGGGGCAGAGGAGAGGGTGCGGGTCATAAGGTCGCTGCTCACACAAGGGATTAAGGGAGATGCTTATCTTTAGGGAGGGGTTGCAGGGTGGGAGGGGCATGGAGGGCGGCGGGTGGGCGAGTGTACAGCCAGAGTGGTTTGGAGCCCTCGGGCTTGGCTGAAGCGCCTGAACTGTGTTTTCATAACAACCTGTTTTGTAGGCTTTGAACCGTCTCTACCTTCCCTCACTCGCTGCAGTGCCACTCTTCAGTCTCCCTTCGATGAAATGTGACTCCACCAGCATGGCGTGTCTTTGAAAAGTTACTTCTAGAGAGAGATTTTTATCTTACAAACAAACAGTATCAATAGATTCTGAATAGAATTAATAAATACTCTGTTTTGGTGGGGGATCAGTTGCGGTCATGCAAGCCTTTTTTTTTTTGCGTCTTGAGGACACTGTAAGCACAGTGTGAACCAGTGTTTGAACCCGTTCCCCTCTCCTCACCAGCCAGAGCCCCGGGGCTCAGCAGGCACAGCCTTGCATGCTGAAGTGGGAACTCTCAAAGCAGGCGAAGAAAAAGAAAAAAAAAAAAAAAAAAAAACATTCCTCATCAGAATACAAAATGGTCTCTTTTTTGACCACTGAAGCTCCTTTTTGTCCTGTAGGGTTTCTGCAGCATTTTGCTACTTTTGGGTGAGAAAACATGGGAATAAGGAAGAAAGGCTCGTGGAAGTAGCCTGTCTCCCTACTGCACTCTCTGTCCACAGGAGAGGGGAAAAAAACATGAGTTAATTGCATTTTTTACAGGACCTCTCAAGTGGAAGCAAGATAATGAGGTTAGGCAGCTTGCCTCATTGAGAATCGCAACTGCGCCTAATTGTGATCTCAAATACTCTCATAATCCCTTAATTTGACAGAGCAGAGGTTTCTGGGGGGGTGTATTAAGGTGAAAGAGAGTGAGAGAGAACAAGAGAGGGAGTAAAAAGGAAGGTGAGGGAAGAGAGTAGGGAGAAAAACACACAGGTGAAAATAAAGGTTTAAGACAGCCTGAAAGTAACAGTATGAGATTAAACGCCTATGAATGCTTTTAGTGAGGCAGTAAATTAGTTTGAAATGTTTGTAATGAGTTTCATGTCTAAATTGTATGTGATAATGTTTCATTTTGCCCTGTCTCCTGAGTTAATTTACTGTGCGGTAGAGTCAGCAGAATAACAGTGAATTATTTTGAACCTTTCTAACAGGATAATGATGATTCCCTTAATTGTGTTTTTTTTTTTTTTTTGCTGACAGGTCTCAGTGCCATGGTGGCACATAGGCCTGGTAGTGGTGTGCCCACATGGTCGAGAGCTGTTGTGTCAATAGCCATGTTGTCAGTATCAGCAGCGTGTCTTCATATAGCGTGCTCCTGTCCATGTTAGCTGTGTCCTACCTGCTTCAGAGGACACAGGCTGTGAAGGTGTGGCCTTTGGAGGGCAGAGGGTTTGGCCTTCTAGCTGGCTAACGGGCACTAATTGGGTCTACTAGGGATATCCCATTAAATAGTCTTCAGTGGTTCACGTCCCAAGCGAAGCCTCATAACATGAAACAGCTGTTAAATGTAATTTCACAATAATGTACAATAACACTCAAAAACAGAGGTAATAGAAATTTCTAAGCTTTTAATCACTTTAATCACGGCTTTACTTAACTTTTAGTTGCTAATTAACTTTGGCTAATGAAAAAGGTATGAAATGAGGTTCCAATTTCATCCTTTAATTTTGCATTGACATGAAAATCGGCATTGTCATAAACAACGACTTGCACTCCCATTTGTATGTGAAGTCTTCACTTTCTCTTTGTGACATGACAGCTGCAGGAAATGGATTTCGGGATATGAAGGAAAGCAAAGGATACGCCACTTGTGTCTCTGTAATTCTGCCTAAAGAAGGCAGCACATCTGGGCTGCAGTTGGAGGACACTTAGGATTTGGACAGCCTTGCTGAGCAACTGTGGCACATTTTATACTTACTTTTCTACTGCGAAAATAGCACCCCTGCATGTAATCTGATGCTGTTTGATGTGAACTGACACATATTTGGAGTTGAAAAGGACTTTCCATGTAGGTGTTGGGTACCAGCCCAAGATTCTCCACTTGGCGTAAAGTCTACTTGAGATCACACACTCTCAGGACAGGAATTTAATGCCAAGCCCATCAATGCTGAAGTATGAAAGCCTCAGTGTAAGCAATGCCATGTTGTTTATGTTCACGCTTTATATTATGTTATGTTGGACTTCATGCACTTTTGTGTGTGCAGTCTTGAAATGTGAATGCAAAGGAGGCTGCTCCAGAACTGCGACTCAGCTGCTGTGTTATCATGAAATATATTAAATATATACGTTATAGCATGATACTGATTTTAAGCTTATTCTTACACAGGGTGATGTCTATTTTTGCCATCTTAGCTTTGATCTAATTTTGTGGCGAGCCATAAGTTGACTTTAAATCCTGTGGACAGAAGGTGTTAGGTCTGGTGGAAAGAGATGTGTTGTCTTTGAATGCACCGTTATGAATCCCACTGCTTGCTTTTGGCAGTGTCGAACAGTAGTGTCAACATCGAGACAGTGTGTGTCTGAGCTGGCCAAGAGAGGGCTGAAAAACACTAACTGAAGATAACAAGGTGTAGAGATTGCCCAACAATGGATGAATGCTGGCTATAAATGGCTCAGCGTGTCAGATTTTGTGCTCAGATTCCTCACAGAGTATCCGGTTACCTCCAGGGAACTGAAACTCTCATCAGTTAGTCAGTGAGCCAGTGATTTTCCCTCATTCCTGTCTGTTTAGAAACCCTGGTTACACGGCCCGTCAATTCTTCATGAGTGTGGCAGGGGGACGATTGCACTTGAGGTTTACCGATTGATCAGGCAGAGATTTCACCTTGACTGTGAGTTGTGTTTTCCAACCACTGTTCAGTTGCAAAAGTGCAGCAGAGGAGAACAGGAGAAGCACAAAATGCCCATCCATGAGGTCACTGCCCACAAATCCGTCCGTGGGGCAGGAGTGAACCTTCGCTCTGTCAGACCTGCGGGTTGTTTTGAATGATTGTGAATCACATAACAGAATAACATTTACCATGATCTTATAGTCTCCGCCAGCAATGTTCCACCCTCTGCCCCCCCCTCAGGCGGTGTTGACGTGCCAACTCTGGCATATGGGCACTGAGGCAAAAATGTGTTTATTGTTACGATGGAAAAGCAGACAGCAGCAGAACGCCTATTTGACTGGTGGTGGTGTCAACTTTTTCTGGTTCATTACCTAGAAGGCAATGCTGAACCCCCTCCCACCCCCTCCAGTGCCTCCTATATAAGGCTTTGGGGTGCGTCAATAGGGCTTTGACCTCTTTGGTCATGCGGCCGCTAGCTGTCCTACATTGTCAGCTTCAAAAAGTGAGATGACTTCAGGCATTGGACTTGAACAATATGTGCCCAGTCCACTGCAAACAAAGCCTGCCCGAGGCTCACAACACAGTAGACATGCAAGCTAAATGCACAATCAGAACTGTGAATAACATAATTATCATTATTGTTATTGTTATTATTAATTCAGGGCTTGTGTCAATGTCTTTTCCTGTTTCCCTCTTGTTGTGCAGAATGAAGAACAAGCTGTGGTACTTTGAGTTTGGCACCACTGAGACCATATCTGCCACCTGCAAGAAGCTTAACGAATGCATAGAAGTGGAGGTGAGTCAGTTTGCAGACGGTTTTATCAAAACATGTCACTGAAATGTAATGATAGCAGTGAAAAGGAAATGATTGGTCGGGTAAGTGACAGAAATGAGTAAAAAATATCATCTGGAAATATATAGTAGCATACTGCATATGATGAGTCAAATTGAAAAATATGAAAATGAAACGAGTCTTGTGTACGCTGCCTGTCAACAACTTTTCTTTCTCCACGCTGACAAGCTTTAAAGTGCTTGTCACTCTTTTGGGTCCCTCTCAAAGGCGTTACAGAAAATTACAACAAAATAGATCTCTCAATTGAATGACGAGGGCTATTCTTAGCACTCAGTCAAATCAGTGCTCCATAAAGTCGCTGATTGCCTCATTCTGTCAGCTGGCGCTGCTTATTCTGTCACCTTGGTGCGAGGAGAACAGCAAGGCTCAAAGAAAACGCACCTGACACCTTTTGAGAAACCACCGAAGCCAAATGCAAAGTGCACGAGTGCAAACAAGGTCGTGCTACCCAGAGCATGCTCAACGAAGCACATGCATTTGAATTACATGTTTGGCCAGTTCAGAGGGGCACAGACACACACACACACACACACACACACACACACACACACACACACACGTCTAATAAGAACATGGCAACTGTCCTCCTTTCCTTTTTCCATGATGATGGCAGACTCAGTTGCCATATTTAAACTAAGGGTTCAAATGCACCTTTTTCAATATAATATGATCATCGTCTACCTTATTAGTTGTATTTTAACTTTCAATCTGTTAATCTTGAACCATTGTTGGCTATTCCATATTATAATACCATTCTATTATTATTGTTTATTACCACTTAACTATTACTTAACTATTTTCTTAGGTTTGTATTGTTATTGCTTTTATTTTATTTTATTTTATTTATTTTATCTTATTGTATTTTACTATTATTATTATTATTTTTTTAATTATGGGTTCATTACATTTTCTGTAAATATAATGTGTTTTGACCTTCTTGGTGATAATGCACTTTAAACACTTACTGGATTTGACTCAGCTAGTGAACTTGAGAGAAGAGACTTGAGAGAACAGAAAATTAAGCATAAACAAATATGACAGTATTTTTTATTTTTTTTTTGCCAAAATTTTGTTTCAATCAAGTTTCAAGTTTCAAGTTTCATCTGACAGTCTTCACCCCCCAAAAATTACCTTGCGACGCCCCGGTGGGTCTTGTCACCAGTTTGAGAACTTCTGGTGTACAGGAAGATTCAGAGTGAAGGCCCCAACAGCTAAACTAAGTGTGTATATTCTCTAAGTGGCTAGATGTTCATTTACAGACACTTATTAAGGTTGGCTATGAGCCAGTAACACATTTTAATAATTACACTTGAACTCAAATTTAACCCTGACCGAGACCGCCCACAGTGACCAAGGGACTTGTAATCATTCCCAGTTTTGAAGGCACACTGAAGTGTTACCTTGAACTCCCTGAGTGTGCCAAGCACTTTTTACGATGACTTCAAATTTATGTCCCAAAGCTGAAGTACTGCTGCTAAAATGCTGTGTTGTTGGATACAGCGCTCAATGCACAGACCTCAACAAGATATAATCACGCTAAAGGCGTAATTACGCTATTTCAAATGCCATGCGGAGTGCATTTATAATAAAAGAAAGGCATGATTTACTGACACTTAAGTGTGTTTTCTTTGTGTGCATGTATAAGTACAGGCATAAGTATATGCCATATTATGCGTGTGTTCCCAAATGTCAGCTCCTCTTGGTTTTTCTTAGAAATGCACACACATTACATCATGGTCTTCGTGTGGCTTGCCTGCATGTTGAGGGTGTGTGGTAAATTCCAGCATTTTTGTGGTTGCTTCCATCAAGGGTGGGCGCTGAGTCATGTCAACGGGTTGTTGACATTCTCCGTTGGTTGGCTTGAATGCGTTGGTTGAATCCAGATGAGGCTAGAGACACTAAAATTCAGAATTAAGCCAAGCGTGCCAAATGGAGTTTTTTTTCCCCATGCATGTTCAGCTCATATGTTGACCTTGCCAGCTTATTTTATCACTATCTACTTTACCGCAAGCTTATTCAGTTCACACAACTGCAAAATTGGCTTGTGTCCATGTAATGCCTCAAGACAAAATAACTCCCTCTAGTCATAAACAATGCATCTGCTAAAGAAACACCATTAAGCCAGTGTGGGGACGAGCGTGGAAAGGTCATTCACTCTGTGTAATCTATGCTCTCAAGCTCTAATATTCAAGGTATCCATTACCTGGGATGCCAACATAGAAACTGGTTTCCATCCTCTCAGTGTTGGGTTATGTAACACGATTGTACTCCAGAGCACCATGGTTTATTTAATTCCACTGTATCATCTAATGTTACTCCCACAGGTTTCTTCTGCCCCAGTTCAGTCCAGTGAAGAAAGTCATAAACGAAAGCACAAATGAGGAAAAGGCAGACAGCTTGCATTGATTACACATGGTGAATCACATGAAACTGAGTGACCTAACGCAGCAACATTAGCATAAGGTTGAATGAAAATATTGCCATAGTGCCAGTCCTCCTGCTGTTTAAATGGATGCACAGAGGCATAATTATCTGTACGAAACCTTGACAGAGGCGTTCCTTTGTCTCCCAGCGGCAGGGCTGCATCGAAGCTTCACTCCACCTTTAATGGTTTCTGCTCGAGCTGTGAGAAGCCGTTTCCCCAGCTCCCGTCTCAAGTTTCATGTCATCTCTGAGACAAATAAATGTGCACAATTTGTACATATGTGCAATGGCTTGCAAGTGAACAAGGATGATCATGAATGGATTTCTTCGTACACAGATAACCACCCAGATGCAGCAATGCCAATTATCATCTGCATACATAGAAATAATTCCACATACAGTATATATTTCCAACAATTTTATGTAAATAATGTGGGTGTTTGCATGAAAACTCTCTTGTAAATACCCTTGTTTATTTACAAGCAGGGCTGGATAAAAAAATATTGATTTTACGAGTAATTGTAATAATCATTTGAATGACCCAATATTGTTTCTTAAATCTTGATGTTTTCAGTGGATGTGAGAAGATTTCTGATAAATGTGATTTTTAGTGTGCGTCCTCGCCTGCAAATGTTGTCTGCTGAACTACTAGCCTATGGAGCAAATTGCATGCTTTGAACAAATGAACGGAAAATATTTGGAGCTTCCCCCTGAAGCCAATGGTATCAAGCCTAAAGGCAGACATCTTGATGCATTTTGGGTTTAAAAACCATGTTGATAAAGAACAGTTGGACAAAACCAATGCCACATGCAAGCTGCAAATTTGCTATTATAACTGAAATATCATGAACTGAATTGATAAAGTGACATCAAAATTGATATTGAACCAAATCAGGATGTTGCTAATCCAACTGGATCAGGAACTCAGTGTCAATATGCAGCCACATTCTGGCTCATACTGTAAGCCATGATATAGAGTGAATTTGTCCTTTGTGCACCTATTTGTATATGACACAGTCCTGATTCTATACTTTCCCATTCTCGCCAGTGTGATGGGATCATCTTGGACCTCAGCAACACCTCCTTGGAGGGCATCGCTGTGCTCAACATTCCCAGCATGCATGGTGGCTCCAATCTGTGGGGCGAGACGAAGAAGAGGAGGAACTACAATCGCATGAGCAAGAAGGTTCCTGACAGGATGCCTGCCAGCACTGTCACTGACGCTAAAGAGCTCAAGTTTTGTGTGCAGGGTGAGTCAAACCAGATGTATGAGGGCACACACACACACACACACACACACATTAACGTGCAATGGGACTTAACCTTGGCCTCGTTAATTTTCCTCCTATCATGCTAAATGGATAATGATTTCCTTCGCTGGTCCCTGCACAGAGCGGTCTGGATGTAGCTTGCCGGGTGTCAAAAGACCTATTGTATGTTGTGGACACTTGTGCAGCCAAAAAAATGGCCAGCCACACCGAGTTGTACGCCAAACATGAGGTCATTTATACAGTAAAATAGAGGACTTGTATCCTTCTTGCCTCCCCGGACCACCGTGGCCATACGGAACAAATGAGACCGCACCAAGTTTAAGTGTTTACCTCCAACCGAGGCAGTGAGAGCAAGACAAGCGACCGGATTTCTTATTAATCCACCCAAATGTTTGCAGAGCGCTCAGCAGTAAGTGGTGCTGTCACAGTGTCGTCAGGCGGTGCGGCTGTGTAGGATGTCAGTGTTCGCCTGGCTCTTGTTTTGGTGCAGCAGTCTCTCCATCCCCACTGGGCTGTGATGATGAGCATCCTCTGTCACAGAGGTCCTTGGGGACGAGCTGCGCTGGCAGAACTGACACTCAAGGACAGTGACAACAACTGAACATCTGTTTTAGATTTCCATGGACTGACCTCCAACATTGCCTCGGATCTGAGAGGAGAGGAGGCGAGGCGAGGCGATGAGAGGATGTGCAGCAAATTATCAGCCACCATTTACTTGAAGTGGTGCTCTTAAGGCATTATTCTGCATTATAAGTGCATCATAAGCACTTTGTGAGTGCATTACTATAATCAGAGCATGAAACAATAAATGCAGCATGCAAAAAAATGATGGTGTTTGTAGGGCCACTGTATAATTAATGAGGTGGTATTTAATGAAGGGGACATCAAGAGGGTTGATGGACATAAATATGCTTAATTATACTTGTAAACTCTGTATCCACCTGGACTGTGTACCAGTTTCTCTGGAAACTGAATTGGTGGAAGCCAAAAGGATGTATTCATGTCCTACTAGACATATCACTAAAAACCCCGTCATTTTCCTACCTAATTTGAAATTTCACATGAACATTGTCTCTAGTCAAATGATGAAGTCAGCACAACGATAGCCCTCAGTCTTGTCATCATAACCAAAAAATCAAGTCTTATGTTAATCAAAACATATAAACATGTACCTTCATCACTAATTGGTAGGTAGCCAAATTAACAATCATAACTAATATTTATTTAAATGATATTTGTTAAATATGCTTGTTAAGCTGTAGGAGAACCATGTATATTTTATGGTTGCCACAGCACTTGAATGCATAGTGAGCACTAGACCAGGATAGTGGCTTTCACATGGAATCATCAATCAATCATCAATCTTTGTCTTAGTTCAGTCAACAAAGCAGGTGAGGAGAGCATAACAGCGCAGTGAACCAGCTAAGTTAGCTAGACTAGCTTTGTGAGAGAAAAGTGCATGTGTTAGACCAAGTACAGCGACAGTTACACAGACACGTGTGGCTCACAGGCCAGATCAGAATCAGAACCAGAAATACTTTATTGATCCCCGAGGGGAAGCTGGGTCAGTAGCAGCTGTTCAGATTCTCAAGAGAAGAATATGTATAGGCATAGGTGAAATGATAAGAAATAGAGGAAGAAACAAGAACGATATGCATTAATCCTACTTTGTGCATTACTCCTAATAATGCATAATGTTGCTGGTGTTGATGTTGTGTATCATATTTATCAAGCAAACATAGTTTAGCCAGCAGTTCTTCCTCTTATATCCGTTTAGCATGTTGATTGTTTGGAGGAATTTCTGCCGTTACGAAAACTTGAATTCCAGTTCCTCAGTATCTGCAGCAGATTCAAGCAAAACAGCCCCATTTATTGCAGCATGCTGTATAATACTGGCACATTAACCACCAGTCACTGTTAGCCGGAGCCTCTCCTGCCCGACTTTTCCCCTGAGGGAGCTGCTGGACCCATGGCAGCAGCTCATTTTCGCCTCCTTTGCAAAACCTCTTCAGCAGTGTATCGTGGTTCATACAAGAATAGCTGAAGTGAACTCTGCTAAAATGTGTCTGAAAATGTTGTCGTCCATCAGGTTTTAGACAGTGGCATCTTCTTCCGCGGCTATAATTACCTCAGTTTCGAGCTAACCGGTAAATACGCTAACCTTCAACAACGGATTTAGGAACATTTTGTGCATTCACATAAGAAAACAGCCCCTAATGCTGACAGAAGGGTTGTAGCCAATAGAGAACCACCGCCTAACAGGTGCATTTTTTTTTTTTTCGCGAAAGGATTCATGCCATTACATGATTTTGATGTACAGTAGCAAGTTCTGAAATCCAAACATAGGAAAACAGAAATACCTGAGTCAATTGGAACCACCGACACCTCAATATTCATCTAGCGAGCTGCAAAGTGTGATTTATATTTTTTGCGGTTATGCCCTCCTTTTAATTTAATTCCTTTTTCTTTCATTTAATTCAACAACGGATTTAGGAACATTTTGTGCATTCACATAAGAAAACAGCCCCTAATGCTGACAGAAGGGTTGTAGCCAATAGAGAACCACCGCCTAACAGGTGCATTTTTTTTTTTTTTTTTTTTTTGCGAAAGGATTCATGCCATTACATGATTTTGGTGTACAGTAGCAAGTTCTGAAATCCAAACATATGAAAACAGAAATACCTGAGTCAATCAGAACCACTCACACCTCAATATTCATGTAGCGAGCTGCAAAATGTGATTTATATTGTTTTGCGGTTATTCCCTCCTTTTAATTGATTTCCTTTTTCTCATTGTCTAATGATGTTCCTCAGGAAATTTTCTCTTATAATAATTGTGCTCGTACTGCATCACAATTTCAAGTAAAATGTCAATGTAACATGTAACATATAACATATAACATATTACCAAATGATCCACAGATTTGGCTCTGCCGGTTTTATTCTTCATAGTGCGTCTTTGTCAATAAAGCACAGGACAGGAGGCTTGTAGGCTACCCACATGCCTGTCACTCACTTCCCCCATAATTTCCCTCCATCAAAATTGGCATTTTGAATCTTAATTCTGTTGTTCATGGTCACTGTATGTGACAGACATCCACTGCTGGATGTAGTTCAAGGAATTATTATTGGCCTGGTAAAGCTGTATTTGTTCGCAGAAAATGGCTTTTTTTTTTTTCTTTTCCACCGTGAAAATTGTTACCATCTCTGAGGCTCACTTGGCTAAAGTGCATGTACCCTTGATGTGCTGGGTTCATGTCAAGCCTTGGACATGTGGGACCGTGTCATCCACCTCTTGCTCCATATTTCCTGTGGCACTCTATTGGAATGATCAAATACAGTGAAATTAAAATATATATATATATATTATTCAGCAAGGATGTTTTTTTTAGAGGAATTTTTCAAAAAGTGAAAAGAATTTACTTCCACCATACACTCTTTTTATGTTCAGTTCATCTATGATGTCAACCAAAGAAGGAAACTCGTCACTCTGTCCTTTCACCAAGGTATCCTTAATTCGTATCACTTCTCTCACACTCATTCATCGTCCCCTTTTCTTTTTCTCCGTCTCTTTCAACTCACTCTGACTCCACATCTCTGCTGACTGAACTAAACCTTGTTTCCATGGAGATCCCAGAGCTAAACTGAATCAGAGAGTGGGGGAGAGGAAGAGAAAAAGAGAAGAGAAAAGAAAGACAGCAGAGTGAGAAAGAGTAAGAGCAACAGAAGCTAAGCGAGAGGAGAGAGGAGAAGCTAATGCTAGCTGTGTGACTCATATCAGTAATCTTTAGATGCCCTCCAGGCAGCAGCTTTTGTAGGTTGGGTTTGTGTGCTTATGTATGTTCATTTGCCTTTGTAGGCCTGTGCTTTTGTGCATTAGGTGCATACTGTGCACACAAGTGCTGCATTTGTAAATGAGGCACTGCTGCCCTTAAGCACAAACACATACATACACACACTTACACACACACACATGCACTATACCTACATCGACTTGCATCCCATCACCAAAGTGGATCGCGAATTTTTTTTTACACTGGGTGGCACAGAGTTTTAGCAAAGTGGCTTGGAGGGGGTGGTGGGTACATCAGGCAACTTGTAAATGAGTTTAATTCACTTAGATTGGAGGTGCAATAATAATAATAATCAACTGCAAGAAATCCTAACAGTGAAAGAATTTCTTTACAGAAAGCTCAAGCACAATGAGTCCAAACCAGGACAAAGAGATGCTGCTATTGTGGCCTTAATTAGCAATAGAATCACTAAGAGAAACCCAAACAGTGGCATTAACTTATCGAATTAACATTATGTACACACCAATCTGAACCTGCAAAACTACCTCTACTGTTTGTGGGGGTCAGGGCATCTTCTAACTACGGTTGTAGTGCTATATAATATTTTAATTACTGACAGTGGTAAAGAGTTTTTACTGCCGTTGGTTTGTTTTATCTTATATATTGTCTTCTAGCTACTGTTATAGTACTATATAATTTTTACATTTTTGACGGTGGTAAAGCGTTTTTACTGGTGCTGGTTTGTTTTATAAGGGAATAAAGTTTGATCCTCTGTTGCTTCATTTCTGGTGGTGTGTCAGCAGCACCGCAGATAAATATCCAACATGTTTGATGAGAAACTAACGCGTCTGCTGCAGGTTCTCGCTTGCTGCTTTTCTTCATCACAGTCAAACAGGCTCTCATTTTAGCCTTTACAAACGTCCTTTTTGGAAACTCACCACATCTTGAAGTTGTCCATAGTTGTCCACACACTATACTGCGTTCAGTGAACTCGAGTGTGGCATGAAGTTGCCTTCACTTGAAATTGGACATCAGAGTTTTGATTTGAGTTTTGAAATTTCTGACCAGTGACAAATACCTTATTATTATTATTATTATTATTATTATTATTATTATTATTAAATGGCCCCAAAAATTGGAGTGGAAAATGAAGCTTTTTTTTTTTAAGGTTGGCAGCTGCCACCCCATGCCATCCCCTGGTCCACCACTGCATCACCATGTGTTCATCTTTGAAGCCCCTCACCTGAGCAGTTGAGTCCCTTAGAGTGGTCAGAGGCCATTGTGCCCGCCCCATCCCATCCTGGCACCACTGCTCACTCTCATAGTTCAGCCCAAAGGTTTGGCTCTGCAGGATGTTCAGGCCATATGCCCCCAATATTTATAGCCAGAGATTTCTCCACGCTGCTCTGTGCACATGCAAGCAAATACACACACACCACACACACGTTTTTATATTAAACGTTTTTATTATTCATTCCTCTAACACTAACCCTTACCTTAACTTTTAGTTACTCAAGTTAAAGTGCCAGAACCTCAAAACTGTGTTCAAGTGCAGTATTTGAGTCAGTACTTTTCACCTCACGTGCGCAAACACTTGCAAGATCTCAAATGTACACATGCAGTTTCACATATGGAACTCAAGGGGAAGTGGCACAGCTTCCACTTCTTTACAGCAAACAGCTCCAGTCCCTTTTCTTGCCTGTCAGTTGTCTTTCAGGCCTCACAGGAATCAGTATTGTCAAATGTCACACACTGTTGCATCAGGCGAGCTGATTAATGATGCTTTTAAGCTGTCAAGCCACGACTTACCTTTTAAGGATCTGCAAGGCTGGCTGTTTGGTGAGTGTTTTCTTGTGTGCATGCATTATGATAATGTGTAGATGCATCTGTGTGAGTGTGGGTGTGGGTGTGTGTGTGTGTGTATGTGTGAATGCCTGAATGCCTAAATGCATGTGTGTATGTGTATGCATGTGTGAGTGTGACAGTGTATCTGCTTTCTGCTAGCTTTGCCCATCGATTTGCATTTTTGCATTTTTGAGTATATTTGCAAATATTTCAGTACGTGTGTGTGTGTGTGTGTGTGTGTGTGTGCCTGACGTGCATGCACACTCATGCACGTCAGAAAGTGTGTGATGGAATCTTTGCGCTCCAGAGTTGTCCCACAGGATTTAACCTTCATTAAATTAGCTCCTCCTCCTAATGCTATTTGGAAACAGAACTCAGAGAAAGGTGCTCTAGTTTCCCTGACAAACTGTGTGTGTGTGTGTGTGTGTGTGCACATGTCTGCGTGTGTGTTTATTTGTTAGAACATATGTATGCGTTTGTGTACGCATGCATGCCTAGGTGTGTGCGCATGTTTGTACCTTTGTGTGTTTGCGTACACACCAAAGGGCAGTAAGAAATGTCCACCCCGGTACAATACAATATATTCATGTGCAAACTACATCTGCGTGCTTCAGTGTGTGTGCGTGCGTGCCTCTGTTTGTGTGCATGCGTGCCTGCATGCACAGCTTACAGCTAATTGTTTATGACAGTTGTTTGCTCTGCTGCAATAAGATCATGCTTTTAAAGCCGTTTGCTGCAGATAATGCAATCAGCCAGGTTATCCAGAGTGAGTGAAAGAAGCCCGGGGCAGTTCTGACCTCAGCGATGAAACTTCAAGCCTCTGAGTCACTCTGTCTCTGCCCTGGTTTCTGTATTACATGGGACAGAAATGACAGCTGAGACAGATATACAGAGCAGTAGTCTGGTAGCAAAGTCTCATTGGAATATAATGACTTGCAGTGGCTAAATTTAGAGGCAACTTCTTATATTCTGTTCGTATAAACAACAGGAAAAAAAAAAAAGTCTCGCTAAACTGTTGTGGAAGTTTTCAAATCGGGTCTTAGGTTTCTAAGTATAGCCAGGTGGAGAAGTGATGGAAATCTGTCTGAGTGTGTAGATGAACTGGAGCCTAAAGTCCATTTCTGTCAACTGCATGACGATGGATAACCGTCAGAGGGGCAGAGGAAGACACACTCAGGGCTGGAGGTGGAGGTGCTGACAGGGACAGGATATGCGTACACAGATCCTGGTGTCACCCCATCCCAATCCTGCTCCTCCTCGAATTTTATCTCTGCCCCATCTCTCCCCTCCCCTGTTCATTTCCTCTTTGCTCTTGGATCGAATTCCTCAACATCCTGCTGGGGACTGAACTGGGAAGGATTTGCATAAATACAGTCGATGTCGCCGCACTGTCCCATAGGCGAGAGGCGACTGAAAATCGACCAAGACTTGGAGAATCACGTGGTTCACTGGTGCTGGGTTGTAGAGGTGTGCTATTTCGGATATGCCCCAATGGTTCCCAGTGCCTCTCCCCATCATGAGTCATCTATTTTCTTCCAAAGCTTGTCCCAAGTTCCCTTTGCGGTCCCTTCATTCACCCCACAGTACCCCCAAGCTCTCTCCTTCCCTCCCTCCTCTTCTCCAGGCCCTTAGTCCCCCCCCATCCTCCCGCCTTTCCTCCCCCACAACAGTCTAGCTGTGTCACACCATGATGGAGGACAGAGCTATTTCAGGCTGTTAGCATCCAGAGACCACTTATTGTTTTCTTCTCACACAACAGAGCAGATTCTATAATTACCTTGATTTCCCCCCTACCAGCCCACGTGGCTCGTTATTACAGAAATAGTTGCTGTATGAAGCCGCCTTGTTGCTCTCAGTGGATGGTGGGAGAGGCGGACGACCTCCGAGTAATGCATTTTCTCAAAGTCAACAAACAGCAATGCTCTCATTTTGATAGACGGTCACCTTCAAATGGGATGAGAGCAGAACAGAAAAGATGATGTGGACCACTTGTTGAAATAGCTGTCAAAAAAAGGGACTGAAATGCGGTCTTTCCCATGGCCACCCTCATCCCTTCTGGTCAATTCCCATGAAATTTTATTGCCGGTCAAGACTTTCTGAGAAGCTCAAGAATATGCTCGTTTGGACAGTTTGCACCATCTGGGCGCTTACATGCCAGGGAAGAGACATGGCGGATGGTGTATTTTTGTACTGTCATAGTAACATAGTGTACTCTGTCAGAAGGCCAAGTGAGCGGTGCTCGCCCCCGTACCTTTACCTCCGTTTGGTGCTGCTGAGGTGAGGTCCAGTTCCTTTTGACCATCTGCCATGATTCTGGCCACCCCGAGACAATGACAGGCTGGTCTGGAAGGGAGGGCAAGTGGGCGGAGGAAGGAAACACAAATATGCTTGTTTATAATTATAGGCCAGCACCCTGAGCTGACGCACAATGCAATTTGTAGCTATTTCTCGGGGGAGTTAAAGATTGAGGTGGTATGTAGTTTCACCTGCCTGTCTCTAGTTCTATTTTTGTATTTTCACATATTTTTATCACCTCTGAATATTTTTAGCTTGGAAAAAAAGAGATGTGTTCAGCATTTCAAGAGATTTGCCAGATAATCTAGTGTGATCCTAGTTATCCTGTGAAGTCCCGTGTTTTTTTTTTATCTCTGTAACACCGATGATTTTTTAAAAATTAATTTTATTTTTACCTGAAGCTGCAACTTGAAAGCAACTCTTAATAACTAAACTAAACAACTGACAACAAACTACTATTTCTAAATGTCCTACACTCTGTTGCCCATTTCATCCAGTCATTTAGCCTCATATTCAGAGCTAAAATCTTGTTTTTCATAAAATTAGAGTTAAGTCATCCTACCTGCTAGTGGGATGAGTTAACCGTGCTGGTTCTCAATAGTTATCAGTTTGTTTCCAGAATTTTCTTGAAGTTCATGTGTCATTGTCTTTATACTAGTGGGCTGATCTGCCTTATTCTGCCTTGTTTCAACAGATTTATTGCCAGAAAAAATCCTGAAACAAGTGAAACTGCATTGAAATGAGCAGGAATATGAGGAGATTAAATGACTTGAAGATGGAGATTTTCTGCAGTGGAAATTGTGTGTGTGTGTGTGTGTGTGTGTGTCAGTGTGAGCAAGCTTGCACCACATTATGTGTGTGTGTGTAAAGCATAGAGTACATTATTTACCACGTAGTGCAGTTGAATGTGCCTGCCTGCACAGCAGAGGAAGACTGTGCAGCACAGCAATAACAATTCTAGCTCCACACTGCTTGGCAAAGAAACGCCATCCCATCCCAGAATGCACTGTGGCTGGGTTATGTAAGAGGCTGTTCTATTCTATTCTTAGCGCTACCTCACTGAGACGTAACAGCGCTGGTTGCCTGAGAGTCAAAAGCACAGAGATCTGATGAGGCGGGAATCATCAGTGAGGTGAGAATGAGCACGGTGGGCTACTCTGCCATCAGGCTCTCACACTGGGACACGGGCAGAACGGCATGCCCATTTTTGGTATGAGGAGGAAGTAGAGGTGTATGAGTGGGCGTGCAAGGGATGGGGATTTATAGATTCATTAGCACAACAGGAAAGGGCTATCTCAACAATACTGTTTCAAAATCCTAAAATAGAACGTGTCAACACTCACTGGAAATTTTTTTTTACCTTTTCTTCACCCTCACTAAGCAGTACAAGAATGGGTTTCACTCTGTTAGAGGGTTTTATAGACTTAAAAGCTCCCCAGAGTTTTTATCCACAGGAATAAAACAGACTGCCTCCATCCTTCCATCCAGCCTTCCTTTTAATTCCCATCTGTCATGTGCATCCATTGTGTCACTAGTCCCCCTTCTTAATCCCTTAGTCTCCAAATGTCCAGTTTGTTCTTAATGGATGCCCAATCCTATTATTATTTCTTGGAAAGCTCTGCAGAAGCACAGAGATGCGGATTGGGAGTGTGTGTCCTTGTGCCTGTGCAGCAGTATGCAGCCCGCAGGCCCGAGGGAGGGATAGAGATCGGAGTGACTGGGAATTCAAAGTCCCAAAACTGATCCACCACATCGAGGCTACTCTGGTGTATAATCGACTCTGTAGCCCTGGCAAATCAGACATAAACAAAGAGCAGAATTTGTGAAGAGGTTGAGAAATATCCTTCCCCCCTGTGTACGTGTGTGTTGGTGTTGGTGTGCGACTGTTTGTAAGTGTGTCTGTGCAACCAGGATGAGACCATCTTTGCGCATTTCCTCTCTCGATGATGAAAGTCTCTCTGCTTAATCAAAGTGAGATTCCGTTGTGGTAAATGCTGTTGCAGTTTTTCTTTTTTTTTTTACAAGTCAAAAAAAAACAACAAAAAAAACAACAAATCACACAGCAGTAAAAATTCAGTGTGATCAATCTCTTTGTCTTTGCCACACTGTCAAACATTGCTGCACTGACAGGAATACACAGTTAAATGTTTACATATAAAACAATAAATAAATGATTTATGCACTGGGTTAGGGTTAGTCATACAGGAAGTTGCAAAACACCATAAAATGTTTTTTTTTTAAGCTAGCACTGCACATTACACAGCAATAATGTTTACTTTAGTGTGTCTTAGTTTACTGGGACGGTTGATGCAAATTATCCCTTATGAGCACCTCTGCACTAATACAAGTGCCCCAAGCATTTGATTCCTGGAATTAAGCCTTACACACACTATGCTACATGTAGCTACAGTAGGAGTGCATTTTTGTGTACATTTATGATGATATAGCCTGTTTTCTATGCTATTCAATTGCATGGCACTATATCATTCTATTTAACTAGGAATTGGGGCTCTATCTGAATGTTCATCTTGTATTATGGCACAAAGGTTAGTAAGATGTTTTGTTATGTTTTTTTTTTTGTTTTGTTTTGTTTTTTTTTTTAATGTTTTTTAAAATGTTTGTTCCCTGTCCCCCTCCAACATTTTCTGTTGGATTATCATTTGAAATATTAAAGCAAGCAAGTAACTCACTTGCAAACTTATCCCCATATAAACCTAGATCATCCTCAAAGCTAGGCACAAAGTGAAATGGCACACACACACACGCATGCATGCATGCATGGTTGCACACAAACATACAACGTATCTGTTTGATTTGGCAGTTAACTGGAATGTTGCTCAGCTGCTGTACAGTACATGCTTACTGAGACTGTAGAGAGAACATACATACAAGAGAAGACCATCTTGTGTCTCAAAGGACGAAATGCAGTTGAGCTGCTCCGTGTACTGTACTGTATTTGACTCTGTCTGATATGCTACAACATGACTCAGTATGTTGCAAAGCTCTTTCAATGTGCAAGACACCTTATGATCAGGAAAGGAGCAACCATAGTATAATTTGACTAGTAGTATTTAAATGATAATCTCTGCATTTACTCTCACATCATCGTCATCATTTGCCTATAATCCTCACATGCAGATGTGAGAAAGCACCACAGAGGCACAAAAGCCTTGTCATGAGCCATGTGTTGTATCAGGCCCTTGCAGACGACATTTCCTCCCCAGAGTAAAGCAAGAACACGCAACAGTTTCCTGTTTGCAGCTTTAAATAAAGCCGGCAGGCTACGCGAGGTCAGGCAACGTTGGGAAATTATTAACATTGTTTACACTGCAACAGACAGACAAGCCTGCAGCCTATAGCTCCAGTCAAAACAGGCAATGCTGCCAGTCCAAGCCTGTCTGGGCTAGACAGAGCTATGGCAACGAGACCCTCAGGGAATGGTTCGACCGGTTCCCTGGGTGCCTCTCATCTTGTCTCTGTTTTCTCCTGCACTGATGCAAACTCTTGCATGGTAGAATCAGCTATTAGATCTATTGGGTGTTCATTTCTTTACCCTGTCCTGGCATTAAGAATGTGCAGCACGTACTGTAGATTGTAATTGATAGACAAGGTTAATCATACGAAAACGAGTCACATCCCCTGCGTGCCATTGATTTAAGGACTAGGGGGATTAATTCAGCTGATCTGTCCGTATGGATGGACAGCTTGAGAAGAGCCACTCTCTCAATCCGTTGTTGGCAAGTACGATGCAGCCACACACAGCTCTGCAATGCTTCAGCCGAGGCAGACCCAGAGCTTTTTGCGAGCATGGAATAAGGCTGGGGTATGTTTTAGCGTTCAGCTGGCACCCGGCCCGCCCGGCTGCCTGTGCTAATCGACTGTCAGTGCCCCACACTAACCTGCATGATTAGCCCCGGAAGATGGGTGATAGAGACAGAGTATTAACCCCAGCCATTCCTGGTGTCATTTTGGCCTAGTCCACATTGTCCAACATGGAATCACAGGATCCAGTGATAAACTACACTGAAAGTGAGCTGCACATCGTGGTGGCTCTCACCATTACTGGGCAGGATGCGAAGTGTACAAGGCCACAGTGCATTAATGTAAAAGGGTGGCCACAGTGACACTGGTATGAGCTGTGTCATTGTTGTAGCAGCTCACAAATTATCACACTGGCAGTGAAAGGGTGAATATCTCAGAAGTCTCACTAATTAGCCCAATAATTCATGTTCGCTCATCATTTGTTAAAGCTGCGAAGTTGTTGGGACCATAAGAACAAATCTGTCTCTTCTCGATATTAGGACATCTATGAGCTATGTCCAAAGTTGTATGTGATACAGCCTACAACCTTTAAGGTTACGTCTATGAATACTGATCGACAGAGAGAGAACACAAAGCACAGTTCATAGGTTAGAGGGTAATAATCTTAGTGCTAAAGTGAGCCATCCTCTACACTATTTTGTCTTGTGTGTGAGGGAATGAAGGAGAAACATGCGCTGGGTCATGCAAGCATGTGTTTCCATATAAATAAGTGTGCGTGCAGACATGTGCACTAGGGAAATGTGTGTAAATAAGGAATATTTACTGTATGTGCCAGCTCTGACTGACATGCAATTCTGTTGACCAGGGCACCTATGAATTAATACATAGACCTCCTCTCTCTCTCTCTCTCTCTCTCTCTCTCTCTCTCTCTCTCTCTCTCTCTGTCATTCTCTCTCCATCCAGACTTGAGTGACCAGCTGCTGGAGGTGGTTGGTCTGGAAGGGGCCATAGAGATGGGGCAGATCTACACGGGACTGAAGAGTGCAGGCCGTAGATTGGCCCAGTGTGCCAGCGTCACCATCAGGTTAGCAGGACGTCCTGGCTCTCAGCTGCTTCCGCCTTTTTCCCCGACTTCCATCCATCTTTTGTATTACATTGATCTTTTATGATCTCCCGTCCTCCCTCTTTCCATTTATACTCGTCCCCTGTCACTGTCTTTCCTCCCTCTCTCATTGTGGGGGAGCAAATTGTCTCCATTCTCTACTTGTAAATATGTCTTCTTTCAAGTGTGTTGTGCATTTTGGTCCCTAAAATTTCTGCAGTACCCTGGGGCTACTGTGCCTGCACCCGGCAAATTACATATTTCAAGGGACTGACTGGCAGACATAGGGTGACAAATGATCTGTCTGACAGGTCCAAGAGCACCACAGGCCCTGTTGGGTTCTGACACCATTTTTGTCCAGAGAGAGTGGTTTTAGTTCACATGTTTTTGTTGCTCTTGCAGGCTCGGCCCATTTAGCATCCGCACTGAGCCGGTTACTGTAGCAAGTTAAAGAGGTGACATTTACAAGTCATTTTCTCACCTGTTCAGCAAACTGCCCTTAATATTTTCCTACACCCGAATTAAAAGAGCATTCATCACAGTCATTCTCCCATACTGTGTTTCCCTAGCCGGAGAGACACGCATGAAAGGCTTAAACTAACTTTGAGTGTGTCTGTGTGTGTGTGTGTGTGTGTGTGTGTGCGCGCGTGTGTGTGTACAGTGGGTCTGTGAGTTTAAAGAGTGGGGGCCTGTCTGGGAATGGGTCTCATGGGAACAAAGACTGCAGTGTTTGACCCTGTCCTGGGACAGTGTGAACAGGCCTCCCGTACCTCGGAGGTGCGTGTGATCTGACCCTCCTCCCCTTCAACCCACCCACCCTCTCTCTCTCTCTCTCTCTCTCTCTCTCTGTCTGCTCCTACCCATCCACCTCCCCACCCGCCCCTCTGCTCTGTCTTCACAGGACGTCCCGGCTGCTGCCCATGCAGATTGATGGCGAGCCCTGGATGCAGCCTCCCTGCACGGTGAGACCGAACAGCCTCCCCCGGAATAAACCTTTTTGTTTTTGATTTAGTATTGAATTATATAACCAAAGGGATATGTTTCATTCTTTCAGCATTGGGAGAATATGTTCTGGCGTAATCCCTGAACAGCAAATCACACTGGTATACCGTGGGGAAAGCAGTTTACAACTCAATTTAGCCTCATTTTTTATGGCAAATGCTATTGAAAGGTTCACGTTTTTATGAAGAAAATTATATCTATGAGAGATGGTGAGGAGACTTTTTCTCAGTTGAATGCCTCTTCTGGGGGGTTCAGAGCTAGAATATTAGGACAGTGCATTCAGTAGAGCGCAGATCTCCATGTGGCGAATCTCCACTTTTCAAATTACAAATAAAATTACTCTGTGATTCAAATATAATGCAGTGCAGTATAGAAAATACACTGTAAAACTCCAAAAGCCTCTCAAGTTTAGCTGTTTCCTGTTCTTTCTTTATCTGTTTCACTTTATAACACACATTATAGCAGCCTATGGCACACATACACATACCCTGCTCCGTCTGTCACTGCACACATTTCCACCCAAGCTACCTGGTAATTTTATTCCCAGGGTAACTTTTCAAGGAACTAAAAGGTTCCTTCAGTCCGTTATTGTCTGCGTTTCCATTGTGATCTAAAGACCCGTGGAAATTAGGCAAATGAAGTCCTTTGCACACCAAGTTCGTATTTTTCATCTGAAATTGTCGCACGTTTAAAAATAAATTGGACCTCACGTTGTGTAAATCGTGTCTACACACTGACTCGGACTCTCTCATCCGTCATCAGAGTTTTTGGAACAGGTTTGATTTTCTGGCAATGAGGCAACTCAGCCATTTACGCACGACTGGATCTGCTGGGATCTCTGGCACAGCATGGAAACACTGAGACCATCAGCTCTGCAGAAAAGTGTGATAAACAGACTGATCCCAGGACAGCTGCTGACCAGGATCTGCTCTGTATGTTGTGGTGTTTTGAAGCTGTGCACTGAGGATCTGTGGATCCAGTTGAAAAGCTGATCACCACAGAAATAGAAATGAATCCAGTCAGTTTCTGTGGTGATCATCCGGTGCACACTTGGCAAAATTTGGATCACCTGTTAACCTCCTCGCTACCTTTGACACCCTCTCAGGATTGGATGGAACCAATGTTTCAACAAATATGATAATAAAACACATTGGACAAGGTTTCTGAGTGTAATGATTTTTATTGGATCACAGATTAAAAAAGCGCAAACGAAAAATACGGTATTGTTGTTCAAAAGCCTTTAGTCAGCTGGCATGTGACACAGAGACGGCTGTTTTACACATCCACTTATGATTTTTTTTTCTATAATGTTTTTGTGCTCTGTGTTCTGTTGACTTTCTCTGTCAGCAGTGTTTTTATAAACTCGCCCCACAAGTACAACACACATCCTGTTTTTTGTTGTTGTTGTTTTAAGCCAGTGTTTGTTTTTTTAAGGAAAAGCAAATTATGAAACATGCTTCCATAAAATTCAGTCTCACCCCAAATCTATAGCAATGTGTCTGTCTATGCTGTACGTGGGGAGATGAAAAGGTGAGAATGAATCCTCACTAGGTCATCTCCAGTCAGTTAATTACTGTGAGTATAAATGATTCCCTGGGCCTTGAACCCCATGTTGACAGTCACTGTCAAAAAACACTGCTAATGTCCACAGTGCCTGTTGCAGCGGGTTCGCACAATATATTCTTCCCTCCTTTCCTGACTCAGTTCCCTGTGCCTTTTTAATCTCCCTCTTCCTCCTCCTCACACCTCCAACCTTCCATCCAACAGCTGTCATGCCACCTCACATCATAAACTAATACATCCTTTATGTAGAAGAGAGAAAATTTGCCACTGAATGCAGTTACATGCAGTAACAGGCTATCTATCTATCTATCTATCTATCTATCTATCTATCTATTTATCTATCTATGCTTTTATAGCATTTAAAATATTTTTAATTTCTTCTTTTTAGACTTTTACGGGGGTGTTAGATGCAGTGTTCTTTGACGTGCTGTGTGGGTTATTTTGCTTGCAAGGTCACGATAGGTGATTTTGCAGCTACCTCTTGTGAAAAGCCAGGAAATGATGGTGAGGAGAACTGTAAATGTGTCAAGAAATTCAGCTGCAATATTGAGCGCACATCATTTTCTACTCCTGAATCTCAGATGTAAAGTGGTTTTGAAGATGGGGAAAACCGTTCCTAACTGTGCTGTGTCCTGATTCTTGCAGGTCAGGATCACACACAAGAACCAGGTCCCCATTTTGCTGGGCCCACCGCAGAAGACGCCGTTCTTCTTCTTCAAGAAACGCAACCGGAGCCGCGACTAGGAGACATACGCAAACACACACACACATACACACACACATACACCCCACGCATGCACACACACACACACACACACACACAGCTATCACCCATCAGCAGCTCCACCAGATGACTGGCACACCTTTGCCAGGGTGGAGTTTGATACTGGGTGTTTTGTTAATGTCAGTATGCCCACAGACAATCCACTCCCAACGGGACCTAAAGTGATGGCACCCAAAATGAAATGACTCTCAGTATACTGACCTATTCCTGTGTAACGATTATCTTCTAGTTTCTCTCTTGAACACTGACCTGCCCATGGCTGAGTCTAAATCTCAGCTTTAGTTAGGCTTTAGTTGGTCTCTGCCCCTTGCAACAGCCAAACCTTGATCCTCTTAGTCCAAGCACCCCTGTACCTCAGCCATATACCAGTACCACACTGCCTGCTAGACACATTGCCAGCTTGTTGGTTCCTGGGATCCCCTCACAGTCCTTAAGTGGAGCGGGCATAAAGAAAAGGATGCATAGCGAGTCAGAAAATAGGTGGGGGGGTGCTGATGAAAAAAAAAAAAAAGCCAGGGAGAGAAGTAGGTTACGAGATGAGACAGTGAAGGCAGAAAGAGATGAAAACAGACTGGAGGGAGAAACAGGAGGAGCAACGAGAAGGTGGAGTGGTTGAATGGGGAAAGTGGTGCGGCAGTGGGAGACTCGGCTGTTTACGAGGCCAGTGAGAAAGCAGAGTAAGATCCACCTCTTTGTGGAACCTGTATGAATAATGAAACAGTGATTGCTTGTAAGAGCGCTCACTCCTGGGCCTCCCCACAGACCGACAACACGGCACAATCGAGAAGAGGAGCGGAAAAGGCTCATCCATTATTGACCCACTTCGTTTATGGGTAGATGGCGCTGGCCTGGGATGGGAGAAACAAGCAGGGATTTCAGGCCCCTAGCATCACTAGCCTACAAACAAGGATCTTCTAAACCGTAGTTACAGCCTCTGTAGATGATCTGGTAGTAGACCTTTGGCAAAGTAAGTCTCTTTCCAGCTGCACAGACAGTATTTATCTCTATTTAAATCAGCGATAAACTGACCAGAGACGAGATTGAAAGTAGGGATCGGAGACACACAGTGTTTCTGGTGTGTCTCGCTTTCTGCAGGAACATATTAAATTTGTCCCAATATTTGCTGCGTGCCAAGACAACCATGCAGATTGAATCAACAACCACTCCTGTCACCGAGCCACCATGCACCAGACATCCTAACCCCTGGCAGAGGACACTTTCAGTGGGTCAAGGCTTGAAATAAATCTCCTGCTGGGGTATAACAGCAGGGGCCCCCAGGGTTTTATTTACCAGAGCACTGACAGGGGGACTAAATTTACCCCTCTATTTCAGGGAGGATCTATCTTATCCTCCTGTGAAACTCTATGCTTGATTACAGTGTCAAAACATCAACTCGCAATGTCAAGTGTGCTGTCAGGGGGCGCAAAACCCGGGGCACCCTCTGCAAAGTGAAGGATGTCTTCATGTCACTCATGTTTTTGCTCAACCTCACCAAATGAAGATGTGTCAATAATGGAAGACAAAATTAAAGAGAAGATGGAGGAGATATAAATAGTAGAAAAAACTAGTTCTAATACTAATAGTTTATACTATAAAATCAGTCAGAAACCTTTGCAGTCACAAGGCAGAAAGCTTAGTTCAGTGTTCATAGAGAATGCACCCAACATGAACATATTACTCTCCCAACAATATGGCAGATTATTCTATATGTGCAGACACAGTATATGTATATTTCTGGAAAGTAGGTGTAGTGCACATATACACACAAACGTGTTTTTAATAATATTATATCATTGTTATTAATGTAGAATTTGTAGCTTAGAGGAGTACAGATCAGTATTCTGCAGTGGGTCACCGTGCAGAGCGGCTCACGTTGGAGCTGGTACAATCGCTCTGTCAAGGCAGTTTTTCACATCGTCTGATTCACATGAGGTGAGATCTAAACTGGGTGGTGTAGCAACGTGTGACCACCTCTCCTCAATGTGGCTGTTTGCTCGCGCATGGAGGGAATCCAAGCACGAGCTAAGTCTGACCAAAACATCAAATACCACAAAATCATACAGAATCTGTCGTCCTGATCTAAGATGTCATATGAATGATGATTTCCTCAGAATGCAGAGACACAAAAGGAATGTAAAGGGGCTGGTGTCGAAACGGCACGGGATCTGTCTGATGGGAGTGAGGTGTTTGGGAAAACTGTCTTGAATCATGCCGAATTGTATCTATCTGCAGCACAGGGTAGAGCAAATTGGTGACAAGTTCCTAGTGGTGCAAACTGAGCTCCGCCATAGGGTGAGGCTTTCACGCCTCCACACCCTGTTTCCCTTTAAAACGCACTGAGTCTTGCACCCAGGCCCCATGAAAACACACAGGATGTCCGATGCACATGTGTATAGATGCTGTAGCTACCCCTGCCAAGATACGATTCTGGGTTCCTGCAAACAGGATTAAAATCATCCCAGGGATGAAGTTCTTCAGGTTAGTTAAATACGAGTTTCATCCAACTGAATTGTTTATATTTAAATGTACACTGATGTAAATTCATAACATATCTAGTATAACTGTGATGCCATGCCAACATAGGACGAGTGTCACGAGATAATCAACGCATCATGATCTCATACATTTCTGCTTATTTTGTAGTAGTCCCAATGGAGCCTGGGCGGGAAGACAGCTCAGTGGGAAAAGAGTGCATGTTTACAGTTACTTTACATTTATTGAATGAATTATTTTAGACAGGTATATTATCAAGTGTACATATTTGTTTATAATATTTTATCTGAAGTTAACTTACACCACCGCATGCCTGCTGAAACAAAAGGAGAGTGAAAACGTGTGCAATTGATGAAAGACCACGCTCATTATTGCAGTTACTTTTCCCTCAGAACTCTCACCTGTGGATCAGACTCTTAAGTCTTATTCTTTACTTAACAATTCCATTTATCTGATTATTATATTTATTTGTTGTGATTTTCTTCTTTTTTTTTGTTTTTGGAAGCATGTTTATGATGCTGTGCAAGGAAAGGCAGCAAAGGAACTGTGTGAGTACATGAAAAAAAGAAAGAAATGTAGAATTCCCAGATGAAGTGTCCACTGTCATAATATCTACTCGTGATTTACCATCTGATCAAGGAGCGCCAGCATAGACACCCACACAGAGCCTGTCAGACTCAATCCCCAAAGTGTGTGTCACGACTCATGCCTGGGCCTGTCCTTTGAAGTAATCAATTGCCTTAACTAACAAATGGAGCCACTCTCTCTGTCTCTCTGCTCTCTTTAGCTTTGCAGATAAACACAGAGAACTAGAATCCGTCAAAGCAGAAATCACCGGATAGGATAGAAAACACCATCATTTGCAGCAACATTTCCAATAGCACATTGCCACCACTAAAATGATCACCACCAAAAAAAAAAAAACGATTTGGTTCACAGAGATTGATGTGTGACCGTTGCAGACAAACCAAGAGGACCCAAGGCAATCGATACCTTTTAACCCCCTGTAGTTATTAGTGGCAGTGTTATGTACAATATTGCCATCAGTGAGCAGCAGAGGATGGCCTGCCTTTTGCTCCCGTGATGATAACAGTGTGACGAGCTGAACCATGGTGACCTGTATTAGCGAGCACGGGAAGTGATATCTGTATCTATCTATATCTACGGGTTCAGTTTCCCAAAGCATGCCATCTTTAATCTATATCTGCTGATAATTGACGGGGTTTACTGGGTTTCACATTGTTCAAAGCAGATCTATCTCGCTGTTTTGATTCAGATTAAAGGAAAATTCCACCCTTGGATACTTTTACATATCTCATCAATCTGTGATGATCAGTGCATTCCAGGAGTTATTTATGATCATTTGATTTTTTTTTTTTTTTTTTGTACCCACTTTGCCTCAGCCTGCCTCATCCACCTTTACTCCAGTTAGCCATTTCCCACATTTCTAGAATGGCTTTCAAAAATAACCCAAAATGCGGACATGAACCTGTTGCACTCACCTGTGGTTTATATGTGTAGGTGGAGAAAGTGACAGCTGTAGCAGAGTGAGAGTTTTTCCAATTACTGTAAGGAAAGGAAGAGTTTCACTACTTGCTCAAAACACAACAAATTGTCTGGCTGCATTGTACTGTGGCCTGAACTGCATTCATCATAGCTTGTTGAAATAGTTTTAAATCCCGCTGTCCAGCTGTGCTGGAAAAATCTGGACAGGACATCTCACATCACAAATATCTGGCCAGTTATCCAGAGGAACAAGAAAAATACACCAACAAACAACAAATGGAACCCAGAAATGCAGCATACATCACATTAGTTGTTTTTGGCTGGACTGCACAGCCGGGCCAGCCCCACAAACGTGAACATCTCAGACTGAGAGATGAAGTTACGCGATCAGTCAGCCAACCAACAACATCACTGGTAAACATGTAAGAGGCCAGACAGTAATGGCTGCCATTGGTCGATCGAGTGTTGGACTTTCCCCTTTAGTCATTGCTCTTTCCAAATGAATTGATGCAAACGCCCCTCCCCCGTCCTCAGCGGGCGTTTACAGCAGTTCAACTTATTGACTGCAGCTTATTCCAAATTTATCACACAGTAAAACTACAAGAGCAACTTGAAATGGCTGCTTCACATGAACAATATTAGTGTAACTAAAGATTTGCTGAAAAAAATATTTTTTACATGGATAGATTATCAACTACGATTCTCACTTTGGTCTCACCTTCGCATTTCCTGTGTGTAAGCAGAGCTGATCAATTTCTCTCACATCTCTCTCAGCTCACAGTATCAGCTCAGCTCGCTCGGTACCTTGAGGTGACTCAAAAAACAGTATCAGGTACTATCCACAACTTTTGTTTCAGTGAAAAACCAAGAAAGGCAAGTGTGGTCAATTTGAGTCTTACCATGTAGTGGAAAAGCATCTTATTTTATATTCTTGGTTTTTTAAATATAGACATGGTCTAGCCATACACAAGGTTTTAACCTAGTCCTGTTTTTAACAGTGATTAAGTGTTTAAGGGTGGATTTTTCCTTTAAAGGTTGCATATTTGCGTGCACTTTTTAGTAGTCAAGGTCCTAGTTGATTGCTGCCACTGCAAAGCTCCACTTTAACCCGTCTCCAGTAATTAGCTACACCCACATTAATCAACATAATCACATAAAGAGATGGTCATCAGTTGTCCCCCTTCCAGTGCCCTGACCTTCAGGGGGCAGAGGGGGCTTTGCTTGTCCCCTCTAAGAGGCCGTGGTGGTTTATCACGGCCTACCGTCCTGACAGTGTGATCCTATTCTTATCCCGGGACAGATTAGCAGTATTGAGTGACATCAGAGGCACAGATGCAGCAGAGCCCCAATGTGCTGTTGTTCTACGTGTATGCTATAAAATCATAGAAATAGAATCCACAGAGCAGACTTTCCTATGTGAGTCAGCGGGGATGTAGGAAGGCCCGACATCAGACAAAGGCCTACATCACAGTCGCGCAAGGATCAACTCCGATGAGGTTCACTAATCAGCCTGGGTTTCCTTCAGGCGGATTACTGAGAGGGAAAAAGTTGATCATTGTATGTCATCATGAGCACAGCTAATCAAATTATGAACGGGGTTGTGTCTTCTCTGTTAATTCTACTTCTGTGGTATGATCCTCCCGCCCTCAGGGTCAGTATGGTATGGGACTTTCAGCCCATAGAGGGTCAAGGGCAGACAGAGTCGCTCATGTCTGGGATGTGATTGGGTAAAAAGAGGTGGAGAATCAATATCTTCAGCTCTGCAGTCTGCCCCGGTTCTGTCTGTATGTCACCCTCGCTGTTTGTTAGATGTTGGCGTTTTGATGGACAAAAAGATTTATCAAATAAACAAAAGAGGTTGAATATGCATTTTTGTCTGCTTTTTCTTTAATCACACAAACTAATGGACACATTCTAGCAGTGCTGGCACTCTTGGCTTTGTACTTAAACTGATTGGATTTGAATTGGATCAAACAGTTAAGGGCTTTTATGTTGATGATAAAGAGCGTGCCATTAAATTACTGCATATACTTCTGTCCTCTCAAAACAATGCACTCAGTCATGATATAAATATGTTACACAGAGCAAACCTTGACATAATGTTAACAGTCTGTTAGCAGAGCATGATTAACCCCATTGAAATCTGTTTTTTTATCTTTGTTGGGTCAATTGAACACAAACACACATAATCAGCACTGGTATTAGCTACTGATGATATTAAAAAAGAAAAAAAAACTCAGATTCAGAGAAGAGTGAGGAAGTCTGTGACGAGACTGATTAACTGAGCAAACCAGGAGACAATGGCAGCAAGAAAAGAGACACATTTTCCCCACACTTGTGGTTCGCTCACCTCATTTGGCCCGTAGAGACTCCAGCTGTCTGGGCTCCAATGTCCACACGCATTTACATTTTACCTTTTAAGCATTTAGCTGACACTCTTGTGCTGCTGCATAAAATTCAGCCTAAGCAGCTGTGTCAGCATCTGATCTTGCATGATTTAGGTCTAAATATGAAAGAGCTTATTGGAAACGTGCGGAAACACTGATAACATCGAATCAGAGAGATTAAAACCCTAAAGATCAATCTTGACGGAAGACAGTGGTGTTTTTCAAAATTATATTTGCAATTATTTTTGGCTCTGTGCGGTATAATTCCTAACATTTGGTTCTTTGTTATCGCAAATGATCTCATCAGAAATCTCACCTCAAATCTCATCTGAGGCTTGAGAGAAAAAGAAAAGAAAAAAAGAAATACAATGAAAACCATGTGACCCGTATTACATGGCAACAAGGTGCAGTGTTTCTAGCTCTTGATCACTGGTCAAGTGGTTGTGTTCGCATGTGTTCCTGCCCTATGCCCTCCTGGCCTTAATCTGTGGCCTGCAGCCTCCTACAGAGCCAGCGAAAGCAGAAAGAAAGAGAACAAGGGACAGAGAGGGAAAATTAGGAAGAGGAGACAAAATGTGAAAGAAGAGGGAGGCATAAAATTAGCTGAGAGAGAGAGAGAAAGCGACAGAGAGAGCATGAAGTAAAGCGTGGTTATACAACTGGGAGCCTCGCAGAGGAGTCTGCCTTTGGCTAGGCGTCTTGAGTATGGCTGCTAAGATAACAAGGCAGGAATTATCTCCCAATGCGCTATTAATAGCAGGCAAGTCACATCTCGTCCCTCTCTGGGAGAGCAGCCTGCGCCCCAAGGCACTACTTTCCCATTTTAACGTTTTTTGAAATGTGCAAATTGACAGACAAGCTAGGAAGGACTGCCAAGACACTGTGCTATAATACTCTGATCCACTTATTTAGTGTGCTTCATCTGCCGTGGCTGTTATTTGGTAGTAAGACTGTGAAGATGGTGCTTGTGGATGGTCTAAAACCTAAGAATATCCATGATTTTTAATTTCTAACAAATTGTCCCTGTTCATACCTGCACAGATGGTGTATTATATACTAAGGAAACATAGATTGGTATGAACAAAACGGCTTAGCTGGCTGTCTGACCTGCAAGGTGGGTGTAAAGTGGGGTAATGGTTCAAGTATTTAGGGTATTGTGTTGTACAGTTTACGTAATAATTATCCATTTGGATGCCCAGTGGCTGTTATGCAGGCAGGGTGTTGCTGAGGAGCAGTTCATGCTCCTCACCTTGCTTGGTAAAGATCAGGATTAGCCCACATTGCTGTTGTGTCAGTGTCACACTGACCCAGTAGTGCCTGAGCATAAGCCAGCATGGTCAAGGAACAGGAAATTAATGTTTTCAGTCTTGCCTTGCCTCCACAACAACTACTCTCAAACACAGAGCCCTCCAGGGAAGAAAAAAAAAAAAAAGGTATGCACCGGCATAAGCAGCATGTCACCCATGCATGTGGCACATTTATTTAAGGAAAGAATGGAAATGGCAACACAATGTGTTCACTCTTCACACGCCTCCAACCTCTAGTGACTGCCCACCACATCCGCATCAGCCGTACATACAATGAACCTGGGCTTTTGTTTTTAAATAGATATGTCCCTTACTTTTTAAAGCCTCCACCACCTCCTCCACCCACCTTAATCTTACTGTCAGTAGTTTTACCCGGCCTAACTGCAGCCACCGACTCTCACTTCCATGTTTCTCTGTACTACATCCCCTAGTGGAGCCCATATCCTGAAAGACAAGCTGTTTGCCTTTGACCTTCGCCCCCAGGGTCAGCCAACAAAGACAGCTCTGTATCCTATGTGACAACTATATTCTGTGTATTTGTCTATTCCTACTATTATTGCCTCGACAGCAATCTCATAAGCTCTGCATCGCGGCTGTGGGGATTTGGTGGGGATTATAGTTTTGGTACCAGCTGCTGGAAGTCCCAGGTTTGTTTGAAACTCGGTGATGTTTGCAGGAAGGGAGCGTATAAATACAGGACTCCTAATTTAGTGACTGACGAGGGTTATTTCTTCATGACCTCTAACCTTTTGGTTGTAACACCCCCTCCTTTGCACGCATACAAACACATACGCATTCATGGTCACGCACACACACACACACACACACACACATACAGCGAGGTCTTATTTCTTCTTATTATAGCATACGGTTTATGATTGTCATAACTTGGGAAGGCTTTGCATTTGTAATGTTATTTTAAAGAAGGAAGGCATTTTGTCTCACAGCTGAAGAGCACTTTTTAAAGAAATCAGGCGACATAAGATATATTTGAGCATTTTCATTTGAGATATAATTTTAAGTTGTGATCATAACATAGACTGACTTTTAGGATTTACTTAGAAAGAAAAGGTCCATGCTTTAAACATACATGTTTTAGGGCAGCAATGATTGTTGATGCATTTTTTTTCACATGGTATGTTTTATAAAATGACAAAATATATACAGGAATTATGTGACCACTTGAATTTTGTACAGTTAAATTTGATTTCATTTAAAAATCCAGTCAAATATAAGTCCTCAACCATCATCTCTAAAAATCTGGTCTTTTTCTCGCTAGTTTTTATAAACACTTAAGCATAAAGCAAAAGTGTTGACCTCAAGATACATGTACAACTCATGTTTCCTTGTCATATATGGTTATTTCATGAAAAAATCAGTCAGCTGATCAAAAGTGGGAGCAAAAAAAAAAAAAAAAAAAAAAAACTTTCAGTCAAACTAAATAAATGACACCGAGGAATGAAATTGGAAGGAAGAAAAGCAAACATTTTTAATAAAGCCAGTTATGCTAGGAAAGGGACTGTAAAAGGTTTAATGCAAAATGTATGGTTTGAGGTTCAACCTTATACACACCTGGATAAAAATTATTACTGTTTTAAATGATCTTGGAAACTTGTTGGACTCGCACTCCCATCCCTTAGCATTTCACCTTCACTTATTTTTCATTTTCTTCACTTTTTTAAACCTGTTCAAAGTTGCATTAAAATTTTAATTTTTACACTTATATAATACTGAAAATAGTCACCGAGGTACGTTGTGTCTGCCAGGCTAACAGCACACTGAAAATCCGATGTCTTTTATAATGTAATGATCTATCATTAGGATCCAGGGTAAGTCAGTGGGACACTGACATTTTTTATAGGGAACATCCAGCCTCTCTGTAGCATGTGGCATTTATTTTTCCACTGCGGCTGGCCCTTTAAAAGATCTCGGCAACGATGGTTGAAAAAAATGTGAATGAAATCCAGCCATTCATAAAAATAGGCCTGAGCTTCTCCGTGATTGGCTACAAGGGACCTGATGCATTATTCATTGCCTTGGGGCGAGTCATTGGCTATTGTTTTGATGGACACTGCCGACTGACCAATCAGCACCCGAGTCTGCGTGCCGCTCGAGCCCAGGGGAAAACCGACCGGGCCATTAACGAAAAGCTCAGTCAAGTTTTGTGAGTCGGACGGAGCGCATCAGTTTGTCAGCGCACAGGCGACTACACGACTATCGGCACATTTTTTTTGTGGATATTTTAACTGCATTCTTTTAATACAGGACAGGATACACACACAACCAAGGTAAGCTGCAGATTTTAGTCACGGCGAACCATTGCTTATGCGAATACCTGCTTATATTAGGCGTGTTTTTCTCAACTTAATTTAGACGACAAACCGAAGCCAACGCCATCTTCTCCAAGAAATATTTACTTTGGCAACCATTTTCTACGGCTTTTAATCTGAATGAGACTACGCGTTGCCAGAAGTGGTATTTTTTTTTAAAGTCCTCCGGCGTGTGAAATTTGGTCGCCATACTTCCTCCATGTTATCCCTGTGGATACTGGCTTTTTGGTTATCGCCGCGGCCAGGGCGACTGTTTGCGATTTTATGAATGGAGGGGTCAATTTCTCTCTCTGTGTCCCTCTCCCTCTCTCTCTCTCTGCCCCCCTCCCTCCCCCCCGCACTGTGTTTCCACACGGATCGAGTTTCACTTCATTGAGAAAAACAAGGGAGGAGAGGTGGGGGAGGGGTGGAGAGGAGAAGGGGGGAGTCGAGGGGAGGAGGTGGTGGTGGGTGGGGGGGTGTCGGATGATTTTCATCCCCCAGCGGCGGCCCCCCCAGCATCTCAGCAAAGCTTTTTTGGCTTCGACTGAACACAAAAGTTTCCTCCAAAAAAAAAAAAAAAATATTTTGCAGCGCTAGAAGTTGAGAGCTGCGGGGCGGGGAGGAGGGGAGGGGGGTTAAATAACCCGTGGTAGATTATCTCTCACGCAGCTAATTTGAAGACGCGTAGGTTCAAGCAGCCCCAGGAAAAATCGCTTTAATATTCATACACACAGATTTACAGTATATCAGTGTGTTTTCTTTCAACCTCACGAGGTATAACTACAGTCTAATCTTCCTATAACTTTTTTTTTTT
This sequence comes from Myripristis murdjan, assembly GCF_902150065.1. Taxonomy (NCBI): domain Eukaryota; kingdom Metazoa; phylum Chordata; class Actinopteri; order Holocentriformes; family Holocentridae; genus Myripristis; species Myripristis murdjan. Next base: position 24,134,938 of record NC_044000.1, read on the forward strand.
TTGCTGTTTTATCTAGTTCTAAGATTGATATCGGGATTACTAGTCATATTTCTGAACTGTTTCTTTTTTGACGTGGCTATTTTTTTTTTTTTTCGCTTGGTTATGTAAAGAAGGCTGATGGTGCATTTGCATCCATCTTCAGAAACGCACTTAAAATGCCCCGCGTTGCAATTTAAAAAGCCTCTTCTGTTGACTTCACACGTACTCTTGAATGATCTCGTCTTGTAGGTTTTCAAAGTTGGTAATTCAGATGTTCCCGTGAGACTGGTCGTTTTAGTTGTATTTTAGGGGACTGATTTACTTTTTCTGACCTGTTCTCTGTGCCTATTAGACGCACATGCTCACCATATGAAGACACACATTTTCCATAAGTGGATACAATACTCAGCTCCCGTAATGATTGTCCAGCAGCTATCCTTTATTCGTCATCCATTAAGAGGAGTGAGTCATGTTACTCTGGTTGACGCCATGTGAGCGTACATGCAATATTAGTGCCATATAATAATGATGATGGATGATGACATTTTATTCCAAATCCTATCTTACCTGCAGGTAGTTTTATGGCTTTTTGCTCATAAGTACAGAGTCTGGTCCCTTTTTCAGGTGCTTCATAATACCCTATGACAAATTAAAACAAATTAAAAATTTGACCAGTTACGTGAGTTTCATTGATGAACTAGATTGGCCCATTTTTGTCTGTCTTGCATGTGAGCCTGCACCCTGTTCTGTTCTTGGCAGAGCCGAGGCAGGCTTGCAAGTCTAAATAATGAGGCTCATCTTTTAAAGTTCTCCAAGCTGATGCTGGTTGAACTGCTAATGATGCCCACAGATGGCTGAGTTTGCTTATATAACGCAGTTACTCATGTCACATAATGACAAAGTGTATTTACATTGTGCAGCTTCCTCTAAACCAGTGTGTTTCGGTTGAAGGAGGTGTTTGTTGTTGCAATAAAAGGCAGAAAAAAGACACGGGGCTTTTTGCAGCATCATAAAATTATGCACAGGGTTTTTACAGTACCAGCTGTGCTGCGATGAAGCTAGAGAGACATTTACTCACACGATAGAGGATACATCTCGCAGTTGAATATCAAATGGATATCTGAGCAGTGTTGTGACGTCTGCGTCTCCTCTTCTGCTTTTTTCCAAAGTCGATCTGATCCAGAAAGTGACCCAGGTGCCCTCGCTTTAAAGCGAAAACCCTCCCCCTTCCCCCCAACTGGGAACCCCCACAGACCCAGATAACATGGACGGATTCTACGACCAGCAAGTCCCATTTATGATCCCACCCAATGTAAGTTGACAGCCTCACATGATATACACACATCATATCCACACATGGCTCTGTACTGTGGATGGAGCTCATCATGATCATTGTACACCATGTCTTTGCAACAAACTCGTCACTGGATATACAGCAGGCCTGTTCAGACTTATACGTAACTCCATCAACATTGTGCACTGGAATCAAGGTGGTGTCTTCAGTTGACCTTTTGAAATACTGGACTGGGGTATCCTAACATGCCTTCTCCTTCCCTTCAGCACAAGTCTAATGTGGAGGAACCATCGTACAGCAGGCCTCTAAACGACAGGAAAAGGAAATTTGTTGACACAGAACTTGCCCAGGACACAGAAGGTACGTCACTGATGCAAAGTCTCCTCCGTTCTCCCTTAAAAGTGCATTGTTCCAGTGAGTACATGTGTATAGTGTTTATCTCCATTGCATCGTTGCCAGTGCTTCACACTGTAATTACTGTGCCGTAACTTGTAATTAGATATGGGGTGGTGGTGGCTACCAACAGTCAGTGTAGCTCAGCTATGATAGCATATATGATATTAGCAAAGAATTACAAATCTTTGCAACTTTTTTCTTTTTAACTCTTTGATATTCTTGCAGAACTGTTCCAGGACCTCAGTCAGCTGCAAGAGATCTGGATTGCAGAAGGTGGGTCTTAATTTTATTTTACCATAGCATTCCTCTAGGGAATTTCTGCTAGTTTTCTCTGTTGCATTGCCACTTGGCATAGCATGCTGCATTTGTACTCTATTAGGCATAGCAAAGCTATTTTATTTGTCAGCCTTGGATTTATTTTGTCTTTGAGGGAAATTCACACGGTCTCACTTGAAATATCTTTTTTAAATAGAAAGGAGCAGTAAATGAGTGTGATATTTAAAAATGAGGAAATACATCTAACCTGTTTGTCCTTTGTTTTTTAATTGGTGAATAGGATGAAATTGGGCAAGTGCTGTGATTAAAGATTAACTTGATGAGAATGTGAAATATTCATGTTTTCTGTGTGAGCAATTAGAGCGAGTAGAACAAAGTCCTATGAATGACAAACTGCTGACCAAGACCCCTTTTTTTGTCTTGCCTCAAAACAACTTTTAGCAGCATTTTTTAAACGGTTAATGCAAAATTGATTAATTATCTGTAAAAATATTTTTGTTAGTCATGTTTTTATCTCCTTTTTTATTTTTTCAATGTTGAAACAAAGATCTCTCATTTCTGCAACATATGACAGAAATCTGAGTCCAACCAATTTCTTTTTCCATGTAGGTTGTTTTCCAAGCTGACTTTTCACATAAAAATGTCAGTGTTGGATTGACAACGATAGAGAGCCAGCAGGGGTCCAAAGTGTATTTTTCTTGTGTGTGTGACATTCTCCTGTGTCTCCACAGCCCAGGTGCCTGATGACGAGCAGTTTGTCCCAGATTTCCAGTCGGATAGCTGTGAGTACCTGACTTGTATTATTCATGCCTTGTATTTGTAAGTCTGTATGTGTATTTACATTTGTTTTTTTTTTTTGTTTTTTTGTTAATTCTGAGTCGGCCCTGTGGATGGTTTTGGTGATCATCTCTGTTGCACAGCAGTGCTCTCATATGCAGACTTGATGCATTGTCTGAAACAAGAACTGTATTTGCTTCTTTTTGCTTCAGAGTTTTACTGCACAAAAAGGGTCTTCATTCTTGTTAAGTTACCAGTCCTGACCAGATTTGCTCCTGCTTTATTAAAGGGTGTTCATCATGCCAAGACCTAACGCCATTCTTCATCTCCAAAACATGGCTCTCCTTCCCTCCGTCCCTCCCTCCCTCCGCTCCTCCATTTTGAGTTTAATCAGCCGATTGGCATGGGGCATCACATGAGCCAAGCTCCTAATCTGATTTCACACTTTCCCGCACTCAGACCCTGCTGCTGGAGCAGGATAGATTCCAGTGGATGGGGCGGCCTCAGAGCTGCTTTGCCCTGTTGACTGTCTGCTTCAGCCCTTCTCCCCAGAGGCCACATACATCCCCAAAGCTCTCTGAACCCCAGCTCAGCTCCATACCCCTCCCTGCACCCTCCTGTTTGTCTCTGCACATAGCCTTTAGGCTGCAGCCAAGGGAAATATTTGAATTATGTTCAATGGAGCATTTTATGATTTTCCCCTCCCCTCTGTCTTTCTCTGAGTTTGTTTATGTTTTCGTCTGATGCGGAGGAGGTAGAGACAGGGTGTGGTCCCTGCCTGTCTTTGTCAGGGCTGCTGTTTGGGTCTCGGTCCATGTGGCGCTATGAGCTGCAAATTGACCGCTAGCCTGGAGTGCTGTAATATATTATTGAGGTTGATGCCTTGACATGTATGTTTGTATAGCGGGGCCTGTGCAAGGTTATGTGTATGTACGGTCGCTATAATGTGTTCACTGTAAAGTGTTGGCGCAGTATAGTTCTTGACCTTGTACTTTCAGTGCTCTGTGTGTGAGCAAGAGATGTGAGATTGGCAGACACTGCTGTGGCCAGGCAGGGGGCCAGCCTTTCTCACAAGCTGCCTATTCACCAGCCCCAGCTCTCAGCCCTGCCTGTATAGACTATATGTAGTCAGTGGGACACACACCACATGGCAGCCCATACCCATCTTACACTGTAGCAGACCTGGACTCTGTAACGAGGTGTGAGTGGAGAATGGAGGGGGGCACTTCCAATTTAAAGACCCTCACTGCCAGAAGTAGAGATTATGTGTGTGCACGCCTGTTTCATCTGAGCTGATACCAGCGAGAGGGGTGTACATAGTTTACAACAGACTCTAACACTTTTTACAGTGTTTTAATGTTATCAGACAAAGACAAATGTCCTCCCCTCATCCTAAACTGGTCCTAACTGGATACTCAAGCTGAAGCAGATTTGTTCTGTGTGTGTTGACCAATCAGCGACAGTCATCCTTGACGCCGCACTCCCAATGTTCCTGGGCAGGTGTAGTACCTTCCTTCCTCTCCTGAGCAGGGACTTTTTGTAGGGCAAAAAATGTCCCCAAAAATAAATTTAGACTCCCTGTAGAGTCCCTGTAGTCGACACAGACGGTTCCTCCGAATTTTCCTAGTTCCTGGAGAAAGTTCCTGTGATTTAAGCTCGGCACGTGTAGAGTGCCTGTCCATTAACCCGGCCCCCTGCCTACCAGAGTAAGGAAGGATGCCTAATCTCCCCATTATTTACTTTCTGTGTGAGGAGAATCACTCCACTCATTGGGCTTCACAGCGCACACAGGGGAGCTCACGTGCCCATTGTTAGTTCTCCTTAGGTCCATCAGCACCTGGGGTGGTTTATTTGGCTCCTGTTCCTCTGTGCCCAGGGATCCAGTTTCTGCCTAGCCATTATGTGGCGCCCCGGAAACTGCAGCCGATATGTGTAGAGCTCCAGCCAGTGTCTAATGGTTACAGTGTGAGAGAAGAAAATCATTCACAATTATTGAATTACAGCCACACTGATTCATGGGTATTGACTAGCCTGCCATAATGGGAATCGGAGACGAGAGAACTTTGATAGCTTGTGTGTGTACAGTGCAGTTAGTATCATGCTACCTAGTGCTGGTGGATGGATGGTTGTTTTCAGGCCTGGCTGTCGACCATCATTAAGGCCTATGATAAATGGCTGCTAAGTGGCTCTGTCAGTCAGGGGAATACGCAGACACTGTCCATGCATCCATTTATCCATCTATGAATTCAAAATGTGGTTAAGATAACCATTGTACTGATGTTTTATGGCTTCAATTAGGTGATATCTGCAGTATATCTAATGTGTTCAATTGTGTTTGTCTTTCCATATCTGCCTCTTCCATCCAGTGATGTTTCATGGCCCACCACCAGCCAAGATCAAACGAGAGCTGACTCCCTCCAAAGAGCTCTCTCCTTGTCGCCAGGACAGGAGTCCCATGCCCTACGGAGAGAAGTGCCTTTACAGCTACAGGTATCCTGCGCCTCCTGTGTATTATTGTGTTGGTTTAGTATGGTGCCTGTGTCACTATGGCTATTTTCATTTTATAAACACAACTTGTGCAATTTGCAATCAGAATAAAAGCACTCACTGAATGGCATATTGATTATACCATTCTGACTGATAATGCTATTACTTCCTGTTGTTAACCTTTGCCCAATTTCTCCCCCCTCAGTGCCTATGACAGGAAGTCCACTCCTGGTTTCAAGCCATTAACTCCTCCCTCCACACCCGTCTCTCCTTGCGGCCCCACCAGCGCTGCAGGAACACACCCACTCAGTGAACAAAACCCTCCCCCCCACCCCCACGTAGCCAACCAGACTCCAGGGCCACGTCCACTGCATGTACAACAGCCTATAACAGCAAACGCTGGCCCTGCTAACCAGCGACCACTCCAGCTCCACAGCCAGAGCCCACCCTTCGCTGTGCCCTGCCCACCGATTAGCCAGGATGCCAACAACTTCAGCCCCGAGCACAGGTAAGCAGTCACATTCAGTTTATTCCAACTTTGTTTTACATTATCCCTGTCAGTAGATAAATACTGGAGTCTAGGACAACATAATGATGGCCTGCTCTGCCAATCTGGAGACTTGGGAACAATGTGAGCAAGCACAGTTGGGATTGTGTTACCATTTTTGTACAATGTGAAATGGCAGTGCTGTCTAACTGCTTAATAGCCAAAGACTCTGTATATTAAAGTCCCAGCCCTGCACTCAACTGTAAATATACTTCTCTATATGAATTAATTTTTACACTAAACATGGATATGTGCACATGGCCTACCCACATGCTGTCGTAATGACAAGCATAGGGGTCAGTGGTGTTCCTACATCAGCCATATGACCTTTTGTGAATGCTGACTTGAGGGGTGAAGAGGTGCATTTATGCTTCTTGAATGTATTGGGGGAGGGGTGTTACAGACCACAAAGACTGCTGGGACTAGTGGCGGCATGTGCCAGCAGTGCAACAGCTTCTCGTTTGGATCCTGTTCAGCATCTGATCCTGTGAGAATGCCTTTCACAAGGCCATACACATTCTCCCTCTGCACTGCCATCACCTCCCCAACCCCCCAAACAGCTTTCCCAGTGACCTGTGATCATATCCGCTTGTGGATGCTCTGCATCACAGGGCATTTCATCAGCTTACACAGGAACAAATATGGCTATGCGCAGCCTTTGGCACCCTGTCTGAGGAGCACTATCTTCACAACAGAGTTGACACTCTTTATATGGCTGTGGGACACTTGCCCTTAGTGACTCATTTACAGCTTGTGTTTGCAAGCTTGGTCGCAGTTGCCAAGCTAACTTGGTGTCTTCTTGCTCGGAAGCTATTTGATTGGTTTGGCGTCTGTGACAGGTAGACTAAGGAGCTTTAGACGACCAAAGAATTTTAAAAACCAATGTGATAGCACTGCTTTCCCTTTACACCCCTAATTTGCCCATATATTATATTTTCAACATCTCTTACCCGTCTTCTTCATTTTTAGATTCCAGAGGCAGATGTCCGAGCCATGTCTACCCTTTCCCCCATCAGAGAGTCAAGCGCGCCCCCAGTTCCTGCCTCAGCCCCCCAGCAGCAACAACAGTCTGCCACGCGATGGCCGGCCACCTTACCACCGGCAGATGTCAGAGCCCCTGGTCGCCGTGCCTCCTCAGGGTTTCAAGCAAGAGATGCTTGACCCACGATACAGCGAGCAAGGTGTGCCCACCATGGGTCCACCAGGACCAACCACGGGCCAGCGTCAGGCTGCTTTCCACCCCATGGCCATCAAGCAGGAGCCCCGGGACTTCTGCTTCGATTCTGGTGAGTGGCATGGATGGAGAAGTGTGGTTGTTTGACCAGGCCATCACCTCCTGACATCTGTAAATCCTTCTGTGTATCAATCTGTTTCCCTTTATTTGCTCTTTGAATAAAGAAGTATAGATCTAGCTGTGAGAGTAATTGTCAAGAGCTGCGTGCAAGTAGAATGGGCAGAGGGTGAGGAATGTGCCTGGCCCTGTTTGTTCTGGGCACTGACACATGACTGTGAGTTTTAGCGTGCAGTAGAGCCCCAGGCACACACGCGTATGCACACGCACACACACACTAAGAGACTCAAAGTCCTCAACTGCATCATTCCTCCCTAGTCACGCCAGTAAAGTAAAAGTGGGTCTCTTAGCTCTGCCTAAGCCTCCAAGGGCAAAAAGTAAGTGGGTCATCTAGCCAGGTTCAGAGAAACTTCTTCACTGGGCGTACCTGGAACGGATCTAGGCCACTGCCCACACAGGGCTTAGTAACCTGCAATAGAACAAGTTAACACTAAGAGACAGAGAAATTCTGGATTCAGACACTTGTATTAAAAACCCAGGAGGCCAAATTTTGCCACTCCTCCCCAAAAAGTCTTGTTACACAATCAGAACAGAAGTGTGCTCAACTCAAAAGGTATAAGTCAAACAAGTGACAGCAACTGCGGTTACTTTGTTTGATTCTGACGCCCACACACCCAGCTGCTGCAGCAAACTCTGCCTCTCTTTCTCTCTTTTTCTCTCTTGTTCACTCTCATGCTCAACATTCACTTTCAACTCGGTGTGGGACATGCAGGCAGGACAGTGATGTAATGACAAATCCTCTTAGCTTCTTATGGCCTTTAAATACTTGCGTCACAGAGGCCTAGGGTCTCTGGATGGATGGGAGATGTGCATGTTTGGTATGCCATCATGGAGCATTTTGTTTCCCCTGAGTGATAGTGCTGGGACAGTACTAAAGCAGATGTATGTTGTTTCAGATGTTCTAAATCCATACACCCATGTGAATGAGATATAAATACAATTTCAAAAGTGTCTCTCTGATTCCCTCTCACTTGTCTTCTTAGCAACATGTCTGGAAAGATTCAGTGTCTATGATTACTCCCTGAGGACTCTTTTCTGAAGTAATGCATTAAGAGGGGGTGCAGACAACAAGGCACATGGCCTGATGGAAACACTTGCTCAAGATTGATCTCTGGTTTTCTTATCAGTAGACAGGAAACAGAATAATGGGGGAGTGGTAGAGGGGACAGAATACACTGCAGGGACACAGCAAACAGAAGACAGGCCTTGACTCCTCGGGGGCGACTGGCGTAACTTGATTGTCATTGAGATTTAATACAGCGACCCTGGTGCTAATCCTATTTCGAGGCTGGGTGGACATGCAAGTGATGTTGCGTGCTGTGTAGTGCACTCAGATCTGGCTTAGTTCGCTCCCAGATGCGTGTGTGTGGGAGTGGGCTAGGCATTTTTCAGCCCAGCTGTTGCATCAATGCCAGTTGTATAAGGAGCTGCCAGTGGAGACAGTCTACCACCATGTGACTTGGCAGTTTATAAAGCTACATTTGTCAGTGTAACTTCACACACCAGTATAGCTTGCCCAAATGTCTCCACTCCAAACATAGAGCAAACAATCTAAAGTTCATGGATGTCAAAGCTATGTATCTATATACTCGCGTGGTGGCTGTGGTGCAAATATGCCAGATGTCAGATGTGAGATGTACTGGACATGTGATATGACATTTAGGTTGGGATGTCTCTGGTCTAAATATATACCCATCTTCTCTGTGTTGCAGAAGTGCCTAACTGTCAGTCATCCTTTGGAAGAGCAGGGAGCTTCTACCAAAATAACCATGAAAGTAAGTATCTGAATGCATATACTTGAGTGTTTCTTTTATGTCTTTTATAATTGCGTACATTTATGGCTTCCATCAGCTTAAAGCCTTGTGACTTTTTCACAATGTTTTACTGTGACCCTAGTCTTGTGTCTTATTGAGCCACTGAAAGCTCAGTAGGGGTCATTACTGGGTAAGAGAATAGAGGAGGTCAGCAGCATTCAAATGACATCTCAAGGGGAAGCGATCCTATCAATGAATCCTGTTTAGCTCTTGCACACGCAGTGTGCATCTCACACAGTAGCAGCAGCTGCAGCTGCCTGCACAGGCTTAACCACAGTAGAATTTTCCATTCTTGGGAAGCTGCCCAGCTATATTGCTTTGTGCGCAGTTTGGATCCTGGTGTAAAACGTGGTCACTGGCCGTTGTGTCAAAATGAAATGTTTCCCACGCCCACTCAAGCTGTTGGACTTTATCAGATGAACTTATTTTTCTGTATTTTCTCTCTCTTTTTTTCCCCCAATTACAGGCTTCTCCTTTGACAGAGATACTCACCTGTACTATGACGATACCTGTGTGGTCCCCGAGAGACTGGAAGGTGAGATTGCTTGAAACTGAACCTAAGGAAAAAGAAAGTTAAATTAGAGTTTGCAAGGGGGATATTGACATGAGCAGAGCAAACATACTAGATAGAGTAGCATCTATCCTTTATATTACTTGCATACAGTTGGCATGAAGGACGGCTGTAAAGAGTTGTAAATGGTCATGATGAAATGTTGCAGAATAAACAGCCAGTCAACTGCACAGTCACCAGCTGCCAGGAATGTCTCACCATACTGTGGTTGTGGTGGACTACAATGTCAATTGACACTTTTCTCTTCTCTCCCTCTTTCACTTCTTTCTCTTTGTCTCTTCAACTCCCTCCTCTTCCTTCCCCCTCCCTCTTCTTCCATCTAAAGGTAAAGTAAAGCAGGAACCTTCTGTGTATCGCGATGGACCTCCCTACCAGCGACGTGGCTCCCTGCAGCTCTGGCAGTTCCTGGTCACTTTGCTGGATGACCCAGCCAATGGCCACTTCATCGCCTGGACTGGTCGTGGCATGGAATTCAAACTCATTGAGCCTGAAGAGGTCAGTCACCACTGTGTACAACTGAATTCACATTTTCTCTACAGATTTATATACCTAAACAATACATTTGCATTTAGTTCTTAATTATGATTGAGTAGCATGTTTGTGATTTCCTTAAAATTCTTCCATTATGGAGCAGTAATGCACATGCCCATGCACTATATCTAACAGCAGCTCCTCTTGTGTGTTTTGTGGCCTCAGGTGGCACGCCGCTGGGGCATCCAGAAGAACAGACCGGCTATGAACTACGACAAGCTGAGCCGCTCACTGCGCTACTACTACGAGAAGGGCATCATGCAGAAGGTAAAGGCAGGTTCACCCTTTTCTTCTACTCTCTCCCTCCACTCGCATCCCGTATTTCCCCTAGCAACACCATGCTGTATGGAACTAAAATAGTGTAGATAGAGATATTTGAATACAACCTTGGGGGCCTCTGCTGCAAGGTCTTAACACAGCCAGTGGCTAAGCAGTTTCGGTGAATCCTGCCCTGCAGGCAGAGAGCAGTTGGTCTTCATCTCCCCCTGCAACTGAATTCATTAGAGCATGTGTCTGTAATTGGCCTAGTACTTTGAGGACTCATGGCTCAGGTTTCAACCAGTTTATCAAAGTCAAGACCACTGACACAGACCTTGTCTGCAAATGGGTATGGATCAGTTTGGCCCTTAGAGAATTCCAATTTACATTTGACACTGTTTTTAGTGCACAACATATTCAGCGCTAAAACTAGATGCTTACCGCCCAAATCTTTACTATATCTAATTACAAACTTTTACAGTATTTTTATGTACAATTCTCTTTTGGATCGATTAACACAGAGGGTAAAGCACTGGCATAAGGCTGTTGTAAAGTCAGGTGATAATCCCAAACAGGAATTGCTCTCCTGGTTCACAAAATAATATGTGTACGTTGAAGATGCAAATGGGTGTTTCACATTGTAAGGTCAGTTATATTGAAGTGCATTATTGTAAAATGTCAGGCACCATTAGAAAAGGCTCTCTAATGTCTCTCTTTGTCAATCTGTTTCCCAGGTGGCAGGTGAGAGGTACGTGTACAAGTTTGTGTGTGATCCCGAGGCTCTGTTCTCCATGGCCTTCCCCGACAACCAGAGGCCCAACCTGAAGGCTGACCCCGACAGCCTGCCAGGAGTGGATGACGACACGCTGCCCCTCACCCACTACGACGACACTGCCCCCTATCTGCTGGATGCCGGAGAGCAGTGCGTGGCGGGCTTGCCCTTCCCGGACGGCTATGGCTACTAACATGCAGTGGGGTCCTGACACATACACACATGTACTCGCAAACAATCCCAAAGTCTTGAGAAACCCACTCTTAAAAAGTCCAGAGCTGGAACTGCTGAGCAGCCTGGAACAAAAACCTGGCCCTCTCCCCTTTCGTCGTTTCTTCTCCTCCCCGGACTGCCCACGTACAGATTAAATCTCCCCAGCTAAGAATGAATGAGCAAAAAACCTGCAAACAACCAACAGCTTGTCCATGGCATCATCATAGGAGAGAGAAAGAAATAGAGAGAGAGAAAACGGGAGAGGGTTGCAAAAAAGTAAGGGTGGATTGGACTCCAGCAGCTCTGCCCACCTACTTGCGCCTTAAGTTAGGTAAGGCAAGGGGCTGCTGTTGCTATGGAGACCAAAAGGAAGCAAAGCCACAGGCCTGCAACTTTGAAAGGACTGCCAGACCCCCTTTGTGCAAGACTGAGAGTTGTTGCAATTCTGATTTTGTGACAATCTGCTTTTCTTAAAAACAACTGAATAACCTATAGAGTAAAAAAAAAAAAAAGTTTTAATTCTGACAAGATATTCTAAATGCAGCACTATTCTGTAGCTGCCTTTTTTGAGTCCCCACATTTTGCTGTCACCACATCTGAACTATAAGATATGTGAAAGGGCTTTAATTTGAAAAAAAAAAAAAGAAAAAAAGAAGAAGAAGTTTTAAAAACAAACACATAACCCACAAACCAGTTTTTTTTTCTGTAGATATGACAAAAAACTTTTTTGGTTTTTAGTATGCCAGCTTTTCTACAATTTAGTTGGAGAATTTAGTTACCTAGAAGTCCTAGCCCTTAACCGGGTCGTCGCTGTGTTTCAGGCTTAGTTGGAAGGGCTGCTCTCCTGCGTCAGTGTTGTGTTCTTTTATCCCTTCGCTTGGCTGCTCTCACCTGTGAGTGAAAGGTCGGGGCTAGAGATCGAGCCATTGCATCTGCTTCACTTTACTAGACTGCACCCTACACTCCCTTAGAGTACACTCGACATCTCTTTGTTTGTCACTATTGGTTCCTTTATTGGTGAAGTTTAAAACTGATTAGTGCTCCATCGCCTCCATTTCAAAAGGGATACATAAGTACATATTTTCCCAGAGGCTTTGAAGATTTATACATGCCTAAGAAATTGTTATGTATGTATATGGTCACATTGTTCCTTTTTTTTTTCCTTTCTTTCTTTCTTTCTTTCTTTTTTTTTTTTTGTATTTCTATCCGGGTGCTTAATGTTTTCTCGGCAGTGTACTAGTTCCTCTGATGCACCAGTATGGCAGGAGCATCGGGACCTTGCATGCAAAAAGGAAAAGGGTGATATTTGACACCTTTTCCTCGGACTCCTCTCTGCCAGTCACAAATTGTCAACAAGAGACCTCTGCTTCTCTTTGCATGGTGTACTCAAATGAGACTGTGTGTCCACTAACATATCGCTTTACTCTCTTTGGACAAAGACGACATTTGTGATGTTCTCTGCTTTTTTTTTTTTTTTTTTTTTTTTTTCTTGTTTATGGTCTATGTTGTTTCTAAATGGGGAAAAGACAGACTTATATAAAGTATATATTTTTGCTATAAGGCTGCCTATGTTTTGATTTTAATGTATAAGCTGTATAGTTATGCCTATAACAGACATGTACCTTCTTAAAAACCAATTTGGATCCCTGTGACGCTATTACTGCAGACTGTTTCTTTAAGAGGCCACTGTATTGGGTTGGAAAACGGATAAGAGGATATTATTACCTTGGCTGTAAAGTTTGTGTGTAAAGGCCTGGCTCCCAGCAAAGGCTACGGTGAAGAAATATATCATCCGATCCACCCATGCACAGGGATTGTCTGCACTTGTATAGGCTTAAATCTCCTCCCCTCACAATGTGTATCTTACACTGCTGAGTTTATGATCATCTGTACTGGGTACAATAAACAGTCCTATATGCTTCACTGCCTGCGGTCCTGGTGTGTTTCATCATTTTCTCTCCCACAGCCCCTGCATGCAGTCAGTCAGCTGATGAGCTGCTGTGGTCTAGCCGTCACTGTGCTTGACCTGGCTGATTACCGAGTCACATGCTTTTCCTGAATCTTTCTGATAAATTTCTGTGTAAATGATTGCCGTCATAACCTGGAGGAAATGCTGTGTTTGGCAAATGGCTGAGTAGCTGAACAAAGAAATACCACTTGTTCCCATGATTTTGCTTTTTTTTTTTTTTTTTTTAGTAATGTCGTTGGTACCTTTTTTTTAGTTTGGCATTTTGACAAAAGCATTTTAAAGCTGGTTTAGAGTTTATCAATATGGTGCGAGTTGGGCATTCCTATTGTGCTTCTAGATTAAACTTGTTAAAGACATATAAAATGTGGAAGTTTTTCACCAATAAAAAACCAATAAACAAAGCATTAACCGTAAATGTTAATTTTTCTTTCGAAAGCAACTGCATGAATTAAAAAATAAAATTTGGCCGCTGGTTTTGACTCTTCAAGGGTAAACAAATTTCTGATAATACAGTTGTCATTGAAAATGTCACTGAGCACAGGATGAGAAAATCTTTTGATTTTTTTTAATATTTATGGATTGGTTCCTCTATGCTCTCACGGTCAATCGTAATACATCAATCACAAACAAACAGCATCAAAAACGTGTTGCTGTTCAAGCTATTTTGATAGCTGCTCTCCAGGTCTAAAGCCTTAAACAGGATTATTTATGAGTGACGAATTACCCTTGACCATTAGAGCATAGTATCTAATCCATAAATATTAAAATATTCAAGATGTTCTCTTGTACAATGATTACGGGACGATGAGGTTAAAGTACAGTGTGTGTCCTGAACATTTGTGCTTCTTCTGAGTCATACCAGTATTACTTGCAGCAGCATTTTAAATGCAATTAATTGATTGACTTTTTTCCATTCTACAAAGCTTTGAGGAAAACAGTTTATTAATAATACTCTTTTCTTATATATGATAAGGAAATTATAATCCATAAGAAAAGATGATCATGTTTTTTTAGGTATTACATTGATTTTTCTTTACTTGTGAGTGCGAACATTAATCCCTCAAGACAGAGCCATAAAGTGGGACAAAAATGAATCTATACCCAATACACAGCACTGGCTAAGCACTGAGAGACGACTGTAATTTCAAAGTGTTTAGGCATTTGTGAGCAGATGTAGCAGTGCAGCTCTCTTACTGTCTTGTGCCTGTTTGAATTTAGCAGTTTATTCAAAATACCCCGCTATCTGGCCTTCCCTACTGCTTCCATTTTGCATGTACAGCAAGAGATTTATTAGCATATCAGACTTGAAATATTGTTGCAGTGTTACAATTTTTAATTTAACTCAAACACATGGTATCTGATGTGTAAGAGGACCGGGGAAGCTCTTGAAGCAGGCATTGTTGTGATGCCCTGCACAGTCCCTGGTGTTGAGTCACAGTCTTATCAAAGCCCGGAGTGTAAAAGCCTCGCTCCGGTCTCCAGTAACACAGCCTGGCAGGCAGCTTTCCATTGACTGAGAGAGAGAGGAGAGAGAAGAGTGCCTTTGAATGCTATGAAAGGCCTTTTACTGTGCCCAAGGGAGGAGCCCTGCCCTGATATTGTGAGTGCGTGCGTATGTGTATAGCTGCTGTCATCACTCATAACTGATGTTTATTTGATAAACTCCACTCCGAGGTGCTCTTTGTATTCCTCCTTCTGTGAGAGGCCTAAACACATTTGAGATGTGGGGGATGCTGAGCCTTTAAGATTTCATGTTCATAGGTCCAGGTAACCTAGAATATGCCACATGATGTATAGGCTACAAAGGTCTGACTACAGGAAACATGAAGTACACATGAAGTGTGAGAAAATGCATTTCTAGGATGAGTCCCAAGTGCTGGGTAGAGCATGAAACTGTAGCCATGTAAAATGCATGTGTCAGAGAGGAACAATGAGAGGATTGAAGGTCAAACAGTAACGTTTTCAGCAACCACACAGGAAGACAAGGTGAATGCATCTTTGCACTGGAAAACAACGGGATGGGGCTGGGCTGGATTTAAGGACTTGCACTTTCTTCAAAGATGTGCCAGTGATCTGCTGGTTAATAACTCTGTACCTATCCACATGCAATATTTTGGTCATTAAAAGAAAAATCACACCATCCAACCTGGTATATACTCCTCAATACCTCCACATGACAAACTTCATCATGGTTTACAACATTTTACAAAATCATTTTCTACTTTACTTCTGCCTCTCATTTACTGAGCGTATCTAATTAATAAAATTAAGTAAAAAAAAAAAGAACTAGTGATTGTGAAAATTTAATTATGAATGTTAACACCTTAGCTGCGAATTTTCACATGCCTCCCACAATCCTCCTTTCACATTCAGAGGGAACTATACATCAGTACACCTCGGCGCTGTCCAAAATTTGTATTTGTTACATCCCAAATCCTTGACTAAAGAACAGGCCTGGTTATGATTATGGCTGGGGAAAAAAAATGCCCCTGCCTCTATACTGTCAAACTTTCTTCCACAAGGAACCTTCAACCTACGGGGTAAAGCCATGATCCCAATTTAATGGTCCTGATCCACTTAGCAAGAACAAGTGATAAGATTGAGGCTTTAAAGATATCACGTTGCCTTGGAAACGGTCCATCACCAATGCAGAATGCTGTTGGACGTTGAGCCCCACTCACTAACCAGCAGAGGGAAACAGTGGAGTAAAGTAAGAGTATTTCTGAGTCAGAATAATTAGGTGAGTGTGTGTGTGTTGGCTTTGGAGGGATGATTTAAGCTACCAAACAAATGAATCAAAACAGACTATATGTTGCAAACATCACAATACATCGATGCATACACTATTACACAGTGGTGGATATATATTGCCCTGGGTGAAGGGGCGTGTGTGAGGAGGAGAGTGCACAAACCACATGGATAGTCCATCAACATGCATTATACCACATGACCACTAACTGCATCCAAAGTGGATTATTGATCCAGATACAAGACATGGCTGCTCAAGTGTGTTATGGTATCAGCATTGCATTTTTTAGACCATGCTACACACTCTCCAACACATTGTCAGGACAGAGAAAGTCTGTCTTCTGCAGTTTGAGAGGTTGAACTTCTCTGTTCTGGCTACTACTGAGCAATATGGGTCATGCTGTCGAGAAGGGAACAGCTCAAGTCTTTCCCATTCACCTCTTTGGCCAACACACTGTATGCATAATCCTAATTGCCATGTTGTGACACTGGCTCTAATACTCTGCATTACACAACACATTTCTCTCTCTCTCTCTCTCTCTCTCTCTCTCTCTCTCTCTCTCTCTCTCTCTCTCTCTCTCTCTCTCTGTCACACACACACACACACACACACACACACACTCACGCCCGCACGCATGCAATTTCACACACATTCACGCATGCACACCAACTACACAAAACTCATTGATTTGATCAGAACTTGTGATGTGAGCTCATATTTATTTTACATGAACCATGGCTGCCCCCTAGTGGCCAAGTCCTCATCCTGCTTCAACACGACAGGGAACTAGAATATATTGTGACTGAGTAAAAATAAAATAAAATAAAATAAAATAAAATACATCCTAACAAGTAATGGTAAAACTAAAAACTACTAATAATGGATTCATCTGCAGATTTTTTTTTTAATATACTAATTTAATGATGGGACTGAACATCATATTTAGTCTCCTTAACACAAAAACACAAAAAGACATCTAAGATCACATTTTACAGTGTTTTCTTTAAGAACAGCTGATTTTAAAGATTGTGACTTACGCAAACAAAAGTTTTCCTGTCTTTACATGTAAACTGTCATTAAATGTGTTCATTTGTTTTGTGTATTTCATTATCATTACCATTATTATTATTATTATTATCATCATCATCATCATCATCATCATTAATAGGCTAGTAGTAGTAGGTAGGTAGGTAGGTAGATACTTTATTCATCCCGCAGGAAATTCACATTTTTTCAGCAGTATCCACAGATTACAGATTAAGTAAATAAAAAGAAATAAAAATAAAGAATAAGATCTAAGTACAACAGAATAAGATCTGAGTACAACAGAATAACCTAAGTACAACCCAGTGTGCAAAAAGCAATGTGCAAAAAAAAACAAAAAAAAAAAAAAACAGAAAAAAACAGAAAAAACCGTGTGCATGGGTGTATAAAATGTGCATAGAGGTAGGTCGATGTGCAAATTTAGAAGAAATACACAGTATACACATGATAAATAGCAGTAAGCAATATAAGCACTATAAACAAGGATTATAAAAAGATAGAAATATGAACAATTTAAACAGAAGTATTAACAGTTTAAACATCGGTGGAAAATAACCTAACCTAGTAGGTAACCTAGTAACTAGTAGTAGTAGTAGTAGTAGTATCAGTGTGTTATGCCATCTAAAAATGGGATGGGCCATAACCCCCTTTATATAAAATATGACCAAAAAATTAATGTTTTAAAAATCATAAAAATATTTGCAAAGTCGAATGAGCATGCATATCGTGTAACATTAGCTGGACGGTTTAGGTGAAACTATGAGGAAATAGTTTTTCGTTTGTTTGTTTGTTTTTAAAAAACGGTCCGGGACAACTCAAGAGGGAAGACGAAGCCCTTCTAACGGCTTCAACTCAACTTTCCTGCCATAGCCACGCTCACCTGAAGCCTGCTGCCCGTAGCGCCACCCTGCGGTATGAGTTACTTTAATGAATAGCTGCACTTCAGTGGTAAATAACACCTAACACAGCGATAAACCGATATTTAGTCGAAGGCAGCGTCAAGCCCTCCTCGCTTTGACCGTTTCAGAGACGCGGCTAACTTAGCCAGCCGAAGCTAACGTTGCTAACGCCAGCGCCTCGAAATGGTAACACTTAATTTAATAATTAAGTAATTTATTAGCACTTTAAAGCAACGGAAGACCACAATTTAGGTTTACTTGTCTGCTTTCCTTTTTGTATAAACTGGTCGACGAATGTGGTTGCGGATAGTTAATTAGCTGTTGCTAACGTTACGTAGCTAATTTGGGCCGTTTTTCCCTGCACCTGGTACATGGGTGTAGCTAACATTGAGGAGTCGTATTTGTACTTGGATTATTATACTTCTGTTTGCAGTGTTGACGACTGATTTATTCGGGATACTCAACAGAATACGTGGCCTTTGTTTCCGCTTTTGTTTACCAACGACGTGCCGGTGATGCACGACACACCTGCGCTCCCGTTTCATTACGGCTGTACAGGCGTGCTGAGTCCGCATCAGATGGCGCACAGTTTGTTTTACGGAGTCGAAAATCCGGGTCCAAGTAAGTCTCCAGTGAAACTACACATCTTTAACTCACTGGATTACCTCTGTAACTTAAAAAAGTTAAAGTCGTATGTAATTTAGCTAACTTGGTCAGGAATAGGACCGCAGAGTTGGCTTTGGTTTGGTCACCGCTTGTTTCTGCAGGTTGTACTTTGGTTTCTCAACTGGAAGGCACACAAAACCATATATTACAAGCTATACATCAATAATATCTTATTGTGCATGTGGACAAAATGATGGTATGGATCGAAATTGCAGTTTGTATTCATTCATCATCTCATTGCAGGGTCTCTTTCAGCAGAAGAATGCAGAAAATTGCTTCTGGATAGGTGTGCAGCTATAGCCCTCCCTCAGAATGGCCTTATTAATAATACAGTTGATCTGGTTACCAAAATACATAAACTGTCCTGCATTTGCAGGTCTGTGTTTGAGTTGGTGAAAACTCACCAATTCCTGGAGTTGACTGACCCAAAGCTGCTGGGCTGGTACCTCTCTCTGCCTGTGGAGGACAGGAAGTTGATCCAAGGTAGTGTACATTAGGGCCACCGGGGTCACAGTATATAATCATATCTGCACCATCTATCTCATTCAATACATCTGTTTAATACTGCAGACAAAATAAATAGCTAAAATGCAATCTAAAATCTGTTTAAATGAGTAATAGCCTCATAAACCCCTGTATGTTTTATTGTTTGTTGTGTGGAGAGAACAAATCAATTAAAAACCACTCAGTTTAATTTAAACGTCAATGATGTGCTTATCAGCCAGGCAGGCTCTGAAAAGATAACTTTGTGCTGTGGAGTTTATGCATGTTCTCATTTCAGAGGGCAATAACAGATGAACCAATTCTAAATGTTTAAATTTTAAGTTCAATTTAATTTTCACTTGCTGTATTTCCTGTCTCTTAGATGAAGGAGGATTTCACGAATTTCTGAAAAATCATCCTTTCCTAGAAGTGTCCCGGCATCATGTTTATGTCAGGTGTAAGTCTGTTAGACTCTCTATGAATTTTTTGTGCACTGAGAGTAACTGAGTAGTGAGAGAGTACTGAGAGTAAATGAGTAACTTTCTTTTCCAACCAATGCAGATGACAGGGCAAGCGATGCTCGTTCCCAGATGTTAATGTCAACCTTCATAAATGTGTATGTATACCAGTTTATGCATCAGACTGAAATAAACCACTAGATAAGTAGTTTTTACATAGGTAAGCTTGTAGTTTGATAGTGAATATTTTTTACATTATTATGTTTTTCTCTCAGATGCAGAAGGCCTACATTTTATGGTGTGACTGTGTGTGGTAGTTGTCGAATCAGCTGTCCACCGGGAGCAAACTGGTGTAGATACTGTTACACACCCATTCAGCAGCAGCTGTTATACCCTCAAGGTGATGCTCATTATTACTTTAAGATTAAGATTACAATACTGAAGATTATTTTAAAAATGAGAAAAAGACTATGTGAAAGATGATTTACATTAGTCACATTAGGCTTACATTCAGCATTTTTTTTCCAGCTAGATTTTTTTTTTTTTTTTTTTTTTTTTTTTGTACAATACTCCCTGTAAGCCAAGCATGAAAAATGCCCCACTGCAGATCAAAACATCAATTTGCTTCCCATTCATATGCACACAGCAAATTCTCAGAAAGAGCTCCAACAGCCAGGAGACCATCGTCCCACCAACCAGTTTGTGAGGCAGCAGGACAGTGTCCAGAGAGCCCACAACAGCAGCTGCATCACAGAGGAACCAAGCCAAAAGAAGGTAAACACATTTTAAGGTCATCAACTTGGCAATGATATCTATTGTAAACAGTGAACGAGATAGTGCTGTTTGGCTGCAAGTTGTAAATTTGCTGCAAAAAAGGTGACCAATGCTGGATTTATTCAAAGGGCCCGCTGTCGTCCCCAATGTGGAAAGAAAGACCAGCGTGTCCGGACAGCAGGGGTAGTAGCAGTGTGCCAGTGTGCAAGGATCGAGCAGCACAGAACAGCTTGTTTGTGGACATGGAGTTGGAGAGACACTGGCAGAAGGGAGAGTCCTCGGAGTCAAGGAGCCAGTCTGCAGTCACACAGGGCCAGAGCAGTTACTGCAACTACAGTCAAACCAGTCACCTTTGGTGAGTTTGCATCTTGTGGTTGACACATCTATGCATTGTTTTTTAATGCTCGCAGTTTGTTTTCAAAAATGCTCTCTTAGGCTTTGACATTACGCTAAGCTAAGTTTTTTTTTTTTCTCAGTATAATCATTTGCCTTTTAAATTCCATGATATTCATGAAGAGTTAGCAACCAGTATCAGTCAACAGTGACAGTGTGGCATTTTAGTACTCCCGTTACTTTGACAAAATAGTCTAAACCTCACACTTACTCATACCTGAAGAAGACCAGCTCACATCCTAATACAAAGAATGATTATGGGTAAACAAGCTGATTTGTGATAATAACAAAATAACATAACATTAATATTTGACCAAAGATAGGAAAGTCTACTTTATCATTGGGTTTTATCTTAAGTCTGAAATAATTTCATATACTGTTGTTTTGTTATATTAACAGTTCAGAATGGTCAGCTACAGAACAGGGGCCTCCTTCTGAGTACTACAGCTTTGACAGTACCCAAATAGAGTGGGGTGATGCAAGCATTAAGCAATCAGTGAAGCCAGAGCAGGAGGACTCCCTGTCAGTCACCAGGGGGAGTTCAGAGCTGCCGAGCACTGAGGAGACTCCTGGCCGAGCTGAGGGCACTGAGGACAGCGATCATGATTACCCATGCGGCTGTGCTAACTTGACCTACAGTGTGCATGACTGCTCTGCTAACACAGCCAGCGGATATGAGGCTAGCTCCAGGAGTGAGGAACAGAGCGAAACCTTCCACAGCATCATGGAGGATGATATGAGCATCCTCGTGTATAAAATCACTGACAGTCCAGGTGGCACTGGGGTCACATCTGACAGCAGTGAGTCTGGTTTGGCTGAGCAGTCGCCAATCAAGATTAGTACTGCAGACAAGTCCACTTCAACCCACACCAGTACCTGTGATGCTTGTGTTGGCACTGAGCAAAATACGGCACTATGCATCTCAGCTGCCACCCAAACCAAGGGTCTGCTCACAGCTGACAAGCATGTCATTACTGAGGTCCACATGGCAGACCTGGATTATCTGACTGAGGTACAGTAGAAACAAAGGAGTTGTCATTCATACTGGCCTCTGCAGTGTGTTAACTTTTTCTGTTTAACATTTCAGGAATTTATCAAACTGAAGGCAGCTCAAGAGGAACTGAAAAAGCTGAAAGAAAAAATGTCAAGGTTTTGTACCAAATAAAGTTATATCTATGCTAAATTCACCCATTTGAAGTCTGCTGTTTTGTTTCTAAAGATGTACATTTTCTTAGCTGTAGAATTAGCTCTTTATACTTTTTTCCCCCTAATTCCAGCTCAGGTAGCACAGTGAAGAAGGATTGTGGTGCTAAGGGAGGTTGCGATTGTGCCCAGCGTGCCCAGCAAGCAGAGTGGAGCCTGTTGACTCTGCAATATAACATGTGCAAGCAGCACTGCTGGAGACTCTACTGTACCTCAGCTGAAGGAGAATGGCTCAACTTAATGCAAGGAGACATGAATCAGTATCAGTTAAACTTTCCCTCTCTGTGGCTGTCCTTTTAGTATCAAAGTTCCTCTTTGCCTGTGAAACTCAGTGGATGTTGAGTCTTGATGTAAAACATAATTTGGATGCTAATTATACAAAAGCATTGCAAAAGAAAGACAAGTAGTTGGGATGGTGGTTGTATGACTGTCTTGTTTCCTTTCATTGCTTTTTTCTCTCTGCAGATCAGAGGGCACTCCTGCAAACCTTGTGGGAGTCCTGCAAAGACTGGAGTCTGACTACAATGAGATGAGTGATAAAATCCTGGCAGGGGTTCCTCTGGACCAGCTCAAACCTCTGTCTGTTGACTCCCTAAAGTTGACCACAGAGACCCAATACATCCCTGCACAGGTCTGACAGTCTGCTTGCTGAGTAATTTTAAAACATTTCCACTGGGTGATGAACTGTTCATCACTAAACAGCAAATTTATCTGTAGTGTTTTAATCTTCTGTTGTTCTTATCTAGATGATCGGTGATGTACTGGCGAAAGTTCCAACTGGGTATGTTTGCTTTCTGTGTACAACTTCAGTTAAAACACGCCTATTTTTCTGATTTCATGCAGTTTCTGTGCCTCTCTCATACAGACTTGACTACTGACTCACAGGGCTTCTGTTATGTTATCCTGTCACGTGTCTCTTAATAGGAGCTCCCAGCAGCCCCACAGACAAGATAATAAAGTAGATGGAGGAAATGGTGGCCCTTGTGGTCAAACCGGCAAGAGCTCTAAGGTATCTTTTACCGTACAACCTTTAATTATTTTGAGATATATTGACCACCAAGAGGACACTATTAAAATGAAATCCTCAAGTGGCTTTTCAGTGCTTCTAATTGGGCATAGTTTGCATTTTAGTCTTAATCAGTCTGAACAGGGCCAGTGTTTGGCTTATTTCTTTCCCAGAAGCATCAGAGACGAGAAGACCCAGCTCTCCAGTCCAGGGTTGTCTGCAGAAAACCGTTGAAAACTGTTTCTCTTGTCCTCCAGGAGAGTGGTACTAACTGCTATACACTTTACAAATGCAAGCAAGTATGAAGCAAAAGCACCTTGCTCACCATTTAGCTCATTAACCTGGAAGTGGTTGATTTTTGTCAGCAGCTGCATGTGAAGAGCTGAACCATAGCGAGGCATGGCACGATGCTCTTGAGGAACTGGAGCCTGCAGAAGCAGCAGTAGTTGCTGAGACGAGAGAGGTCTCAACAGTGATGAAAAAAGAGATGAAACATGGTAAGCAGGCAGTGGATGTAGGTAGATCAGAATTTTAGCTGCAGTTTTGTGTAGTTGTATGTTATTTTGGACCAGATCCTGAAAGGTGAATTTGATGCAGTCACAGAATCAGCCAGGGAGGTGGAGAATACCAAGAGTTCATTCCTCTGTGTCACTGATCTACCAAGTACTGTGACAGAGGTGAGTCTGAACCCCACATCTACTGTACATGCTTCTCAGTGCTTAAAATGTCTTTCACACCTTATATGCAGTGTTAATGTGAATATTGCGTCTTGAAATATTAAAGTAGTCGCATGTCATTAAATGTTATTGGATTGACTACAAGTCAAGGAATTTTTGCTTTGAGTTGTTCAGTGTTTTTTTAATAAGCTGCATGTGATGTTTCTAGCCACCAGAGGGCAGTACATGCATTAAATTAAATCCTGTCCTCCTAGGGTGATGTGATGCTGTTGTTTGAGAAGTACCATGCTTCTGAAGTCAGTATCTCTGCTTTCAGCAATGGCATGAGGTGAGCCACTGCTCCATCCTTTGCACTAAATGATTTTAACTGATATTTACATATATCAAGGGTAAAATAATGAGTAGTAATACCACACAGTGCCAGATCTGCATTGGGAGATTAATTCTAGCGCACATAATTCGGTATTATACCCGTGTCTCTCAAACAAACAAATACACACACACACACACACACACACACACACACACACACACACACACACTACTACTACTACTATGATCACCAGTTATGCCAGTGTCACCACTCTGCAACAGTTCCTTTAGCCATGATTCTATTTAAGGTCCTGTACCATTTGTGGCACCTAGTGCCACAGTTCTGAATTATGTTGCTGTATTTATGTGTCAGCACCAATAAACTAATTCCAAGTCCTTGTGCTTTGGTTGTATGCTGCAATTAAACATGGCTAAAACATTATAACAGCAATTGCCTTCACAAACTCTGCACATAAATGTCAGTGATACAATCATCCGTCTCGCTGGTCGTGTTCTTCAGAGTTGCCGTAGTGACCATAAGTGGCCCCCAGTCAGCTGAGGCCGCAGTGAGAGAGCTGAATGGCTGCAGCGTGCAGGGCCATGCTTTACATGTGGAGCACATCAGCAGACCCAGGACAGGGAGCCAGAGCCAGGCCCTACAGCAGGCACCTTCCTCCACCAGCAGGCCGGGGTCCTCAGAGGACGACCTGAAGCCCCAGACCTCCAAAACTAGCTCCAGAAACACTGCAGTAAAGGTGAGAATATGGAGAGTGTGGTTCCAAAATAAAATCATTGAGGTACTAAGAAGTGATGGGCACTCCTATAAAATCACAAGTAGAGTGTTTCAAATTCATTCTGGCACTTTTGAATGGATTGTGTGTAACTTCAAGCTGACAAAATAACACTTGATTGTTTGTTGAACTTCATAATACTGTGTACAAAAAAGTGATTTGTTTTTTAATTTTTTGTTTCAGTCTGTATTTGGACTGAAATGAGGACATTGTGCATAGATTCTTTTTCAGAAAATCATAAAAAATTGACTTGACCATAGTGAAACCATTTCTTGCTGTGGAAGTGGCCTAGTAGATTAGTTGTATAAAATACTAGGGTATATCTTAGACTGTTTTGGAAACTGTTGTGGGTTGTGCAGTTATTTTAAGTGTTTGTTCCCAAACACAATATTTGGGACTGCTGATTATTATTATTATTATTATTATTATTATTATTATTATTATTATTTTCTAATCATGTTGACAAGACATTATGGTTTTATATGGATTAAGCTCATGTTATTGCATTATCTCTACTCGGCCCTCTAGCTGCTGCCCCAGCAGCGGCTCCACCTCAGCATCGAAAAGCGTAAGGTGGTGTCCGTCTTGCCCACAGCAAAGGGGACTTGTGTGCCCCAACATTACGCCACCATGGGCGGTTTTGATACTCTGATGGCAGAGTTGACACAGCGCCACCCAGATGTTGGGAGACAGAGGATTGTGGATGCCCTGCTGGAGCTGAAATCCAGGCACAAGGGCGCCCTGAATGGCCTGCCACTCAGGACCATCATGAAGAGGACATCCGAACTCCTGACGAAGCCCAGGAGCACCACGACACCCTGAGGAGGCACTGCTAGGTGTGTGTAACTTTTTGTTGTTTTCAGGGAATTGTTTTGAGTTCATTGTCAAAATAGCACAAAAAGCTTCAAAGGTGCTGCTAGTTGAATGTTTCAAGAAGAGAGAAAACATTTTATTTGAAAGGATTTTCACTTAAGGTTTAGTTGGTTTAATACCTAGAAAAAAATGTTTTTCAGTTATTTTTTCGTTGAGAACAGTATTTGCATATTCAGAGGTTCCTTTTTCTGTATTTCAGGATTGAGATTTTCATTTAATACCACTTGTACAGTTATGAATGAGGCAGCCAATTAAACAAGTAAAAATACATTTATACAAATATATTATGTTCTTTAAGTTGCAACTCACAAATCTAAAGTGTGTTTGTCAACTGGAATTGCAGCTGTTTGATTTGCTTCTGTGTCTGCTGTACTATAAGTAAAAAGATTTACTTGGTTGAAACAAGTGTTTTATGTTTTTATTTGTTTTTCTAAGTTTTTGTTTTTCTCGGTGCGCATAAGCAAGCAGAAATGTTTCATTGACAGTTCTAATTGGATTTGACTCTTTGACCAGCATGTGTTACCATTAGGTAAGGTAAGGTAATTTATTTTTCATAGACACGCACCAAAAGGTGCCCAGCCTTTTAAGAGCTTACAAGACACCACGAACACAAGAGCAATAACATAATGAGAACAAACAAATAGAATCCTGTTTCCTCCTATGTGTGTGTGTATCTGTATATATATGTACACACACACATATATATATGTCAGACAATTCTCAAACTAAGTATAAACACAATCCTGCTCCTTAGGCTTTGCAGCTATTAAACACTTTAGCACAGACTTACCTTTAACACCTAAAACATAAAAAGCCATCATTTGCTATTGGTAAGCATTGAACATGAACTGAGATAGATGCAACTACAGGTACTGAAGCCTAAATTTATCAGGCATAAAAACAAACCAGGACAACACTTAAAGTCAATATGTACGACTGTGATATAATGGACAAGAGGAACAAAAAATGCATTTCATTTTTGACTTCCAGATTACACAGGTGACACTGTATTCTCTGCCAGAGGCAAGACACCACATCTGAGCTAGGGACTAGCAGACCTCTGTGCTCTGGATAGTAAAAACTATACTAAATCAGACTGTGCAATCTCAGTTTTGGTTGGCACAACATTTATTCTGACCTCTTCGCTATTAATAGACCAGCCAAGAGGCAAGGCAGATGGAGCTTTAGACTCTGAGATCTCAGTAAGTGCTGAATTAGTAGTTCTGTTCGTGTGTGTGTGTGTGTGTGTGTGTGTGTGTGTGTGTGTGTGTGTGTGTGCTGTCCTGTTGTCATGTGTGATCACTAGGTGGTGATCACTCCCTCTGAACTGCGAAGCCTGGGATATGCCAGGTCATCACCACCACACACTGAAGAACTCACTGCATGTGATTAAAGAAGCCCACCTGATCAAACTGACACTGCACTGCTTTTTGATGATGGGCAAGGATATTAGCACAATTTATTCCTCAGAAATATTATGTTCAGGGACCCGGACACAGTTTTCATCGTAGCTTGCGAGCTGGAATTTTTACTGATGCAAAAACAAGTCTGATTGACATATTGACTGGCCAAAATTGTGTGGCACTGGCTCATCAGACATATAAATATGTACATAGACTGATAAGAAAACTAAATAAATATAAAATAAAGGTGGTACACAATGCAGAAACAGTACTTGAGGTAATTTAGAAACTGATCATAAAAGACTGTTTAGCAGACTTCAGAGCAGCACATCACAGCTGAGCAGATGGTTTGTTTAAAGAAGTAGAGAAGTTTATTCATCTGTTTATTAATCATTCAGCACATCTCTTGCAACTATTTGATTACCAAGTTGATGTTTACTTCAAATGTTTTATGTGCAAAAATATCAACCAACATATCAGATTTTTTTTTTTTTTTTTTTACACCAATATAGATATTGGTATCTGCTCTCAAAATCCAGTAGGCTTTCGGTCAGGCTTTATTAAAAATAGGGTCAAGGACCATGTCAAGGACCCCCAAAGTGGCCCATTAACTCTTAAGGATTCAGCCTGAGGAACCGATTTTTTTTTTTTTATTTGATCAATATTAAGTCGCATAAGGCTTTAGTTGCTGTGCATTGTGCTGGAGGAATGATAACCACATTAAGGAGAGAGAAACTTGTGGTCAGTCAGTTACCGTTGTTTATATCCGCTGATGGTGTCAATCTCCAGGGAACAGAGAAATTATTTAATTCCTCATTTTGTCGGCCACCCATTGGCACAAACACAGGGGACCCGTGTAGGTTCCTGGGCCACCCTTTGGGAACCGCTGGTTTAGGTGCCCACACATATAAGGCTTACATGCGTGTCAACAGTATTTAGCCAACCGCTGAAGCAATGAAAGGGTTAATGGTAATCCCTTTCGCCTGTAGTTGGGAATAGGCGGAGACTCCCAACTTGGATGCAAACCGGAGAGACGAGCAAACTTGGAGGGGAAAATCAGTACGAGTCGCAGGCTTGGAGTTGCGTGCATTTGTCGATTTTGGACTTTTCCGATTGATATTCCAACGGGATCTGGACGTGTCGGATCGAAAAGAGAAATAAAATCGATGGAGAGGTCGGGGAAGCGGGATTAGTGTCAGCTATGGGTGAGCGGGCAGGGACGTGGAAGGCTGCAGAGGCGTCCCGACAGTGTAACTCAGCGGACTGCACTTCAACAGGGCTCTAAACAAGGCTGTGGAGGATTTGCACGGAATGCCTCAAAGGAATGGAAACTTGCCCGTCGCGTCTCTTGGATCTTTTATTATGAGACCAGAATAAGCGCTTTGGAATAAGAGTTGAAATGGTCAGAGTGCACTTCGGTCCACGACGACTGAACCCAGTGTCAAGCCGGGCAGGAAAGTAAAAAAAATAAAAACAAAAAAAAATCAACTTGAAAGCTCTAGAGATAAATTAAAAAACAAAAAACTGCCACTGTTTGTCAACTAATAAACACGCAAAGTGCAGTCATGTGGACCCCGAGGATATGGATGTGCTGCATGCTTCTGGAAACATTTATGCACGGTGTTCGAGGTAGGATAAAGAAGGCAAACTTCACTGTATTGCACTGTATTATGTAGTATCAGCTGTTTTTGTTTTTGTTTTTTGTTTTTTTGCAGCATCAGTGTTTAGTAAGCCGTTGACCCAGCCAGTGTTTTGATTGTGCGCTCACGCTCCAGGCTGCCATGTCTCAGGGAAGCCATAAACCATAATGCCACATGGAGGAGAAAAACAACACAGCATTTGGTTGTTACTGTATTCACCAACATGTAATAGCACTGTAGAGCTGTTTCTGTCATGTAGGGTGTATATTGTTTTTTATTTGACAGAGGCTTTATGCGGTCAGATTCAGCTTAACTGAAAAATAACCTGTAACACATTTTAGAAGTGCATACCACTATCCACATACCACAGCAAAATTAAAAGTCCTTACAGTCAGCAAGATGATTATCTGTCAGCATCAAGTATGGAAAAGGTGCTGCTGGGAACCACAGAAACACCAAGTCCCAACAGAGAAGTAGCTGTCCGTTATGTGCTGTTACCATTGCTGCCTATGATCTTTGGCATTCTCTTGTCAGGTCTCAACATGTGTATGGGTGGCAGTGCTACATCCTGTGAAGAATGCCTTCTCATCCATCCCAGCTGCGCCTGGTGCGCACAAGAGGTGGGCACTCACCATACAGCAGCTCACCTGCCACATTACTATTAAGATCCATTGGTACAACAATGCATGGCAGTAGGGGAGAGGTAATGTGAATTTCCCTGTGGTGGGACTAAAAAAGGCTTATCTTAACTTCCAGATAGACTGCATGCTGGAGTGTATTCTCACCTCCCGGCAACCTTTTCAGGTCAAATATAGCAATACGATCACCAACGGTATAGAAATGAACCCCAGAGTTGTTCACCAATGAGGATGATTGTAGCCAACATGCACTGTTGTAATCCCACTCTTTACCCCAGTGATAAAGTGTTTGTGGCTTTCAATCCTACAGGATTTTGGGAGGGGGCGGACGCTGACGTCACGCTGTGATTTTAGTCAGAACCTGCAGAAGAGAGGCTGCGAGTCCCAGTTTATCGAGTTCCCCAGCAGCAGCACCTCAGTCCTGAAAAACGTACCCCTCAGTTCTAAAGGGTCAGGGCCAACCCAGTATGATGTCACCCAGATTATGCCTCAGAAGATCTCTCTCAGCCTGCGACCGGGTAAATAATCTTCCCATGGAGTCTCACTCAACCGTCTCACTTACATGATAGTTTTGATATCATAAAGTACGGAATGAACAAATAACACTGTTTCTGTCCAGGTGACCAGACGTGGTTTGAGGTGCAGGTGCGGCAGGTGGAGGATTACCCGGTAGACCTCTACTACCTCATGGACCTCTCTCTTTCCATGAAAGATGACCTGGACACGATCCGCAACCTGGGCACCAAGCTGGCCCAGGAGATGGGCAAGCTCACCAGCAACTTCCGGCTGGGCTTTGGCTCCTTCGTGGACAAGAACATGTCGCCCTTTTCCTACACAGCACCCAAATACCAGGAGAATCCATGCAACGGGTGCGTAGGCAGAGCAGGATTTACAGCGTACCTAAAATTGGATTGTGCTTGATAATGTTTGGATTAAAAATCTGATGGATGGATTGATATTATGGTTATGAAAGTTTAGTGTGGGATGAGTAGATGTCATAAGTGTTGTCGCAGTGTTACCAAAAAGCAGATTTATGTGAGACAGAATGTGAAGTTGTGCACAAAAAGTATTTCCTCTGGAGACCTAAATGGTTTCAGACCATATGAAAGGGAAATCCTGCTTCAATAATTTAGTCCAAGCCCACAAGTTCTATTTTTAACCGTTCATGAATGATTTACAGGGAGATATTCTCCAGCTGAAACAGTGCATGATTCATTGTTTTTCATATTTGATAAGACACAGTGGAGAAATAGTTGTTCAAAATGGCCACTTTCCACCCACGCTGCGTGTATGTGTGTGTGTATGTGTGTGTGTGTGTGTTATCTGTGCTCAGGGTTAGTTATGAGGGCAAGCTTAAAGAAAACCGAATAGATAGAGGGTGAAAAGCAGCCACACACCATATTTGCCCCGGAGGTGGGATTACTTTGCACTGACTTACTGCCCGCCATCGCGCATCACTTCCCAACTAGGTTACGGCCTGAGATGTGTGCATGCAAGTGTGTGTGTGTGTGTGTGTGTGAGTGAGTCACACATACACTGCATCATGGCATGGCAGTATTAAAGGGACAGATAATAACATATTGGCTCCTGAGCTCCCCAGCTCAACTCTGCCAATGCACACGCCATTTATACAAGAATAGAGAACGCTCCACATTTAGATTGACATGATTACATTCAGCTGTGGTATGCAGCATTTAAAGTTAGTAGGCTTGAAAATAGCATGGAAATTGTTACTGGGCACTCTATTAAGCCTTTATCCATCATAACTGTCATTAGCCCTTCAAGAATTACATTGTTGTTTACAATATTGAGCTCTTCTCCGTGCAAAATGAACACTGTGATCCTGAACAGAATCCAACTGCTAATATTGTTGGAGTTCAGATGGTTTAGCCTTGATTATTAACAACAATCTAATGCACAAATCAAGACAAGGTTATTTATAGTATTTTATTCAAAGTAGGTGTGACATATTGTTGCTTACAGAGCAATGAATGGCATAAATACATCACAAAACAATAGTAAAGAACCATACCAAGCTTGAGATATGAGTCCAGAGCTCTTTTCTGCTGTAGGTATTCACCTTGATATGATTGTCTTAGGAGAAGTCTGGCTCTCCTTATGAGGGGTGCACCAGTTCTTTCATGGCATCAATAATAAATTCTGCTGATTCAGCTGCATTGATTTCCTAAAACAAATAAATAGAAGGAAACATTGACTTTAACCTGAATCAATATGAGGTACTTTGACTCAAATCATTCACGATCCACCTTACCTTTAGACTTAAAACTTTTTGTCAATAATGCTTCTCTTTCCCCAGATGACGTTCAAGTAATTTTGTTGTCTCAAGGTTCTCATGTTTCAAAAGACATTACTGCATGTGTTTGTTTAGAGAATATAAAAGTTTGGCTAAATATACTGAATTAAAACATTGACTTTAAGTGTGTTTTACAGTCTTCCTTTGAACTGGATAGTTCCAAAAAATCCGTCACCATCCAGTTAATTTGAATCTCTGTTAAGACAAAGATTCACACCCCTATTACACGTGTCACCCTCCACAGGTACAAGCTGTTCCCCAACTGTGTCCCCTCCTTCGGTTTCCGCCACATCCTGTCGCTGACGGACAAGGTGGACCGTTTCAACGAGGAGGTGCAGAAGCAGATGGTGTCCCGCAACCGGGACGCACCAGAGGGCGGGTTTGACGCCATCCTGCAGGCTTCTGTTTGTAAGGTGAGCTGTCAGTCAAGCAAATTTTATCCCATTCATTTGAATGAACTCCTTCTTGTTTCTTAATTTCGTCCTCTTCCTAATAGTGGGTTGCACAGGTCCACCATGGGTTGCTGTGAACTTGTGACTTGACAGTAGTCAGTGGCCACCCCATATTTAGGTTCAGCCACTGTTGGACTGCTGAGATCCTCCCGTGATGAGCGGTTGGCCTATTTGCTTGTTAATTAAAAGCACCAGGGGGGACAGACAGGAAGAGCAGTCTGGCGCAGCTGGTTAAACATGAGGACGAACTGCTAGCAGGCCCAGTCATATCCCTGTTTTCCTCTCCCAGTTTAATTGTTTTCTTCAGAAAGAGAATGACTCCCTCCATTGAACTCCTGCCTTGTAATTTACTGTAACTGCAGCATTTCAAACACTCACTGGTTAAGAGGCTGGGCCGGGGTGGCCCATAGGCTTGACTGATGTAGGCTATTCTTATTTCATTCACTGTAAACCATATATCAGTAATTAGATTGTTATTTTTAGCATGGATATGTTTTAAAATAGTTACCATCCTGTGTAATTATTTAGTTTATGGGTGGTAAAACAGAAGCCTTGTTAACTTTTTCTGTTTTTTTGCAATAATCATGCCGGCACAGATCCACAAAGACATTGCCTTGAGGGAGGCAGACAGTGTGATAATCTTCTTGATCAGGGATTTTAAACCTTTTCCATGTTCTGCTCTGGACCCCCAAGTTGACTTTCATTGAGCCACGGACCGCCATCTGAAAAGACTTTGCCTTCGGGACCCTGATAAGAAAAGATATTGTTTGTTTGAAAGTATAAAACTTTAGATACTTTAGTTTAGATACCAGTCATGAACACTGACAAAGATTTCAAGAGTTTATAGATTTATAGAAGAGATTATAACATCATTTTAAAATAATCATTTATATTTTTTGTACTGTGACAATTTCTAGTGTCATTAATAGTAAAATTATCCCTTTGGACTGTGTAAATTCACTTGATTTCCTAGAAAAAACATGGGAAAACTGATGATTAGCAAATTAGCACAAAAAATAAAAAACACCAGGATAGTAGTAAAAAAAAAAAAAAAGTATCAAAATCCTGCATAATTAATAGAAATAAATAAATAAATGATCAAAAAATACCATAAAATACAACAAAACAGTATTTATAATTGTTATGATATATTTTAAGGTGAGCATAAATGCTTGTGAAAGGCGTCTGAACGCAGCCTTTCACCAGGCGTTTTTCGGATGCAGCATTTAGACGATTCCTCATTCGGACCCCTGGGAGACCCTCCAGGACCCGTCTCTGAAAACCACGGCTCTAAACTCAAAGCCGTTGGGCACTGTCAGATCCCAGCTGCTTTAGTTTTTCCAACTTTTGGAAAACACAGTCATCAGCGCCCAGGATCGTGCAGGATGTGATGTTGGCTCCAGCTCTCTGTTGAGTAGGATAATTACAGCCGACGTTTTAATGCACATGATTCATCTGTGAGTTAAGCGCCGCTTGTTCTCCTGAGAGAAATTTGTTTCCCCTCAGTGCCCTCAACAGCAGGACGCAGTCATTGTTCCTCGGCAGGCAAATAAAACTTTCTCACACACCGTATTTTATGCACAGCCATCGCCGAATAATACTGTCATTGATGTAGTTCTTCTTCACCTCAAAGGGGCCTGTGTATGACGGGTGAGCCCACAGCGTTTTTGCATACTGTAACTGCCATTATAATGGACAATGGAATTACAAATGGCTGCCTTCATGCCTCTGTCTCTGGTTGAAAGGTTATGTTTGTTTAGCGTCATGCATTAGTCAGCACTCTGGCTACCGCGCACGCTGCCACTGCCTATTGTCCCCCTCTGTTTCCCATTGATAATGGCCAGGCTTGGGTGTGCTGGAGAAAGCTCTGGCTGCTGTTACACGCTCTCTGTCGTTTTTGTGTCTGCTAATTTGGATCAGTGCTTCTCAGTCTTCCTGAAAGTCATAACAGAACGTTTTTTGAATAAAGCCATAATTGCCTGAATATAAATCTTTCTATTAGGCCATTATTTTGATGTGTTGTTCCTTTTTATCTGGCGTATGAAAGCTCTTTTATTGAGGCTTCATGCTTATTCTTTATAGTCTTGCAGCAGAGTTTGTTTCATAGATCTCTGCTGTGGTGACTTTTAAGGTTATATTCCATGCAGTTGTTCAACGTGCTGTAACTAGACAAATCTAAATAATAGCAGCAAGCTTGTGTTTTGTACTTCCTGCACTCGACAGGAAGTTTGTCATAAAGCGACTGAGAAGCCGTCTGTTCTGTGGTCTAACCCGCTGGTTTTCAAAGTGGGGTCCAGGGCCCCCCCAGGGGTCCTTGAGAGGCTTACAGGGAGTCCTCAGTGAAATGAGGAGTAGTTTAACTTCACTATAATTTCATTCACTAGAAACTGTGACGCTGCAAAATAGTTATGGGATTATTTTACCATGTTTTAATCAGTGTCAGTGCGCAAGTATGACATCTAAACAATTTAATATTTAAAGGTGCACTATGTAGCTTTGACAAATATTTGTATATATTCACAGAGCCTGCTGCTATGCACGCATTTTTTTATGAATTAATTTAACAAATCAAAAGAAAAATAAAATCTTTGAACACTTTAAACCAAACAGAAGAGTAGAGGATGCCTTTTTGAATAGTAACTTTGTATGTGAACAAAATTGCAGACCCTGTTATTGTAAACAACAACAGTGAACTGGTAACTTTTCAGTGTGCCATATTTCTGCAAAGGATGGTTTATTTGTTTGTTTCTATGCAAAATGTAATATATTTTTTATGTACTGCAGAATTTAATGGCTTTTCAGAGTTTGTTTGTTTTTTTCCTCTCAAAATTACATATTGCACTTCCAGCACACACACACAAAAAAATCAGTCAACTTTGGGGTCCAGGACATGAAAGCATTTGAAAACCCCTGTTCTAACCCACCATGCCCTCCAAACAGGAGAGGATAGGCTGGAGGAAGGAGGCCTACCACCTGCTGGTGTTTGCCACAGACGACGTGCCCCACCTGGCTCTGGATGGCAAGCTGGGCGGCCTGGTCCAGCCTCATGACGGGCGGTGCCACCTGGATGGCAACAACGAGTACAGCGCCTCCACTATGATGGTAAGATGGGAGGCAGGGATGTTATGTGGTTCAGATACAAGGCAAAAATGTTGGCAGCCGCTAAAGTCATCCTGCCAGTGCAACAGTTTGCATGAAATTTGCACTAGCTAGCTATTCGTGTTTGAAATCTGAACCTAAGGGGAATTATCGCAGATCTTTCCGCAGCACATTCACCCTGCAGCCACACACTCCCCCAAGAAACCTGACACCTGCATTCGGCTGCGCTTCTCCGTTTCAATCCATATTCTCATGCTTGCCGTGCCGTTTTGTCATTGTTCAATAAGGCCGAGGTGCTTTCCCCATGGAGTTTGCTCAGGATTACACTTTGGAATCAGGCATGTTTGCTTTGAAGAATGACTTAAAATAGATTATGAGTGGAGCTTGTTGCCTCCTTTTGATGAAAAGGGTTAAGTTTTCATAAGAAGGTATGCAGAGCTTTTGAGGATTTCTAACTCCACTTGGCTCTTATCCAAGCCTAAATAACTTGATTTGGGAAGTTTCTTCATGCCCAATTAACTTCAGTTAGCTAATTCGCTCTTTACACCAGAGAAACACTTAAGAGTCTTAGGTTGAAGTGAAGCAAGGCAGTTTTTTAACACTAATTTAACCACGCAAGTTGATCAGGGGCATGTCCTTTTTAACAATAACAGACAGTGGTGGTGGTGGTTGCAAAAAGAGAGAGATGGATCGAAATACACACACTCCCACACCGGGGAGCTGCACAGTAAAGCCAGATAATAGCACTGATGCTCAAGGGCAGTGCTGTTAACGAGGGAAAGAGTGATATCTTCTCTAAATATCCTTGGCACGCATTTGCAAGCCAGTGACATCATGGTGAAAATCTTGCTTCACTTCATTAGGCTGCCACAACCCCTGTTACATAGCTGCTAAAGGGCACTTTTGATCAGAGAGATATGATGGAAAAGCAGGACCAACGTGGAGCTGATTTAGAGTTTTTCGATTAGACGAAATCAAATCAAAGGGGGCCTTTCATGCATAATAATACACACTGTAGTATTTGAAGACAATACAGGGCTAATACTATATAAATCAGCATCATGTGGATTGTACTATACTTCCCTGTAATGCACACATGTCAAAAGGAGTTAGACTGATTTTGTTCTACTTTTTCACCCCATAAAACTGCTACATAATTTCCAGAGACTAATCCTAAGTCTTTTTGAATCACTTTTCCTACAACAGTATGGTCTTGTTGCATCATATGAGAGCTATAGTAGACAAATTCAATTAGAAAACAAGTAAAGTTAACTCGACTGCATGCTTGGATTGTATTGGCTTTGTGCTGGCAAAACATGTTGAGTTTGTTTCTCTTGCTGTTTGTGGAACACAATGTGCCTTGTTGTTACTTGTGCGACTGCTGGACCAGTAATTGATACAATTAGGACTTTCACAAGGCTCGTCCCAAATGGGAATCCCAGTGTGGATTGAATTGCATCCAAAGACAGTAACAGTAACTACACCGCACGCTGCAATTTCAAAATCCGAGCTCGGCTTCAGACTCTTGAAACGCAATGAATATGTTGCGTTTGTGTGAAAGAAACCACTGGAGACTTCATTCTCAAACCTTTGCTTGAAAAAACCCAACATGAGCCGGGAGTGTAATGTAAACACAACACTGGGATCAGAAGAGCGATGACTTCCTTTCACTAACTTCCTGACAGGAAGTTGGGAGCTTTATTCATGTGAAAAACTAGCCGTGGTGCCCCCATCCTCACAAGTTTATCTCCCTGTGTCTCTCCATAGGACTACCCTTCCCTGGCTCTCCTGGGGGAGAAATTGGCAGAAAACAACATCTATCTCATCTTTGCGGTCACCAAACGGTTATACGTCATTTATAAGGTACTTTTATTTTGCCATAGAGCTTGTTATCTTAGTATTTAAAGATCAGATGCTCCTTCTGTTTCTCTTCCTAAAAGTTTAAATATATTATCTCTAATGCTGTCTCTGTTATTTTATGTCTTTCTATGAAGAATTTTACTGCACTGATACCGGGAACCACAGTAGAAATCCTGGACCAGGACTCTAAGAATATTATTCAACTTATCATCAATGCCTACAATGTAAGTAAAGGAAATATGTGCTTGCGTGCACTGTGGAGGGGAGTGAGTGTTTCTCTGTGTGTGACAAAGAGGGATTTCGACACTGTGATAGCGCCACACCACGCATTCATCCAGTAACCAAGAATTGGTGGATAAAAATAGTCGAAATGCAAGTTTAGGAAAGAGTAAGCCGAGCGCCAAGCTGTTTGGGATTGCTTAAGGATGAGATAACGCATCATATGTTGCCAGAAGAAACTCACACAGAACAAATGGCACTGCACCACTTTGATAAAGGGCCAGTTTTATGGGCCCAATTGAGTCTCCTGCTGTTCCACATCACACAGGAAATGGATTGCAGCAGGGTCAGGCAAGAGATGTGGCTGTCCTGCAGCCGTCTTCCGCTCTGCAAACCTAATATGATCTAATCCAAAAGCCAGTAATTTATTGTGCAGGTGATTTTAGTTTCTCCCGTTTAGCTGCTCTAAATTTATTTTGATGTGCTGGCTTATTTGGAAGATTTGGAAAAATCAAGCTGTCGGGGTTAACATATGTTTCTCACTTCCTAACTTTATGGAAAAAACAGCTCTCATTTGCTGCAGCTTTCGTTTAAATGAACATGAGCTCTGACGCTGAACTTTTCTTAAATTCAACTCTTCTTCTGTTGTATTTTAATAGTGTTAAAAATAATAATTTGTTAAATTTAATTTGATAACTAATTTGTTTTTAAATAGTGTCGCATAGTGCTTTGCTACAACAAGATAAATAATAAGAAAGCCAGTCATGACTGAAAAACGTGGTAGCATAATAATGAAACAGCATAAAAGTCTGTCTCTAACTGAGCTTGAAAAGTAATCTGTTATTCTGCAACATCTTAAAATATAATCATCTCTTCTTTCCAAGAGCTGTGCTATGTTTGGACTCCAAATTAATGTTGGCTGTCTCTACTGATATACACACTCTTAATAATTATCCACCGTATTCAAGACACATTATTCACAGTTATTTATTATTATTGTTCATTATTCACTGTGGCCTTTGTCTGGCCCCTTAACTGAAGGCTGACACTCTTGTGAATGCCTTCACTTGGGCATTTTTTAGCAGCAAGGAAGAAAAGAATTTGTTTTTCTGCACTCTTTGAAACCAAACATTTTTGTGCATTTAGTCAACTTTTCCCTAAATATTTTCCTAACTGTGTGGGTTTTTGCCGGTCCAGATTTTTCCTTGCCTCAGCTGGGAAGAACAACAACTTGTTTCTGCCCCTGGCATGAGGACGCCATATTCTCTATGTAACTGAAACTTGTGTCAAACAAAGACTTGACATGTTCAGCGTGTGTGTGTATGTGTGTGTGTGCGCATCTGAGCTAGAATGAAGTGCTGTGACTCATGACCTTATTAACATTCCAGCTGCCACTTTAGATTCACCACACGGGGGTTGTTGGCTATGTACAGAGGCTGCACCAAACACTGTGAGGTTACGTTTCATAACTGCCTCCTTTTCATACAATTTGATTGTAGCAGGAAAACTGTCAGCTTGCTGTGTATGAAGGGTCAGGGAAGGGTAAATAAATGTGTCTGTGTGAGTCAATGAGCACAAGTGCATGCTTATCTGTGTGCATCAATTACGATTCTGATTTATTCTACTCACACTTGCGTAGCGGTTAATATGCATGTATGACTACACATGTAGGTCTGCACATGTTGCACCGACCCAAATGCAGCTGGCACGGAGAACAGCTTTGATATCTCGCAATACGCACGCACAATATCTGTATCCATGCCCAGGTTCTGTGGTTTTGGGTTAAAGATTATAAGAAAGGCAAGATTAACTGCCTAAATCCACCAATACATTCCCACAGGTTTCACTCTTTTCCACTCTGTTACTCAAACGGATTTAGCAACAGGCATGACAAGCCAGTCAGAGGTGGTTTCAGTATAAAATGCTGAGTGCCAGCGTGTTAATGTGGCTCTCGTTTCAGGACACTGGAAACATTTAACATGCAGAGTGGCAGCCGCTGGAAGTCCTCTCTGCCAGCAACAGATGCATAGAGAGGATTTGGATGGATTTGATGTATTTTAATGTCATGGACAACTGGCCAATATTAATTTAAGCAAAGCAAAACACAGGGCTCAAAGTTCTTTAGGGATACAGCTGTTTCAGATTTAGAAAATACTTATTCGAATACAATATACACATTTTACCCCTGGGCAGCTTTTCAGGCTCAGAAATTTTTCTTGCTTTAATCCCTGAAAACAGTGATCGGTTATAAAAAGTTAACTCTTTAATAATAGACCGAGAACCTGTGTCTGACTTTCTCCCACTCAGAACATCCGCTCAAAAGTGGAGCTGACAGTGTGGGACCATCCGGAGGACATTAGTCTGTCCTTCACCGCCACCTGCCAGGATGGACAGCCTCTGCCGGGCCTCAGGAAGTGTGCCGATCTCAAGATAGGAGACACGGTGAGTCCCTCAGGCCCCCCTCCTCTGTCAAACTCCTCTCAGTTTTTGCAAATTCCAAATATTTTACTCATCTCTTAAGCCCTTGAAATTTCTGCATATTTTATTTGCCTTTTTTCTGTCAGATTAAAAGGAATTTATTCCACTTTAATCTTAACTGTCCAGTGGGTTTTGGATCTCTGCAAATCCCTTCTCAATAGTAGAGAAGATTGGATCATTTTGGGGTCTACAAGATGACTGTTTTTGAACAAATCATTTATTATATGAATACATTTTGCCAAATGTCATCCAGAAGCATTGAAATTGACAACATTCAGACTGTGTAACATCAGATTGTTCAGTCATAACACATGCAATGTGAAGTTTTGACACATGAGCTGGAATCTGTGTATGCTACCACATTATGTTACATTTACTGCTTCAGAAAGAAAGGCCCATTTTTGCCTTTCTTTCTCTAAACATGAAAATAATTGTTCTGGTATGTGTAAATGCACTTGTGGCAAATGTGTACAAAGATATACCGTGATGACACAACAGCCATCTTATGGTATAAGGCCCTTATTAGAGGATAAGACACAAAATGATCCAACCCGTACTGCTGAAGAGAGACAAGAGGTTTTTAAAAGGCAGGGCTTCTCAGGCCTCTCGCTTTACCTCTTCTCTCTACCTGCTGAAGGCAGCGGATGTTCCTCAGTCTTATGATGCAGCCCAAGGGGGCTGTAAGGATGTAATCTTAGACCATGGACAGGTTCAAAATGGGGTGGATATGTTCAGTAAGCTTTAGCAGACTACTCTCCATCTGCTCTGCTGAGAGTGACATTCACTCAGTGATATTCACAGCCAATGATTAAAGAAAGCAAGTTGTGACTTGGCAGCCTGGGACGAACGCAGTGTGACCTTTGAATCCTCTTAGAGGAGAGTTCCTGTTTGATGAAACCTAACTGCACCAGATGATACAGGAGGGGTGGTGTTTTTTTTTTATCAGTGTTACCCAAGAGACAGCATTGACACCTGTGAAGAACTTCAGCCACAGTGAAATGAAAATCACCCTGACTGAGTTTGAGAGTGAAGTTTCCGTGGATAGACAGTTTCCTTCAGCACATCCTCTAAGCAGCTGCACCAATCTCCTTCCCTTATCTGTTGCTGTTAATCTCTGCTGCTTTGCATTGCTTGTGGAGTTGTATTTAATGTACTTCTTATAGTTTTTTGTTTGTTTTTTTTTACTGCATTTTTAGACAGTTAATGCCTCTGTTTCAGTAAGCAGGAAGGGCCACCATCACTGCAACACAACTTTCTTGGCAGAGGCTCTTCATTCCTTAGGGTACATTTGCTCTGGTGTTTCTTGGGTTTCTTGGCTGGATTCAATCAAAAGGGAATACAAATATGGGAAATACTTCAAGTCTCACACATGTTCCCCAGAGATATCTCAGGGTTTTGTCTTTTTTGCACGGTGCTCTCTGTAGGTCCCACTGCAGCCTCCCTCTCTGTCTGTCCGTGTGGGATTGTGTTGTAATGAATAATACAGTGCCTGGTGCCGGTCGTTTTCAGAGAGGTGGTCCTAGATTAGGCCCAGAGCCCCAGGGGAGCCAAAGAAGGGCCAGGAAAGCAGTGAGAATCTAAATAATAAAGATTTGTCTCCTCTGGGAATGAGTTCTGCTTTTCTGAATTTCCAAGTAACATTTTTGGTTGGTGCGCTGATGGATTGGAGGCATCAAGGTCATAGAAGTAGTGACGCTTACAATGTATGTGCAGGTCCCAAAACATACATCTTAAAACACATTACGTAAGTTTAAGGTTTTACAAACTATTAAAATATCTTAAATGTTGTCGTTAGAGGTTTTTTCAATAAGCAGTCAGAATCACAATCAGAAATACTTCCTTGATCCCCAAAGGGAAAGTCTTTGATATCTCAGTGCTGCATGTCCACTCTTGGATTAATACTGAATAGGGTTTTAATA
This sequence comes from Myripristis murdjan, assembly GCF_902150065.1. Lineage (NCBI taxonomy): Eukaryota > Metazoa > Chordata > Actinopteri > Holocentriformes > Holocentridae > Myripristis > Myripristis murdjan. Next base: position 24,176,523 of record NC_044000.1, read on the forward strand.
GATTATGGAAAGCATGTTTTTTCATTGTTTCTGCTTTACTAAACACAACTGGACTTCATGTTCCTTAAAAATGTCCTAAATTTCCTGTTGTTCTTTTTCTTCATAGTGTCAGAAGGGTTTTTATAATATAATAGTCTGAAATTCAATTTCAGGTAGCATTAAACGGTCTCAAAAACATTTTTAAATTGGCTGTTTTAACGTTGCAGATACCCAGACTAAGAATGCTGACACTGAGATGAATGATCGGGGGGTGGGAGTGGGTCGGGGAGTGATGAATTGAAGACTAATGTTTCTTCCATGGCTGTTATTTGGGCCTGTGTCCAGCATGTTAGCAGCATTTACCCCATTTGAATCCATTCTCTTCTTTTGTCCCACCGAACAAAAACAAAGGTCAGGTGACGTGGGATGATTGCGTATCCTAATCGCTTTTGAATTTTGCACGGTCCAGATCCCTCCAGTGGTTCTCTTGCATTCTACGCTGGTCTCCAATAAAGATTTGTATTGAGTTCAGGATCCATTGAAAATGCTTGCAAGGGGCTACTTTGTACATGCCACCATGCAGTGAGCCCCAGCCCTGTGGAATTCTTCTCCCAAACCCCCCAGCGCCTTTCTCCCAGCTTTTTTATTTGACTGGGACAATGTAAGGATGGGAATGGGTGGTGGAGGAATTGCGGGTGATGGAGGCAGAATAACGCCAGTGAATGGACAAGAGACCATCTCGAGAGCTTGGGGTGATGGGCCCTGCTCTTGTCTTTTGTCCTCAGCGGGGAAGCAGGGGGGGTATTTGAGGCAGAGTCCACTGGGTGCCAAGCTTCCCACTCTTTACTGGGGACATGGCAAAGCCCAGGTGTCAGTCACTGTGTCTCTGTGTGCTTGCCATCGAGCCTGATGCTGCATCTCAATGACTTCGCACAAAAAGTGGGCAGAAGGAGGTTTGTGAAACCACAAGCCCTGAAAGAAATAACAGAGCGAATGCTAGCCGGAGCATATAAAGTTGAGCCAGCATCCTTTTTCAGTGCAGCGCTCTCAGAACTGTATGCCGGCTAAATCGTCCTATGCATATGAATGAAGCCAAGTCCGCGTGAACATACCACGTCTCGTTTAAATAAATTTTGTCCAAACAAACCAGAAGCCTTTGAATTGAATTATGCGCTGTTTTGTTTGACCTTCTACGCACTGTGTCCCAGTTATTTGAATTCCAGACAGTCATAAGAATTCTATCATCCAAATTATTTTTCCATGGTTACAATCTTTGTTTTTTCTCTGTCATTAGGAAAGCCCCCTTCGGTCACGAGAAACTGCTAAGATTTTAGAAAGACTTGAGAGTTCTTTTCCCGCTCGAATACTCGTGTTTGTGTGTACGTGTGCATGCACAATGAATGATTGTGAATGTTTTTCCTCCTTGTGTCTATTAATCCGTTTCAACCGTCCCACCGCTTACATCATACCATAACACAGCCTTATAACTGTCTGCATCGTTTCCCTCCCTGATGTGATTTCCCACATTCTCAGTCTCTGGCTCACTGATCGTCACTTGAATTACATTACTCATTGACCCATATATGCATTGAGACTTTTCTTTCAGTGAGTCGAGCTGAGATCTAGCCTCTTCTCCCTCTTTTCCCCCCCCTCTCTTTCCATATCTTCTCCACCACTGTGCCTTCCCATTTCCTGGCAGTTAATTCCCCGCTACTTTTTGCCCCCTCTGTTACTCCACAACCTCATAGTTGCCCTAACGAGCCACGTGATTGGGTGGACTGGCCACCTCATGACTCAAATTTACAGTAAATGCAATTGTGTCCCTTGTTAACTTGTTAAGCTTGCACATGCTGCAGTGGGCAAAGTTTGCAGGCAGAAAGGAAAGGACAGGCCTTCCTTGGCTAACAAGTTACATAAGCTCTTCCTGTATCATGAAAGAGCGGTGTCGTGAGTTGGTCTAAGGCAACTCCCAAACAGCACCACACCTCCGTGATGCCCTGATACCAAGCCGTGTTGGGTTCACGCAAGTTCATCAGTGCTTATTTTGAGCAGAGCTACTTTCGTGCATTGCGAAATATGCACTTGAATTATCAGTGATACCTTTCTTTGAAGGCGAGAGCTGGGATTGTTGTCAACTTCCCTACAGGCGGAAACAGAGACCATCCCAGCTAGAAGTCAGTGACCTCTCCCATCTGCACCCCTCTCTTCTCCACTCTCTTATTTCAACAGCTTTTCTGAGACTGCGAACAAAGGAAGACGAGATTGGGGAATAACATTTGATAAGTCTCGAAATAAGCAGTTCATCGGTACCTTAGGTTGACGAGAGGATGTTCTTTCCTTAGAAGATCCAGATCAATACACACAGTTGTTGTGGCCAAGATCAGCAGGTCTGACCGCGGCTGCGAGGGTGTAATATTTGCTTTGGGTCTTAGTCCTAAGTTTGTCTTGCTGAGGGATAAGAGCTTCTTCTGGGAGCTTCAAAGCGCACCAAGTCACCTCCCCTGCACCCCTGGGGATTTCTGACTAACCAAGGGGACACGGAGCCAAGATGGATGATAACAGTCAAGCTTGCCAGACTCCTTGACATCCACTGAATTATTTGTACAGCTGTTGCCCCCCCGTGGTGTTCATGCTACTTGTTTTAGATACAAATATGTGAATTCCGTTTTCCTATGTATTTTGCGGGCAGTCAGACTGGATGCTGTAGTTTCAAAGTTTGTATGTCTTCATTTTTTGCTTTTGGTGCTGGAGTAGGGTGACACAGGAGGCGTTGAGGTGAAACTGACATACACATTACAGGCGATTATGCAGATTTATTGCCGTATCATTTTATCTGTCGTTAAGTCATGCCGACAAAACCAAGGAAAACAAAAACAAAAACAAAAAAAACACTGAGCGTTGGACAGATGTTGCTGAAGATGGTTGTTGTGGCATAGTTGAGAGTAGAGAGAAAAATAGGGCCCTGCTCGTGTTAGAGCAGGCCAAAACAGAGAGTTCCTCCTGCTCTTCATATGACTTCCTTCCTCAGAACAATCAAATGGGTGTTGGTCTCGTGTCATCTCTCGCAATTGGCTCTGATTAATCTACAAAGTCAAAGTCAGGGCCGGACTGGGACAGAAATCCAGGCTGGGAATCTCACACCTGCCCAGGCCTCCTCACAGACTGACTTCAGTCCAGATCCGAACCCAAACAAATTAATCAGGCCTGAAGTATAAATCTGCATGCATTTCTCTCCCACATGTCGCCTACTTTTTAATTACACACTGGAGGACCATGAATTTAGCTTGATTTAGGTCTAACCATTTTAATAATTCATTTATATTTACAAATCTTAAAAAAATATATAACAATAATTTATAACTGTTGCCTGTGTGCTGTCTCATTATTCAGACAAAGTTGCATCCTGGTAGCTTCATCCTGGCCAGCAATTAAATTCATTATGCAGCTTTGCAGTATGTATGAATTTGATGGATTTTAAATGCTCAGATGTTTTCTTAGAACTCTTGTGGTTATTACTAACCAGCTACCAACTGGTCCATCAACTTTGAAACTTGTGATAATACATTTTTTTTGGCAGAAGGCCTATTAATTAAAATAATTATGTTAGTTTAATAAAGTAGAGCCGTCTCTCCCTCTGTCAGCTTACTGCCTCATATTGTGGCACGAATTGTGAATCAGGAGAAGGAGCTGATGCTTAATTTATCCTGCAACATGTTTTATTGTGTTTCATCTCTGAAAACTCTCTGATTCTACTGCCACATTTGCAGAGTTGAAACCAGCCTTTGTTGTGACTTGGAAAATCGACTGGGTTGGGAACTCATGTAATTTAGAAGGTGCATCCTCTTGTTCCTTGCCAGCCCTACTTTCCAGGCACATTATGTGGATGACAGTATAGCACCGCAGCTGAATGTGCCGGCATTGCAGTCAAATTAGAAAATTTAGGTTCGTCCTAATCATGAATGAATGGCCTCGAGGCTGTTTCTTTTGCTTTGAACACCGGTCTGACTCTGTTGGCCAATCGGAAAAAAAACGGAAGAAACCCGGTCCTCCCTGCTTGTAAACACTTCCTTGTGTGAGTCAATGCAAACATGTGAATGCACCATAACAGGGTCATGCACAGTTCACATCCACAGTCTAGCTGACAAGCTGTTGTAGGGATGGTGTCTGTATGAGACCAAATGCAATATGGGGATGGGATTGGATTGGATTGTTGATAAATAAGGACACAAAATATAATTTTAAGATCTTATGGTTCTGTCACAGTATGGATGTTTATTTTGTCCGTTTAGAAGTTTTTGTGTAATTGCTTGATCTTTCATCTGCTTGCTCATCTCATCTGAACTTCTCTTCACCCTCTTTATGCAACAAACAGGAAATCACTATCTTTTTGCGTCAGTGCCGTAGCTGATTGGTTTGTCTGAAACACCCTTAATGCTTTAGCTGACCGTCGCACCGCTGCTTCGTCTTCCCAGGTGTCATTCAACGTGAGCGTGGAGGCGAGGAGCTGTCCTCCCCGCGGCACCGACCAGAGCTTCACCATCAAGCCTGTGGGCTTCAAGGACCGCCTGGAAGTGGCCGTGGATTATCGGTGTGACTGCAGCTGCAGCCGCACAGCAAGAGCCAACAGCAGCATCTGCAGCTCCATAGGTAACAGGGTTGGAACTCAGCTTGGATCAGTTTTAGTGGATCCACATGGAAACAAATATTCATTTAATAATAAGAACAAAAAGAATAGCACAATCAGAGTACAATATCCCATGCTGTAGTCACATTTTACTTAGCTTGAAATGGTGGCTAAACATCTTTTGATCATCCATTCATTAGCATTTTACAGCCACAAAAACACTTCAGCTGACAACTTTCTTGGGCAGGAATGCATAAAACATTTTTGTCTTTTTTCTCCTCCTCAGAGAGTAATTAAGACAAGTTCTAGGGAAAGTCTAAAACATGACAGGTGTCAAACCAAATGGGTCTGCAGTCGGCTTAGCTTTCTGATTGGAAACTATGAAAGATTTAGGAATTGTTGAAAACCATGTGGACTAGAAGGCTCGGCCCTGCGTTTAAATCAGTAATCAAGTCCAAGTTTATTTATAGGCCTTAATCACTGTTTACAGTCTCAAAGGACTTTACAGACCCACAGTTAAAAAAAACAACAAAATGACACACCCTGACCTGAACCCTCACAGTGGACAAGAAAAAAACAAAAGTCAAAAAAGAAAGAAATTTTGAGAAGAATGAGTGAGAATGGGAAGCTTCCTCCAGGCCTGACTAGGAGTGCAGTAGTTGTCAAGTGGGGTAATTATTATCTCGAATCCAGTCAGCGAAACCAAATTTAGACTGGTCGAATCAAACACAGATTTTGGCCCGTAAGATAGATAGATAGATAGATTGATACTTTATTCATCCCGAAGGAAATTCACAGTTTTCAACAGTATCCACAGATTACAAGATTAAATAACTAAAAAATAAAGAATAAAAGATGACACCAGAGATCTAAGTACCCAATGTGCAAAAAACAAAACCAAAAAAAAATGTGCAAAAAACCGTGTGCATAGATGAAAACCGTGTGTATAGATGATGTATGATGTGTCATAATGACAAAAAGAAACAGTCAAACAAGCGGGAAAAGCATGAATCATAGCACAAATTGCTGGAGCACGGCAGCAGCACACAGATAATGATGGTATAATGGTAGAATTATCCCCTCTTGAATTGAACGAACTGCTTTTCCCGTCACAGGGACCTATAACTGCGGCACCTGTCGCTGTGAGCCGGGCTACCTGGGCGCCCGCTGCGAGTGCCAGGAGGGCGAGACCAGCAGCATGTACCTCAGCGCCTGCCGGGAGGCCGAGGGCAAGCAGGTCTGCAGCGGCCGAGGGGAGTGCAGCTGCAACCAGTGCCTGTGCTATGAGTCAGAGTTTGGCAAGATCTACGGCAGCTTCTGCGAGTGTGACGACTTCTCCTGTGCCCGACACAAAGGCATACTCTGCTCAGGTAGAAATACCAACATTTGCTAAAACAATGTTTACCTTGGCGTGAGCTGCCTCTGATTTCTGCCGGTGAGAAAAAAAACAGGTCGATGGCTTCCTCGTCTTTGTTACACTGGTTGATTTATTAATTTATTCTTCACCACATCTCCATGAGCATTGAAGTTAATGAGAATTTGTCATATTGGAGATGTTACAGCTTGTGGGTTATGATGAAAAATAATCAAACGGTCACCATGTTCACACACTCTCCCCACACCTGTTCTAGGTGTGTCTTGTTAATTTGGCACTCCCTTAAACAGTTTGTTTTTTGTTTTTTTTTTTATCTTCATGGGGAGCTGAAACACTCGACCACAGGGCTGCTGGCCAGACTCCCACAAAGAAGCTTAGAAGAGCAGCTGCAGAGGAGTTGCTGAAATGTTGAGCTCAGGTTTTATTGTGCGTCCTCCTCAGACGGCTTGTCTTGGTATGACGGGGGGGTTTTTGGAAGGGTTTAGGACCTACGAGAGTTGGATTGACTGCTGTGCAGGAACGAAAATCGAAGTGAAGGTTCAGCGTGAGACAAATGCAGCCGAAAGTATTTTGAACAGAATTGTGCGAGAAATAAAAATCAGCAGCACAGAGATTAGCACCATGTTTTCACCCCGAGGCTTCACACACTCTCTTTATGAAAAATGCATGCGCTCATGTCCACTATATTTTATTATTTATACCTATTTTATTTTATTTATGTGTCATACACCTTTTAGTGTATTTCCACACACACCACCAAGATGATCATTTTGCACACTCACAAAAGTCACAAAATATATAGAGCATATTGTAAACTCAGAATTTCAGAAATGCATAATGTAAATTTTCACATGATGCACGACAACATTACAAATTTAGCAGGAGTATAAGATGCTCTGTCTTCTCCTGCATGTCATTTGTAAATATTTTGCAAAAATAAAAACCTTCTTATTAAAGGGCCATCAGAACATATTCCCCCCACAAGACCAAAATAAATCAGGATTTGCTGCTTCCGTTTTTCAAATAAAGGCCTCATTAAACTGCTATATGCAGTGCAGTGGAAGACAAAATGAAATTTATTTAAGATCACACAAAATACACCGATGCTGCTCCTCAGACAGGCACGCATTGGGACCTTTGTCTTCTCTGTAAATCAGAGTCAGAGATACGTTATTGATCCCTACGGGGAATTTGGGTCAGTTGCAGTTGCTCAATTCTCAAATGAAGAATTAAATTACAAGAAATAGAGAAGAAATAGGAAAAATAGAAATGTGTGCCTTACAACTTTGTAAAAAAAAGGTTTGTGCATGACTTATAAAGTTGTATAAAAAGTATGTGCATTGGGTCTAAATATGTGCAGTAATCCTCCAAAATATTACAACTATAAATACAGAAATAAGAAACTGAGCACATGAAAAATGGGTATACTTATATACACCATATATACACAGGGATATTGCACTGTTGAATTGTTGTCAAGTTACAGGTAGAAATTATACACGATACATGGTTCTTGCAGGTAGTCAGTCTTAATTTAGATGCAAGTTCTTAATTTCTCCTTACTCCAAATCTCCCCGTCCCATTGTGGTGTATAACTTAGTATAAATCCTGCAGATGTCCCTGCTTTTGTCCAAGGGCCCGCATCGCTCTCAGACTTGGTGTGAGCAGGCAGGTTTGGCCCAGCGTGTCGGCCCAGCCATACCAAACAGGCCGAGGCTATTACGTTCCCAGAACATTCGGTCCAAGCTTCTGTGCGTTTCGGGGCAAGACCCACCGGCTGGAGGGGGGCCCGCTGGCTCATCCCCAAGCCAACGGCTGTTCCTCTGAAACCACAGAGAGCGCTTTGTCACGGTGGGGCCAGCTTTGGCGCGCTCCCCTCACACAAAGCCCGGATCTATTCATCTATACCCAGTAGAGGCGCTGTCTTTCATTTAATCAGCACCAGTTGCTGGACACACCAAATGCGCCGATACAGAATGGCTGTTTGTTTGTCAGCTGATCATCCATAAGCAGTCATTAAATCTTAACAGTCCACTACCTTCCCTCCTCTCCTCCTTTCTCAGCATGGTTGGCCCAGTGTTCAGCCATAATGAGTTCCTAATGATACCAAATGGTACGCCTCCTCCGCTCTCCTCCCCTCGCTCCTCTCAATCAGTTAGTTAATTGTTGCAGAGAGGCCTGTATAAGCGGCGTTGTAAAAATCAATTCTGTGCGTACATGCCTCTAAAAACCCAACAGGGTTTAATGTGAAGGTCTGTTCTGAGGCTTGCAGCCCTGCAAAAAAAAAAAAAAAAAAAAAGTCTTGTAAACAGCCTTGTGCACCACCTGGATCTGTCACAGTCCACTGAGAGCAGGCATTTGTAGTCGGTGTCTGGGAAAAGCTGTAGTTGGGCGGGTGTTCAGACTGATAAACTGCTTAAAGGCACAGCGGGTTTTATTAACGAGGAAATCAAGTGGCGTGGCACCCTCAGTGGGTTTTTTTTTTCCCACATCACCCTTACAAGAAGTTGTTCCCCCACGGGGCTTGTCGGTGTGTGGCTATCAGTGTTTTTATCTGGAATGCTGCTTGGGTGGAACTCACACTGACAGATGGATAAGGTCGGTGTCAGGTGTTTAACTTTGTTCTTTGATGTGCAGCTTTTTCTCCTCTGAGGAACAGGGAGCTCTGTGCAGCGGCATTGGTCCCTTCAGGTTAATGCACATGAGCCTCCTTTCTAGGTCTGTCCATCACTCCACTAGCTCAGCCGGTGTGTTTAGATTGCCACAGTATGTCAGCGGGCCATAAGGCAGACAGCATGCGCCGCTGTGAGCTGATTGGATCCTGGTTGAGAAATAAACGCAGCTGGGCAGGAGCATGCCCAGAGCCCACTGTAAACTGCCCCGTGGTGGGTAAAGCTGAATAAACCCTCTCTTTACTGCAGTGTTTTCAGCACAGATGCATGGTGCTTCATAACAGTCCGGTACTTCTGTTTTGTCACATATGCTGCCATTTAAGTTGTGATTTATTGATGTGTAAGACTTTGAGCTATATTGGGACAGTGCTTTGAGCTTTGCCGTCCTGTTGTGCCCCATGTTTACCATACCTTCTCTTTCTCTCTCTCTGGGATAGTCTCTTCCTCTCTTTTCCCTCGACAGGCTTCACACACTCCGATGCCTTCCGCAGCTGTGTAATCTCTAAGGGTGGAAGTAGCAAATTACATTCACTGTCCTTTCTGTAATTGGCTGGCTTTTCTGTGCAGTTGTACTTTATTATTTTGGAATATTTTTGTGGGAGTCACTTATTTTGCTCTTACTGAGGTATGTTTTGACAGAAGTTTTGTTTTAGATAAAATACAGATTTAGCACGCTCTCCATGAACATTGTGTCAAAAACCGACGATAATCATGTCACATGAATCATGCTGATTCATGCTTTAATTTGTTTATGCGCTGTACTTTGTTCCTTTATTAGGTTTTCTAATCAAAAGAACCTGGTTTGAACTCTGTCCTCAAATTCTTTTTATTTCCTTTCATCTTTTTATGTCTTTTGATCCTTTTATGTCTTCCCATCCTCACAGCACTGCAAGGGAAAAATCTATGTAACTCCACTTTTTAAATAACTAATTAACTTTGCGTTCTAGAGGAGCTGCTTTTTAGTTTTATCTAAGTAGACAATTACACCAAGATTTTTTTTTTTTTTACATCCCCTCAAGTCAAATTTCAGCAACAAAGCACTACTTCCACACAACATGTGCTCCTCTCGCCCCCGGCAGTCTGCAGGATGCTCAGGCCCAGTCAGAGTTGAATGCAAGGACACAGTAAGGGAAACAGACCACACTCCACACCCAGTTGTAGCTCACGCCTGTTGGGTCGACCGGCTCCTCGGCTGAGCACTAATGCTGTGTGTGTCTGTGTGTGAGTACGCGTGCATGCATGCAGTGAAATATAATAGTGTGTGTGTGTGTGTGTGTATGCTGTGCTGACATGAGGCAGTGGCCAGCCAAAACCACTGGAGCACACAGCTGCCCCCAGGCTGCCTTTTCTGGGTTAGGAGCTGGACTACCAGCAACAATACAGTCTGAGACGATACTAGACTTAGTAGTGATACCGATACTAATGTTTTTAATATCGACATCTTCAACACAGCTTGATTTCTCACTCTGTAAATCAGTGTTGTTTTCCTAATGTGGCCTTAGCCTGCATGTTTAAATACTGAAACACTTCAAGTTTCAGTCATGCTTACAAGTTTGTAAAGCAAAATGAAAGCATATCATCTTACCATGGGATTCATTGTTAAAACAGGACATTTTATACAGTTCCACTCATTAGAAATTAGTATTTTGTCGGGCTTCTTTGTTCTGTACTTGAAGGCTGCAGGCCGATGTTGCACTTATAACTCATTATAACTCACTCTTATTATAATGTAGCTGACATGTTTAAATTCTTGATTACGGTATCAAGAATCATAGAATTTCTCTAGTATCAACGACAAAAACATCCCTTTGTGCCGCTCAGTCTGTGATGTAAACAGGCTTCGAAATGGGTAACAATTCATATTTACTATACTTATGCTTCCTTTTTTCTCTACCCTGTTGAATGGGACATTACTTTCCAGGCATGAGAGACTGAAGTGTATTTTTTTTCCTCCTCATTCAACTCTCTCAAATTTGTTTTGTGATGATCAACAGTGATAAGCGTCCTCTGTGGCCGCTCAGGTAAACTCACTGCTCTGATCTCTGTCAGCTGTCTACAGTACACACACGGGCTGATGAATGGATGAGATACAAGCTGGATTTGATCAGAAGGGGTCTTGTTGGGGCCACTGCGGTGTGTATTTTGGACTTGGAGTTTACACTACATTGTGCGACGGTTACCTGAGGTTGAGTCGCAGGTCACAGCCAGGGTGATGTCAGTGTTGACACCCTGGAATGGGGGAGGAAGTGAGAGAGAAGCAAGACAGCTCCAGCTTCCTTGTACTAGTCTGTGGCATGCAGTCCCAGTGTGTGTCCGCTGCCCTCTACGACCTGCCTTTATAAACATTAATCAGACTCTAAAGTTAGCAGCCCTGACGGCATGAAGGGACACGGCGAGGGCTGTGTCGGTGCCCTCTAAGTAGGGCTTTAGGGGGAGGGAGAGGTTCAAGTGGTAAGCTGCAAGATCCTCCCTTTTTTTTTTTTTAGTTTTGGCAACATCGTTGGTGCCAGGCAGACACTGCTGCAGTGTTTCGCACTGAACTTCCCAGAGATCACTTGTCAACAGTGGTGCCAATGCTGGCTCATCTTTTTCCTTGGAATTTCTGTTGATGAAGTTTATTTTCTTTGTCTGTTTGCTCACGGTGACTCATGCTGAATACCAGTTTCTTCTGGTGTTTATCCCAAAATGAGCTGCGGTGACTGCTGCCACAAATGTCAAACACATCACTTCCTGTGTGCCAGAGGAAAGACCTAGCCAGAGTTTTCTGAATTTCAGCAATCCTTGAAAGTTTATGGATTTGAAAAGAATAAAATATGGCCTCAAACATTTTTGAAAATGAATTCATAGCCTTGAAAGCAGGGCTGCATAATTAATCAAAATCATATTGAAATTGCAGTGTAGATCAATGCAATATTTAAATCACAACAGCTGCATTTTTTTTCATAAAGGTTAAATGTGTCAGTACATCTACAAATCATATTATGCAGATTTTGATGCAGACCTTGGCAAAAATCACATCATCCTCATTTTACTAGTTTTTTTTTTTTTTTTTTTTCAGTTAAAATGTTAATTCTGATTTTAAAAATTATGACTCCCACTTAAATCACAAATGTTATCGCAATTGCAATATCTGTCAAAATCGTAAATTCAAAATATACTGCAGCACCCAAATTTTCAGTATGACTCATCTCCCTGGATCTGTATCTCCCATTCTGAGGACAAACCCTGTGATGGAAATGATTTCACCAGATTTTCTTCACTTGACAGGATCAGAAGTGAAAAATATAGCGATAATTTGTATTAACAGAAAATATTGTGGGTTCTTGAATTTTATCAAACAAGTGTCCAGAGGAGAGTGACAACTTTTATCCTCGCTGATATCTACAACACCAAATATTAAAGCTTTCATCAACTGGATAGATTTAATGTAGTGCTGAAACTAGTATAATTTCAGTTATCAATCACTTTTATCCACTGATATTATTTTAAAATTAAAACTTGTTTTTTTGTCTGGTTTGTTTTGTTTTTGGCTGCTGATCAGACTAAGGAAGCATATTGAAGACATTACCTTGACCACTGCTAACTTCCTACAAGCATACATCATTATTTTTTGACATTTTTATCGGCTAAATAGAATAGATAGATTAATCCACAATGAAAATAATCATTAGTTGCAGCTGTGTGTTGAATCAGTGCTGGCGATGTCGAGTAGTCGAAGTGGACATTTACTAAAAGCTGTCGAGGATTAGTACTTTAAGAGAGGCAGCTGGATGCGGGAAGCTTGGAGGAGCAGGAAGCCCGGGTCAGATGACCTGTGCCTCTCCACCGCCTGTCCCTGAACGTTCTAGTAATCTTATCCTCAGCATCTCCAAGACCCTCCCTCTCTGTGTTTGTGTCTGTCTGTGCAGCCCTGAGGCTTGGATGTGCTGAGGAGTATCTACAAGCTGGATGTTGTGCAGACAGGAGGGTGCTCTATGGACCCTGGAAGACTTGGTATAGCTTAACAGTGCATACCGGGTTTCAGTCCCCAGCTGTGTGCTCACCCATGGAGCCAGCGTTTGTGTCTAATTTGCTTCTTTTTTCTTTCTTTCTTTTTTTTTTTGTTGGATTGCATAGCACAGTGAAGGCGTGCAAGGATAAGTCGCGTGCTGTTTGCCTGTTTTTTACAAGGATTCAGTAAATCTTGACTTTGTAGTCCTCCTGCCCCCCTGACATACATCCCCGCAGCCGACTCCGCAGCTGGTTCTAAATAATGATCTAAGCACTCAACAGTCTCCAGTCGCCAGAAATAGCGTGGCTCTATTTTCCAGACTTGCACACATCCCAGCAAACCCTCTTTTACCCCATAAATAAATCTGCTGTCTCAAGGCTCTGGTCTGTGAGTGTGCATGTGTGCATGTGTGTGTGTGTGTGTGTCTTTTTAGAAGGTAAATGGGAACATGTGTGTTTATTAATGTTTATGCCTAGCGTGACCAGGAATGTGCTTCATTGAAGAAAGAATTCATGAGCCCCAAGTGTCTTTTTGTCCTGATTGTTGCATTTGTTTTGTGTCTGTGTCTGTGCTTTTTTTTTTTTTTTTTTTTTTTTTAAATGGGCCATCTGTTAACAACAAGAGGATGAACATTTAGTTCTTTACTCTGTGTCACCAAAAAAAAATCCAGCTTGGCACCAACAGACGGATTAGAGAGGCTGAAGTTGTTATCCTAGTCAGAGCTCGGACATGTCGAAACACAGGTAAAACTCTTGAATGTCACTTTCACCATGATGAAAAAAATGTGTTGCTCCTGTTTCCTTCCTGTGTTTGTCCACAAGATCCTGGTTGAAATACTATTTGAGACAATCTGAGTTTGCTCGTGAAACCTGCCGCCGTAGAAGTCAATCAATTTACCCAAAAGTGAAAATCCTTAGATAAACTTGTAAGTGAAGCCTAGCCTTAAGTCAGCTGCTGTTTTTTTAATGGAAACAGGTTGGCAACCATCATCTGCTTCAGTATATAGTCCATAAAGTGTGTTTGCCTCAGTGGCTGTGGTGTAGATTAGCGTTTTATGTGTTGTTAGTTGAACACAAGGCAATTAGTGAGTCTGGTCTTGGTTAATTCTTGGCAGACAGCCACCCAAGCATCCAGAGGCTCACTAGCAATGTAATACAAACACTAATACGGAGCTATTTTAAAAGTAATACGGCTTCACTTGATATAATTATGGAAAAATGTGTTATATTACCTTTGTATTACCTCTAAAAATAAGCAATTATATCCTCTCCAGTCCTCAAAATATTGCTGAATGTGAAGTTTCATCCACTTGCCCTGTGCATTTTCTCACGCTGACTTCATCTATGTTTTTAGTTGGAAAGATTCAAGCTGTGTGTCTATAAACAATGATAAAAGATATTGCTGTAGAATCAGCCTGTAGGGGACATTGCATGAATCATGCATTTATTTATTTTGGCTTTCGAGGGTATTTTAAGGAGCCTGAGACCGTCCATGGCATGTTTGAATATGTAAGGTGATATGACAGCCAGGGAGAAAAGGTCCTAGGATATTTAAAAACAAAGGGCAATCAGTGTTTAAAATCAACAGCATACATGTCACAGCATAGTTACTGCAAATTTTTTAAATTGTTAAAATGAAGAAGTTTTATACACAAAGAGGTCTGTACACTTCAGTACAACTCCTCTGCAGAATAATGGAGGAATAAGAAAAGTAATAATATCACAGCTGCATAATACCACCTGATGCTGCTCACTAGTTTTCTGAAGAAATCATGTAATGTATCTGCAGAGGCGAAGAAGCTGGGAAAATGTGTCTGTGTCAGATCGAGGGTGCAGCCAGTATCAAGGTATTCCACTTAACTATCATTGAGCAAGGTTCTGGTTGCAGAAACAGAGATCATTTTTCAACCTACAATGCCTTCAACCCCCTGGCTTCAATGGCAGGCACGTCTGTGTTGTGAGTTTTTCATAGATGAAACACCTGTTCGGATATTTCTGAAGCCCAGCAAATTCTCTGAGCCAGTTACAAGCGCTCAGGTGAAGTTTATGTGAATTTTTTCAATCTGTCTGACTAAGCAGAGGCTACCTGAGCAGCACCTGTGACTCAGACCCCGAGGTAAAGGAAACACCTCCCCCTCCTCCTCTGTCTCTTTTAAAACTTGACTGAACTTGACGGTCAAACACAGACAAAGGCCCACACAGCCCTGTCAGGATGGTGTTATTTTCTCAGCTCTCTCTTTGTTGAATTACTGGAGATACAAGGCCCCACCTCAATCCAGGGAAATGAAGTACACTAGAAACTTTCAGGTGTTTCTTGGCACTGGAGTTGCAGTGTGTGTGTGTGTGTGTGTGTGTGTGTGTGTTTAATCCCTGTCTCTTTCAACCTTCCTTGGTCCTTCCTCCTGGGTGCACTTTAGCACACGTGTCTTTCCAGACGCCATGTGTTAGGCGCTGAGCTACCGAAAACAGCTTGAAATGTGAAATATTTAGTGAAACGTGACCCAGAAAATAGGGTCAGCACAGTCGACTCTGCAGCCTATTGTACTAAAGGAAGGATTTTAATGGAGCACATTACAGCTGCAGGGCACCTCTGTACACTTCAAACTTATTAGGATCACAGGCACACAGCTTTTCCATGTCACGCAAACGATCTGAGGTCACTGGCTGCAGGGTAGGAGCCATGCATGCACTTATAGGAATTTATGCTCTCCTTCTGCTTGGTCTAGACTCCAGTTCTTCCATGTATTTTGCACGTGGGGCAGCGGTAGAGATGAATTAATTTATGAACAGCGGGATCAAAATTTAATCAGAGACAAAACTCTGTTGAAAGTTCACAAAATGCTTATTAAATTCAAAATGAGGGGGCAAAACATGGCAGACAGCAGACCAAGAGAGGCACCACTCTTACTCACAGTAGTAAAATATAATTATTTTATTTTATTATGGGCCACATATTAAAACAACGTTTCAGCCCATCTGTTCACCAGGGTCTTGATCAGATGACTGGGCTGAAAAATGTCCCCAGTAATGAAGTGCAGCCTTTTTTGCACTTGACCAGTTTGTCAGTAAGTTAAATATTCACACGTAAATTTGACTGCTGTCTCCCGTCGGTCACCACGGGTGATTTGTGAGTTTGTGATTCTCGCCACCGCTTTGTTGGTAAGGAAAAATGAAATATTTTTGACCAGAAAAACACAGTGTGCAGTGTGAAGCGCTAGGCTAGACAATGCAGAAAACCCATACAAACCACTGTGAACAAAAACTAAAACCACCACTGTCATAAAAGACTCAACAATCGAGCCACCAAAAATTGACGGGTTGATTGATTCAATGCCGTCCTCTTTCCAGCAGTTTCCAACAGTGAGAGACAACTGTGGGACATCTGACGCTGATTATATTTAGTGTTTATTTGCCAATCTGCCGAGTAAATATAGCATATTACAACTACCTAATTAAATATTAATTTCTTGCCTTTTTTGCATCCTCAATTATTAGTTTAAATGAAAGCTCTTTGCACAGGTAGTTCACAGTTTGGGATGAAATTTTGCATCAAACACCCCAGAGATTCCTGCCAAAACTGTCGACGTCAAGTCAGACCCACAGCGAGAATCTTCCTGCGTTTGTGCCTGAGAAAAGCGAGCTGCCTCCATTATCAGCTGAAAACTGTTTGGATTTCATTTTTTGGGCTCAGCGAGTGTTTTGAGGGCTTAATGTGAAGTCTGACAGGCTTCTTGGCCAGCTCAGTCTTCTGGGCGGTTTTTCAGCATGAGTAGTCTCTGGAGGCGACTGCCTCTCCTGGATTTGGATCCTTCAAACAAAACAGCTGACGGCAACTGTTTCAGGGGGATGCAAAACAACAGAAGTAATAAAGGATCCACAGCTGTATGAGTGTTGATTGCTTACTGTTTAATGCACGGTGTGCTTTGGAAACCTAGTGAGAAAATAAATTAAGTAAAGCTTCTGGGTTAAGCTGTATGTGAAATGGGACAGAAAAAAGGATTTTCTGTCTGTGGCTGTGCAGGATATTTGTCACCCTTGCAGTGTCGCTCACTATCTTCTCTTAAAAGGTGCTTACTGAATGCATGACACTGTCAGTTATCCAGAGTTTTGAGTAAGCTGGGATCCGTTTGCCCTACTTGCCTGTTCATGACCATCAAAGTGAACAAATGAGGATCAGGCCACAGGCTGACGTGCTGAAAACTGAGAAGCCGTAGTTCAGAGGAGCTTTAAAGGAATAGATTTTAATCTGAAGATTAGTTACCGGAGTCTCAGCTTGCTTGCCTTTGCCACTAAACATCCCTTTTGTTGCATGCAAGTTCGATGGTGTCTTTTATCTGTCAACATTCTCAGGCTCTGTTCTCAAGGTTGTGTTGATGATAAGCATGAAGGATGACACGACATACACTGTGCAGTGGTAATAATCGCATGAAAAGATCCCACACATTGTCTTCACCTGCAGGACACAATGTTTCGGTCCTGTGACCTTCATCCAGTATCTGGTATCAAATGAAAAGAGACTTTCATATATTGGAGAAACAGGAATTTTACTTAATGCAAACTTTGTTAGATAATTACCTGCCCTAATAATTTCCTGATTAACCATACATTACCATTTTCTGGTGAACACAGAAGTTTTCTTATCTATCTTATATGTCTCTTGCTGTTTGATGGCATGTATCTGATGAAGGTCACAGGTACAGTGTGTATTTTAGGACATCCTTAGACATAAAAAAACAAAAAAAAAACAGTATTCTTCCTCAGACTAAAAGGCTTCAGGTCTCTGGAAAAACTTTGTCAAATTAGACCTCATCACTGAGCCAGAATATGTTGGGTCTCTGTAAAGCACCTTGAGATAACATTGGTTATGATTTGGCACATGCAAATAAAATTAAATCGAATTGAATAGACTTGAGACATGACAGAGTTGTCCCCCTTTTTTTATGTGTGGACAAGATACTTTTTTTACTTGAAGGGCATGGCTTCATGTGCACCAGTCAAGAGGCAGCAGTGAGATCAGGTCACACACAAGCTCTTTGAGGAAGGGAACGACTTTGGCACGCTATTTTCGAACCCCGCCAGTTCCCACATGCATAAACATCATATTGTCAGCAAACCATGTGCCTACTCAGCACAATCAGCTAACGTCAACTTCAAACAAACAGCAGGTTGTGTCAGTGCATTGAGAGCCGGGTTGCAGAGGTGTAAGCACCATGTCTCCAGGGTGAAGCTGCCACTCGGCTCACATTTTTATTGGCTTCCGTCCTCTTGTTTATCTCTGGGTAACGCTGAAGGGTGTTGAGGCGTCACGTGGCCGGCAGACAGAGGACAGTCTAGAAGTAAACATTATTTTCATGGCTGGTAATGACTGTTGTCTGTCAAGCATGTGATGTTAGCCATGTAAAAATCACACACGTCAGAGCCGCTGATACCCACAATTACACCGATTCTGACGAAGCTGTATGCTCTTCTAGCTTTACTGAGCTCTCCAGCCTGGTTATTTTGAAGGTTAGCGGCGGTCTGCTATCAGTGGCTGACATAATATTCTTTTACTGGCACATACATACAACCTAACCACTGTGGTTGTCGCCCTTTCAAGGCTTTACCCCCCACATATTGTATAGACCAGAAATTGTGTGTCTATTTAGTGCTGACAACGAACGGCTTGGCTCAGCACACAAGGCAGAGCTTGTCTCAGCCTGCATATTTTAACAACCCACATATTTTGGGGGGCCTGTTTTGCCTTGAGAGACACACACACAGAAAGATGGGCTGGTAAAATTGCCGTTAAAGACGCGTTCAAAGGGGAACACACCAGCCAGAACTAATGGCATTATACGGAAAACACACAAACACACAAAATATCCACACATCAGAGGGAAGTCAAAGCGGCAGTTTCAGGCTTCGCATGTGGAGTTGGTTAGAAGACATATACGAAATGGATAGTTTAAATAGAGGATAATGCCCTGTTGTGCCACAATGCCGGGCCACAACTGTGTTTACAACAGCTTTTTGTGACTTACAGAGCTCATCTTGATGACTTACAGCTCAAGCAGCACTTCTTCTGTCAAACAAAGACTTGTGTTGCTTAAATTGAGAACGTTCACTCCGGTCTATCGAGTTGCAAAAGAGAGTTCCTGTCCAGTAAAGACGTGTCAAGTACAATTTGTCCGTGTTGTTTGTGAGCAGGGCCGTGCTTTGTGGCTGTCGATTTAAAAATAAAGCTCTGCCGGCTAATGTTTCAGTTCCTCCTACTGCTCTTGTGTTTTGCTGCGAGCTGTTGGAAGCTGTTGGTCCGTCCTGGATGATCTGAGCCAGCGTAGTCGCTGTGTGCTCGGGGGCCTCTAAATCAGACGGTACACTCTAGATGTTAAAGATGAATCATCGGCCAGCCATTGGCTCTTCATTACGCAGCCTTCTTTAATCCCAAAACATAACTTTGAGCCTTCATAATCTGCCGGCTGTATCGGACTGTAATGTTTAGGCTCTCAAAGCAAAACAAAATGAATCTTCTACAGCCTTTCGGCACTCGAACTGGATGACATTTATTGCCATTCTCCTCCGCTGAGTTTGCTTGTTTTCCTTCCAGGGTAGCAAAACCAGGCCACAGTAGCTGTGACCTTGCAGAGACAGACAGGAGAGCCTCTGTGTGGTGTCTCTCTCTTATCTACAGAGGAGTATGTATTCCAGCCCTTTTGCCTCAAAAGAGGATTAGTAACTCCTCTTCATGACTCTGGCAGAAAATGTGAGTGACAGTGGAAAAGAGGCAGCAGTTGTCCTAAACAAAGCTCATGACGCAGCACTCAGACTCTGACAGTGTACCCTAATAGACCCAAAGAAGTGCAATTACAGATGAAAATCTAAATAAGTCTTTAATTTGGTTTGGAAAGACATGAGGTTTATTTTAGCATCATTTTTCATGTGGGGCAGAGTCGGGCATTATCCAGCCTGTCAGATTTTAGAAATCACCAGGAAAAAAAAAAATCCAGTTTAATGCCATGTCTGCACTCTGATGGCTCACTGAAGGCTCTCTCCCCCGTTTGCAGAAGCCACTGTCACTCAGGAAATTTCACAGGGCTTACTGTTTTTTTTTTTTTTTTTTTTCTGCTGGCTGTTCTTGTGGTTTTTCTCACTGTCATAAAAGCATCACTTCTGTTTCCATCACTGTTTTGGCCGTCTTTATCTACTGGGAGCGCAGCACTTTGCTGATGTGCCAGATTTGGGTAGATGAAGTACTTTCCACCACCAACCACCACTGTCAGGATCGGCTCCACTGGTTTCATCTGATCTGTTTGTTTCTGCAGGAATCCATCGCCTGTAGATATGTCATGCACATGCCAGTTAGTGAACGTGTATGCATATTTGTCCATAATCATAAAACTCTCCCTCAGAGAGAAACCACTAGCTATTTTAGGGCAGAATGGACTGACTTTAAATGCAAATCACAATGGGAATGTTTATTTCCTTTGTTTCTCACTCCAACTCTAAAAAAAAGAAAAGGAAAAAAAAAAAAAAAGAAATCAACTCCCAAGCCAGTTGTCTGAGGCTAGGACCAAACAGCCTTGGGACATATATAATCTAATCCCATAGCCTGCTGTGTAATTAAGCTGTGTGGTTTTGGTGATTGTTCTGCTGTTAAAGCTCTCATTAAAAGTCAGTAGCCTACGCTCCTTCCTAGGGTCAGAAACAGGCCGCATGCTCTGATAGACACCTCTAACACCTCTGTAATTTATGTTTAGCACTCTCCTTTGGTTGTCATTTCTATTAAATTTGGGAACTGAAGCAACTCCACCCGTGCATTTGAGAAAAGAGAGTTAGGAAAGCTTTGTGCAATAGTACAGTTGAGCTCATAGGACTTCTTGTTGTTTCAGGTACGTTGTCCTCCTTTGAGCAATGACGCTAAAGATCTTCCCTTCAACGTTCAAGAGATTGATTTCCCGTAATCGGTCGATGTTTGAGGCATCCTTTTCCTCAGGGATTAATACTCCCCCCCCAGCCCTTCACCATGCCTTTGAAATACTGTAGTTTGCTTCTTCCATACCACCTTCATTTGTTTCCAGAGGAATCTCAGGGCATCTGGAGCTTTCTCACAGCCTGTGTGAACTCGTGGAGCTGAAGCTGTCCTTGCCTTCCTCACGACTTCTATAACTCTCAGCTCGTGTCTCTGATCGTCAGTGTGTGTGTGTGTGTGTGCGGTTTTCAGGCCATCTTCAAGATTCCTCTTCGACATTTTATGTGATCCAGATTTTTCTTTCGTGCAGAATCATTTCACGAATCAAAGTGGATCCTGGTAGGAAGACGTTGGTGCTCTCTCCTTGTTTTTGCATCGAATCCTGAGGTTTTCTCGCCTCCGCGGTGTTGCCAGGCGATCTTTCATGTCCTCTTGCAAGAGGTTGATCCTCACTTTCTCCCCCGGCGATGGCCTCCTCCACTGTTTCTTCAACTCTCCTTCACAAAACTGTCAGGCTTAGACACTCATCATTTAACATTAATTAATTTTTCATTGTGTAACTGCTACAAGCTCCCTTTTTTATGATTCTAATGACCTATTTTCAGACAACACAGTGATAGCACGGAGCACCGGAGTCCGAGACCTACTTGGCCGACACGGATGATTTTGGTGTCACATAAGTTAACTTGCTAATCTCCCATGAACTTTGTGTATTCTTTTTAAGGAACGCGATGTCCTGTTAGGTTACAGCCCTCCTAAACCTTCCTCATCCCCACTGGAGACACGCTCGTTAACTCTTGCCTTCCATAATAGATTTCTTTTCCGCGTATGTGCAAGTTCTTTATTTGCGGCCGCCTAAATCAAGGGCACCACAAGTATTTTAAATATTCAGCGTCGCTTTTTTATCAGGCTCAGCTGAGAGCAGGATGCAGAGCGATGCTTCAGCCTGCAACTGGGGACGCAGAAAGTCAGAGGGCATGTTTTCTTTCCACACACACGGACACACAAACACACACACACTCAACACAGCCTCTGGGACACAGCAGCTCTTTGACCGCCACTGCAGGAAGTGTCTCCCTCTGTCAACACTGGGAAGGAGATGGGAGCTCACAGTCGCCCCTGTGTTTCTCCTCTTCTTACCGCAGCCTCAACACATTCGGCTCCCTCTGCATGCAACCGCAGCGTATCAGTAAGAGGCTTCCTAATGAGGGTTATTGAGTTCTTTAGGCCAATACGCTGACCTTTGGCTTTGTAGGAGACAGTTTATCCAAGCCAGATAATGAATGCTGACTTGGTGCAAAATCGACCGTACGGCACCAGAGTCTGTTTGTAACGTGCAACAGGCTGTTTATGTAGAGTCGTGGCGATGTCCCATTTTGAAAAATCAATATGTTGGGGCAAAAATATTGATAATAAGTGCTATTTTTTCTTATATTTACATTACTGTCAAGTCGGTAAAAGACCAACTGTCGGTCTTGAGAACAGATTAACTTCCTCTTACAAATAAAGGCACGTGCCACGTTTCAGGCACTAGTGAAATGTTAAGTGGTTGTCTCTCAGCGGCACTTAATTAGCTCGGCACGGGGGATGATCAGCAGTTTGGTGCTGTTGCTGGATTCCTTTTACAAAAACCTGAGCTCCAAGTGCGCTGTCTTGCTTTTCAAAATGCAGCCGGACATTACACCGCCACTTTCACACTGATACCCGGCTTTGGCAGTTTTGTTTTCATTCAATTCTTTATTTTAAATGAATTTTGATGAACGAAATGAATTAATTAACCAGTTTTTTTTTTGACAGGCTGTCTGATATTCAGGCTCACTTGGTGGACAATCACAGCAAACTATAAAACATTAACAGTTACTATGCCAGTGAAACAATATGTTTTACTTGTTATCAAGTTATGATTAATTATTATTGATGAGAAGTCCCAGCCCTACCACTATTATCTTGTGTTTAAACACTGCTGATGCAATGACTGTGTGTTGAAGTGCGTTAAATATAAGTTGTCAGTGTGGTTTATTTTTCCAATCTTCTTTTATGGTTTGGGATTTTTATTTCAGAGCCAAGGCTTAGTTCGTGAAAGCTTTAATGTTTCCACCAATGAGCAGTGAAAGCGGGCGGTTGAATAACTTCAGCTCAAACCGGGACTGTGCTTGGAGACATTTGACAGATATCACAGTCGTGCACGGCCTCTCTTCCTCTCATTCCCTCTCTTTCTCTCTGGAGAATCACAGATTAGAGAAGATGATGACTCACTAAACTGAGCGCCTTAATGCAGCGGACAGGAAATAATTGGGAATGCACGCAGTGGTCATTTGGCTCCAGACGCTAGAAATAACTTGACTAATTTCTCATTGTCTGGCATGTTTACATGATGTGGTGCAACATCTTTCCTTTTAACAACAACTCAGCAATTCATTTCCCTTACACATCTCATAACATTTACTTTCCCCTATCTCTATTTCATGCTAAATTACATACCGACATTCCTACAGGCAGCAAATATAGTGATGTGCAAACAGGCCTGTGCCGACTACTGGCTCGGCTTGGTTCAGTAGTGAAGGTTGTATTCTTGATCCCATAATTACCCCACAAAGTCAGTCTGACAAATCAATCATATTCAACACTCGGAGAGCCTGTAATTCAGCTGCCTCACATTTTCAGGAGGCCAGTGGTTCGCTAGCCTGGTTGGTAACCACTAACGGTGTGGGAGGAGACTCTTACCATGCATCTCACATATGAAACCCCGAAACTAACTCCCTGCCACATTTGCTAGCACTGAGTTGGTATATTTAGAAAAAATAATTTTGGAAACAGTGCTTCATTTATGTCAGTGTGGGAATGATTCATATTTAAATCAGGGAAAACTGAAAGGCAGGGGAGCCGTGGTTCTGAATTCCTCTGTGATCGGATGGGTAAAGCCGGCCTTGAATTGTTGTAAGCGTGGCTGTGAGTGATGATTGCTGTCAGTCCTTTTCGCTCCGTTTTTTTTTTTTTTTCCTTCATTGTTGAGATTTCTCCAGCATAGCAGCAGTGATGCAAGATGTGAATTAACTCGGTGACCTCAAGTATATCCACTCAGCAGAGGGAGAAAGCCTACACTTAGAGCACCATGGGAAAAACACGCCTGCACCAGACCAAATACTTGAGCAGCCGGGTTCGCTTGCACTGAGTTTCTCAATTCCTTGTGTCCTTCTGTGCTCTACTAACAACCGTGCATGTCAGCATTAAGCCGGTAACTGTGAGCTGCAGTCTCATGTAAACATCGCGGATATGGGAAAGGATAGTTTGCAGAACTTGAGTGAAGCCAACCGAGATTGACTCGGGGCTCCCAGGGAGCATGAAATTTCTGGAAAGTCACAGAATTCCAGCCAGGAACAATTAGGGAATTTGATAAATTCTTGGAACAAGTCACAGAAGATCCAATTTTGTCAGCCTCTATTTAAAAAAAAAAAAAAGAAAAGAAAAAAACACCAAAAACAACATTTATTTCCCATTGTGTCCCTGTTATCTCCTGCAGAACAAAACAGCATAACAAGACCGCAGAGTCAGGAGTTTGTTTAAAATTTTGGTCGAGGGAAAAAGCCTCATGTTAACATTTTTTTATAGTCCATGGAAATCGGGGAATTTAACATTTGATAATGGAGTGGGAACCCTGCTGTCTAGAACGGTCCCCTCTGTGTCACTCTGGCTTGACTTGGCTGCCGGACCGGGCTGACTGAATGTCTAGCAGCAACGTCATGGAAAAGTTGCAGGGAAGGAGAGGTCACTTTCTGAGAGAATGTGAACACGTTCCACACTTCCTCCTCCGCCACAGCTGTGTTTATCATTAGTCATGTTTAAGCACACCATCGGACGGCGTGTCACATTGGCCAGAGGTGAAGCCAGAAGGAATTAATGACTCTGTAACCCAATAACAAAATGGGGAACGGGGATGCACTTGCTCTACACATCTGTTTGAGCGGACGGTGGTGGTTACTGAGTGCTTGTCTTGTTCATGACAGGGTGAATGTGCCACTTAGATTTTGTCAAGATGCTCTCAGTGTAGATGAAGCAGCAGCACTGTTGGATGCCATTTACCATAATTTGATACCAGCAGGGAGTGTTTAACACATTGTGTGATGAGACTTAGACAATAAACAGTTTATGTAGCACTAGAATTACTGCATTCGGGTTGATTGAGTTATTGCATTATGCTGGAGAGATTAAATGGCTCACATAGACCCTATAGTTGAAGGCGATGTGCGATTATGGATGATTTAGTGAGTCCATTGAGCGGAAATGGGGATAAAAAAAAAAACCTACCATCAGCTTGCCTTCCAAACGCCTCTTTTAAGAACACTTTGCCGAGGTCTGGCACTGTGACTCAGCCTCATGCCACTTGCCATGGCCGCCTCCACTGACCAAGGGTTGGGAGTGGTGCCGCAGACTGTTAACCACAAAAAAACTTAATTTGACCAGTGTCAGTGTTTCCACCTCTTGAATGCACGGTTCCTCAGCCTGCACTGAATAATTGAGAAGTGAAACTTATGCACTCGGCACGGAGAGAGAGAGAGAGAGAGAGAGATATTTGAAAAAAATTCATTGCACGTCTGGGAGCCCAGACAGGTTATTGCACAATCTTGGCTGTTTTATTTGTGATTAATTTGAGTGCTTCTTGTTCACTTTGAGCTGTTTTTGTGACCTCGTTCAGGGTCTCAGTCTAAGTCATGGACTCTGTTTTTGTTGTATACTGTGTCTCTCTGAGGTGAAATGGCACCATAATCCAGTTATTCTTATCCCTGACTGACATGCGTGTCTGACCAAAAAGAACATCCGCTCTTAGACAGACAAAAGTAATTCAATTTGCCAGTGATGCATTTTATCCTGTCCGCACTCAATTAAATCTCTTTCACCGCAGTCTTACATCTAATTCAGACTGCGTAGGTGATTTTAATTTGAAATATCATGCAAACCTTCCCTTTGTCCTTAATTGTTCTGTCTTCATCCCGTTCCTACTGCAAAGAAAAGGGCATGTGAGAAGCAACTGGAGCAAAACCGCGCTGTTCATTTGTGCATCTCCAGTTGCTCATTCCATCACGTTTACAATAAAACCAAAGGCTCTTCCGATCTAAGCCGTGAACAGTTTTCCTTCTGATAGAATGAGGACTTGTGCCTGTTATAAATTACGGTGCTCCCTGAAGATTGGACTGATATTTGGGTACTAAGAGTCGGGATTGGAAAGCTCCCACTCTCCAGAAGAAAGCGCCTTTACTGAGATGGCCATTGCACATGTGGAGGGACCGGACCCTCAAACGTCTTTTATGAACCCACATGCTGCCTTTTACAACAGCTCTGATCCAACTGGGAATACTGTTGGAGTTTGTCAACGCTGGATCTTCACCAGCCCTTTTACTACCAGCCATGTTGGAGGGTCTCAAGTGCAGCAGCTGCCCTTGTGCGTCAGACACATTATAGTTTCAGAGCTTTTTCCATGCTTCCTGTCAATGTTTATATTGAGCCAAATCACATTTCCTCTGACAAAGAGCTAAATTTTCTAGATATGGCCAGCCTGCAAACACACAGTTCCTTTTTTTTCTCCTTGGTATTAAACAAGTGCTTGCCTTGATAGAGCTTGCCCATCTCCCCTTTGTGCACTCCTTTTCCAGCTGTGATAACAGAGCGTGCCATCATGAATGTGTTCTTTGTGGAGGGTCTTGGAACAACTGGCGAGAAACAGGCCCGTCCAGCAATACCACCGTGATCGCAGCGGCTGTCTTTTCCTCCGTCCAAGGCTTCCTCTTGTCCTCAAACGGTCTGTGCTGTTGCAGAGAGCGGCCACGTAGTCCACCGAAACAAATCGGTGTCTCAACAAGACCTGTTATCTCCGGCGCACTGTGACACAGCTGACACCCTGCGGCTTGCTTTTCTGGGACCCCTTCCAGTATAGATAATGCGCTAATGAGAGCGGTGAAGACGAATGAGTGCTTTGAGGGTTGATGCTGGTAGCAGATATGGATTAGATCACCTCTGTTTTTGATTGTTCCAGCTGCTCCAGTTGTTCACTGTTGGAGAGAAAGGACAGGCTCTGTGTCTCGGGAAGGGGAAGCTGTAAACTGGACTCCATGAGTGTGTGCCCACCTGATTACAGTGACATATGTCTTGTATTATACGCCAGTTAGTGGGTCCTTTTATCCAAAGAAGTGTTTTTCCTGAGCACTGGAGCATTGTATTTGTGGAAAATAACTTCCAAAGCCCATGTGTCAACGCTAAAATCTCTCACTGTTGTAACTGTTTCATAGTACGACCTGTTCTGACCTCCTCTTTGCTCCTCTCTTGCTCAGGTCATGGAGAGTGCCACTGTGGGGAGTGCAAGTGCCATGCCGGCTACATCGGCGACAACTGTAACTGCTCCACGGAGACGTCCCCCTGCATTTCAGATGACGGGCAGATGTGCAGCGGGCGGGGCAGCTGTGTGTGCGGCCGCTGCCAGTGCACCGAACCAGGGGCCTTTGGAGATACCTGTGAAAAATGCCCCACCTGCCCCGATGCCTGTGGCACCAAGAGGTATGGAGCTGGATCCAAACTGACCTGTCTTTGAGTAACGCGTAGGAACGTAGTGCATTCTCATTGTGCATACACCCAAACTTAAAAAAAAAAGAAATATTAAACAGAAAAAGCAAAAAAGAAAATATTGAAGAAGAAATTAAAGAAGGAGAAATATAGTACAAGAGCTGTGCAGTTAGCCACCGTGACTGAACAAAGAAAAGAGCGCCTCCTACAGAAACTCAAAGTTCATTAACAGAAAATCCAAGCAGAAAGACGGCACAGTTTCTTGAAAATGAGCTCTTGGTAACAAAGATGCTGCTAAAATAAATATTAGACGGTGCGTTATTATATGGTAGCAGTTGACCACGGAGGGGTTAATTTGATCATTACTCCAGAGACGTAGTCTATTGGAAGAAGGTGCAACCAGCCTCAGGAATCGCAGAAACCCTGTCAGAGTAACAGGGTTTCCACCATACCATACCATACCATACCACATTTATTTATATAGCACATTAAATACAAAGAGTTGTGCCAAAGTGCTTTCCAATAGATTATAAACATAAATCAAAAAACATATATACAAACATACCCAGTGCCACATAAAACATCAAATGCTCAAGCTGAAGATGGAAAAGCCAAAGTGTAGAAATGAGCCTTGAGGCGTGTTTTAAACACCTGAAGGGTAGGGGCTTGTCTTATGTTCAGGGGCAGCTCGTTCCAGAGCCTAGGGGCTGCCACAGCAAAGGCTCGGCTGCCTCTGAGCTTCAGTCTGGTTCTAGGCACAGACAATAGGAGCTGGTCGGAGGATCTGAGTGCCCTTGAAGGAACATAGGGTTCCAGCAAGTCCGACAGGTATACAGGTGCCAAACCATTTAGACACTTAAAAACAAAGAGCAAGATTTTGAAATCAATCCTGTATTGCACTGAAAGCCAGTGGAGGGAGGACAATACAGGGCTAATATGGTCTCGTTTTCGTGTACCTGTAAGCAAATGGGCAGCAGCATTCTGGACTAACTGCAAGCGAGAAATGGAGGCCACGGGTCATCAAAAAGCATTAAAAGTCATTAAATAGATTTTGCGAAAATTAAGGCCTTAAATGGCATTGAAAAGCATTAAATTCGATGTCCAGAGGCATTAAAAAATTAAATACACTTGATGGAAAAAAACATTGTTATTCACGATTTATTTTGATTATATAAACATTTAATAATTTTGAATGGAAGTATAGTGTGATGATTGACAGGCGGAACCCCATGCAAGTTTCAGCAGAAGTGGCTGGAGGAGGAACTATTCAGAACCTGGTTAGAGCCCGTCGACGGTAAACCCGGAGAGGCATTTTGCAGCATGTGCAAAAAGATCTTCAAACTTTGCACAAAGGGCGTTAACGCGGTGAAATCACACATGCTGTCAGATAGTCACAAGGCGGCGATTAAGGGCAGGCAGCAGTTAACTGTGCCGAATTTCTTTGCTGTGACCAGCAACGCAACTTCTGCTGTTGCCACCACAAGTGCAGCTGCTGCCGCTACCACCACACCTGCCACTACCACTTCAGGCTGGTTTTGTTATTTTTGAAATGTGCAAATAAATTCTGATCTTCTTGTGAGCCATTTCTAATGCACTGTAGAGAGTGACAGTTAATGTAAATTTAAATTTTCTCAAATATTCAAGAATAGCGTTGTCAAATGCTTACAATTTTCTCTCTCTCTCTCTATACACACACACACACACACACACACACATATATATGTAAATACATATATATATATAACATTAAATTAGATTTGCTGATACCTGCAGAAACCCTGAGTAAGCTAGGAAGGGCAAAGGTCAAGTTGTCCCGTTCAGACTGAGCCAAAGACAGGCCAAAGCTTCACATAAATCACTTACTAATGGAACTATCTCAGCTTTGAAGACAAAGTCATAAGAGAGATGTTCAGATGACTCTCATGCCATTTGTGACCCTAAGAAATTTGTTTTATGCCTGATGCAGGTCTAAGGACCGTAAATTTATTGCCAGTATACAGACGGTTTGGGAATTCTCCTTTCTCTTGCCTGTATTGACAGCCCCTCCTAGACACGTGTTTAAAGGAAACCAAAGGTGTGCATCGAGACTTACAGTCAAGATTTGACCCTAAGAAATGAAACTGTTGTCCTGCTGTTTCCACTCCCATCACTCCTCCAGACTCTCCTCAGTGTTTGGGTTGAGTGCCCATCAGGAATGTAGTTGAGGAGAATTGGTCTTCTGTCATGACTGCAGGACACCTTCTGTGTCCTCTCAGCAGGTTCCTCTCTACAGGGTCCCACGCAAACACATGGCTTTCGTTTTCCAAGTTAAATGGTGATCTTAATGGAGCGACCTTTGACTTTTGACCAGACTTGACTTCAGAGGCAGGTCACCGCTGCTCTGTGAGCTGTTAGCACTACATTTGTCCAACCTGTTGGAGAAGAGGCGATGGATGGAATGAACATGACTTGGGCTGCAGACAAAATGTATTCATATGTGTGTGATTATATATATATATATGGGAATAAAGAGGCAAATGCAACATTCTTCTTGCCTCTGGATTTATGTTGGGGAACAGTTTGTAGATTTTTAAAGCTCATGCATGAATGAAATACTGTCTTCTTAACATCTGAATTGACCTTGCTCTGCTGCAGAGAGTGTATTGAGTGCCGGCTTTTCAACTCGGGGCGGCTTGCCGACAACCAGACCTGCCAGCGCCTGTGCAAAGATGAAATCATCACTGTGGAGACCCTCAGTGAGTACACACAAGTCCTTAAACACACACACACACACACTCACACACACAAACAGAGCAGCTGGCTGCCAAGGAAAAGTATCCACATCTGTGGCATCTGTAACAGTTTCACTTCAGGAGTTACATACCTCCTTCTCTGTCACTTTTTATTAGACATTTTGTTGTTGTTATTGTAAAGCCCTGTCAAAATACAGTATGGTGGCCAGCAATTTCCAGCCAATGTGACATAGGCCTATTTAACTCTGCTGACGTGTTGAGGTACACACACACACACTCACACAGTGACCTATTGACATTGTTGCACCACTATTTTGTTGACACATTATACATTTATAAAGAGCTTGACTAATATGCCAGCTGGCTCATGGTATGGGGCAATATTGGGTCATCACAGATATATTAGTGTCAGTGTATGTGTTGGCCAGTATGCAAAAAAAGATAAAGTGTAGTAAAAAGCACTTGAGATCTTTTTAAACCAGTGCTGTCATCTAACAGTTTGAGTAGCATATTACAGTTGAGCATATGGAGGTCAAACTTCAAACTTCCAGTGCATTTTTCACATGCATGTTATTAGATATAAAATAAAAATTGACCAATGTATCATTTCCAGACGTTTTGTACTCCCAAATATTGGTTTAGGTATTGCCAACAGAAACCCAATGTCACACACATCTATAATTAAATATGAAAGCACAGTCTGTGCACAGCGGGGGGTCGTGTCTCGATGTTTGTTATTTTGCGGCGGGTGTCAGTCTGGGCCTCTTGTGGCACCGCGGACACCTTCCCTCCCCCTGGGTAGCACGCAATAACATGTAGCATCAGCCAAACCGGTTATTATGTCCAAAGAATGTGCCCTATTAAAGAATGAAATCCAATGCTGCCCTACCCTCTCAATAGGTGGGTGTACCCCACCCACTAAGTAAACATGTAACCCTGCCTGCTCCCAAAGCCGACAACAAGGAATCCCAGGCCTAATAGCCCAGACTGTATCGCAGCATGCTTACCAGAAGTCTTTGTGTCTCTTAAAATCTTACTTCCCTCCCAGCCCGACGGGAGACAATTAACCAATGTCTAGGAATGTATTAATAAGTGCACGCTGATTTGTGGCATTGCCGGGCATTGTGACGCTGCCTGGCATTGCACGGAGGAGGCGGCATGGCCGATGGTTGTGAGGCCAGTTCGGCTATTTTAAGACCGTTCCATATTGGCCCAGCATGGCCCTGGCCCAGATCTGAGGTGTTTCATAGCATTCCCAGCTAGTGCAGCCATCTGACTGGCCTTAATGGACTCCACATGTACATTCCGGATACTTTGTGCATGAAATAGAGGAGGGGCTGGCGGGGATGAGCAGAGGGAAGGGTGGACTGGGGCGGCGTGACCTCACACTCCCTTGTGGGCCTCAGCTATTTGGCTGATGAAGATCAACTGAAATTGGGGCATCTAAAATCTCAGGGAATGCAGGGATGTTTTTTTTTTTTTTTTTCCCCCAGTAGTGATGTCACAACAAAGAAATGTAGACCATCTAAAAGCAATCCACAAGTGTTTTGTTTTTTTATTTTTTTTCCTGTCAGTGCTGGCTGGCCCCCCTATTTTTCCTCTTCCTCTTTTTCTCTCTCTCTCTCTCTCGCTCTCTCACTGAAACTGGAGCCACAAAAAACCAAAACAAATCATAAAACTGAGAGCAACCTGAGAGTCGGAGTATGAAGACATGTAACAGGAGCTCCAACGCCATCAACACAAGATCATTAAGCAAAAGCAAGTCCGTTAAAGTGATTTCTAAGTAGTTCTTTCAGTCCAAAGTCTAGAAGCCCTCACAGCAAAAGCCTTATCAGCTCTTGTTAAATTGACTGAGTATGTCTTTTTTCTCTCTCCCTTGCAGAAACCGATGACCCCGGCGCCGTGCTTTGTCTTTACAAGACAGACAACGACTGTGTCATGAAGTTTACGTACTCCGAACACGCCAATGGGCAGTCCGTCCTCACAGCTCTCCAAGAGCCTGGTCAGTTCTGTGCTCACACTCACACCAGTGGATCGACAAAGAAACATATATACTTCTCTCCCTGTGTTTGCCTTTTGTCACACCACCCTGAGGGAGAGTGAGTGGTGGTTGAACAGTGTTGGTTGTGGGGTTAGAAATTAACCACGTGCCTGTGAAATTTACACCAGCCATTCAGTTTTTGAAACAATAACCTTTGAATGTCTCAGTTATGTCTGTGTCTTTGACTGATCTCAGTGTTTGTGCTCGTCAGCTGACCTGCCTGTCAAATCAAAACACAGCAGTCCCTGTTTACTGGACAGGCTCCTAACCTTCTGATGGCTACACTGTTAGCTGATGATTAATATCAAAGTGTGAATGAGAGTGTGTCCTGCAATTTTAATTCTGTTACTCTTGATGATCCATTTCAAACTTGGATTATTTGATAACTGAGTAAGCAAGTTTAATTAACACACAGCACTGGATTCTACACACAAAATTGCTTTGAAATGTTTTCTTTCCATGAAAAGCAATGTATGTTAATTATTTTAGCCTGGAGGAAATTACTCCTGGCAAGTATTGTTTTTTTTAGTTTATCAGCCATTGGCAGGTAAGCAAAACATGGCCATCTCTAGATTCAAAGCCTTTTGAAGAATTTGACTGTTGTCATTGTCTGTTTTTGTTGGGCTGATTTGCTGTTAACGAGATGTGTTGTGTTTTTCATGTCGTCACTCAGAGTGTGGTGGTGGGCCAGATGCAATGATGGTGTTGCTGGCCGTGGTGGGCAGCATCCTGCTGGTGGGCATCGTGCTGCTGGCCGCCTGGAAGCTGGTTATCACCATTCACGACCGGCGAGAGTTTGCACGCTTCCAGAGTGCACGCTCCCGCGCACGATACGAGATGGTAAGGATGCCCCAAACATTTCACAGGGTTTAAAATCACCAGTTAAATGATCTTTTGATATGACTGGTTTAGGTTATTCAGCACCAGACTTGCAGCCTGCACAACCAAAAATTCCCCAAATATGAAGGTAACAGATTTGAAAGGGCAACACTGAAGCTGAGACTCACTCCTCTTAGTCCTCAGTGTCAAATGTCTCTAAGTTAGAGCAGTGAAGCTCAGGGGGATACAGTACATTGTGGTGCATAGCGAACACACATTCAACCCTGTCCACTCCTCTTGCAGTATCCACAGGTCAAGTTGCAGTAGTATTTCATGTAATGTGTATGTAAATAGGATCAGTGTGTGTAATTCTAAGTACACACATCCGTTGAAGCACAGACGGTCCTTTTATGGCCGCGATGCCAAACCATCAGGCCCCTTGAACCACAAGAGCAGTCAGAGAGAGTTCAGCCTTCAGTCCTTCATCGTGTGCATTTTAATGTGCAGCCTGCAGCCTGACCCATTTTTACCCGTTTGCACGCTGTTATGCCAGTTCGGAGCGTACTGGCTTGTATTTCCTCCCTCCAGCAGAGTTCAATCAACTGAAAGACAAATGCAGTGTGTCTCAGCACAGCTTGTCTGTAGTGGATTAAAACAGTGGCTCCCAAACTGGGGTCCAAGGACAACCGGGGGAATAGAGAGGGTTGCAGAGTGCCCTTAGCGAAAAATAGGAACTGATTTATTTATTCCATTTATTTTTATGGCATTCACTGGGAGTCAGAACAAAGGGAAGAATAAGGCTGACTAGCTTGATTTTAATTTATGCTAATTGTGGTTTTACGGTATAAATGGGGGTCTGTGGTCTATTTAAATTTTACTTTGGGGCGTCTGTGATATGAAAATCTTATGCCACCTAAAAATTACGATCACTGTCTGATATTCTCTCACTTTCTCTCGCATCCCAGGCCTCCAACCCCCTGTACAAGCACCCCATCTCTACCCACGCAGTCGAGACAGACTTCAACATGTACGGCAAGTCCTACAACGGAGGGGTGCACTGATCCCTCTCCCCAGGGCACGGCAGGACCGGTCCAAGTAGCAGAACCCAGGAGGGGCGAGGCCGCGGTGGAAAAGTTGACTGAACACACCCGAGCCTCGGCGCAACTGATAACAGAGGCGAAATGAACCAAGACTGTGTCCGAGGGAAATTTTGTGGCCTTCATGTATTTTTTTTTTTCTTTCCTTGCTGGGAGGAGAAGCCAGCCGACCACAGAGATGCGATGTGACTTCTGTTTTAGTCTGCGTAGTTTGCTGATTGCAGTGGAAGTCGGCGGAGGAGCAGCGAAGCGTGGACTCCCGGGGCTTGTTTAGAGAGCGAGCGGGCAGAGTTAGCAATGAGTTTGTCTATAGTAATAAGCCAGTTGGATGTCGTATAAGAGAAACAAACTCACACAAACTTGTTCACAAACACAAATAACTCCTACCACATAAAAAGCAGTACGCGTTCATTGTACAGAATAGGCAAGGCATTGGCTTATATTGTAATGTATATTTTTTTAAATTTTGAAAATGCCTTTTTCACTACCAACTATGCATCGTACAGTACTTCGCATTCAACAAGTGGAACTTCATACAGCATCGTTTCAAATTCACAAGGTTATAAAAAAAAAAAACAAACAAACAAGCACATATTTTTGAAGGTGGCTGTGATGGCATTGTGGTACTACTAACATTTAATGAGCAATAGACTTACTTCTTACCCTCATTTTGCACAGAGAATATTAGGAGTCAGTCTCTTAAGGATTTTCACTCTTTTTGTTGTGTTTGTGTGTTGTACGCTCCAGTTGCACTCCCTTCTCTTACTCTGTGTTGCAGGGTAACAACTTTAAAGGATCACGCAAATGTTACTGAAAGATTTAGTCCATTTACAACACAGCTGCATTACTACCGACCACTTTCCAAAGCACACCATCCTTCCTTTTTTGTTTTTTTTTTTTTTGTAGTGAATACAGTTCCTCTTCTTTTAGTATTCAAATATTGAGATGATGACGCTACCTTAAAATTCTCTGCTGCTGCACCAGCAAACATTTAAGCCTGGGATTAAAAGTTGTGGACTGTAATTAGTTTGTAAATCAATCTTTTTTTTTTCCACAGACTGTTCTCATGCAGAGATGTACATTCTGCTGTGTGAGTGTCTTTACATAGAAAGCATTTCTGAGATTGACATAGAGGAGTGGCGCATTCCCCTGCTGTTGGATAAATTGGAAAAGTTTCCTATTTGTTAGTTGGCCAGACTCTTCTAACTTTTTAATGAAAAAAGAGGAAGCAAAATGCACATCCACAGTGTCTGTGCTGGCTTATTGTTCATCTTCTGGGTTTTGGGATTTTCTGACCAAATAGAGCATGAATGCAGTGCTGTTTGCCAGCCAACTTTGAAGTCCCAGATGTCAGAGCTTCCTACCAGCATTTGAACACACCATAAGGCATTTCAGACAAATATCAGCGTTACGCTAATTATCAAACAGCAATAAAGCCACTCTGACAAGAAATAATCCCAGGTAGGACATTCACAGTGATAATTACCTATTTCAAGCATGCTTAGTTTCTGCAAGTTGATTTTCTCTCTATAGGGAAATGAATGGAAATAAATCACTGTCTGGAATGTAGGAGAAAATGTTCAAATGTCTGAAAAAGTATTGTGTGCTTTGGAAATGGTCAGAGGTAATTTAAGGTCCATGAGAGTCCTTGTAGTAAAAATGCACAAAAACATTTGTATGGTCCTTTAAACCTGCAGCCTCGACACCGTCAGCAATCCCTGTCAATCGCAAATCAATTCACAGATTAAATACCGTATAAGCCATAATGTGGTTCCTGCCTTGCATTCAGATGACAAGATTTGTTGGCGTCATTATCTGTGTCAGTATACAGTAGATCACATCCTGGACTGTACACACATTTGAGAGCAAATATGTAATGGCCTTGAATTCATTTAGAATTGGGCAAATGACCCAGAATAAGGTCCCGGTGTCATGGTGTCCTCCCTGCCTGCTCTGGGAAGGGCGGACAGACCTGAACAACTTCAACTCGGGTCATAAATCCGACTCACCATTCCCACAGGAAGAGGCGGGGTCTGGAAATGGCAGTGGGCGATTTGACAGGGATTCAGAATCCATTAGGACGGGTCAGTCTGGAGTAGGGAGGGTGCTATGTGGCCTTTTTTGTAATGGTCTTTAAAAAAAAATGATGGAGACTTGCAGTTTGTGTGAGTGAGTGAAAGTGAGTATGCAGCAGTGTGTGTGTGCGTGTGTGAGAGAGAGTGTGAGATGAAGAGTGTGTATAAACATGTACATATGGTGCCAAATGCAATATGAAAACTTGTTCAGTTGCCGAGTGTGTACTTGGCTTAACCGTGCGTCTTGGCATGGCATCAAAAAAAAAAATGCACTGGCACACAAACTTTTTTCCGTTCAACCATAAAGCGACAGTGCAGCATTCATCCTGTACAGTGCCAACCATTTTCCCATGGCTGCATCGCCCACCAGCGGACTCACACTCCTACATCTTTATGTAATACTGCGCACAGAGCAGATATGCAAAAGGACAATAAACTGATTTATGTCAACGCAAATGACTCTGTCTTGTGTGGACTTGTCATACGCTGCAAGTTTAAAAGCTGCATTGTCTTAAAATGGAAGGACAGGTAGCATGAATTGGAGCTCTGTTTCTGACCTACACCTGACAAATACCACGCTGTGTGTGTATATATATATATAAATACCCACATTTGTAAATTATAATGAAACATCTAAGATAATTGGCTTTTTTCCACCAACAGCCATGGAACCCTCGGCGCCACACAAACAACATGTTTGTTTACACAGACAGGAAGGGCGGTCTGATGTGTCCTGACACTGTAATTTACACCTCCATGTAGTAGCCACTGTATCGGCCATGATGAACCCATTCACTTGCAGCTGGAACGTCAGATTTCTAAAGTGCCCCTTTAATTACCTTCACCAAAAAGTGAAAACGTTGGCAGGGAGGGTTTTGAGATCATCCTGTCCGTCCATCCGCAGGATAACAGAAAAAGTACTGGACAGATCTGCACAACACTTGGTGAAAAGGTTGGTCATGGACCGGCGGAGACGTGATTTGGGCCAATTAGCCTTTAGAGGGTGTGGCAAAGGGCAGGCTTAGCCCAAACAAGCATGTGTTTTCCAAACGTGTCCACATCACATCACAAAACCCAGCAGGGAGTTTGGTCATGGGTCAAGGCAGCACTGACCAACTTCCCCCAGTGGTGGAGAGAGGACTACAAAGTGCCACTCAAGTAGAAGTAGTCTATATTTTAATCAAGTAGAAGTACTGCAGTAAAAACCTTCTTTGGTAAAAGTAAAAAAGTGTCTCGTTTAAAATGCACTGTAAGTTACTGAGTTCCTTTTCCAAACAGTAACTGTGTTAGCTCTAATCTTTTCAATGCTTTTAGGAAAGGAGGAGAGACGAAACTTCAGACGACATTCTTTTAAAGTGCCATTGCACAAAATTTTTCCTGTTTTTTTCCACACTTATTCCACATTTTTGCAAGTTGAGTCTAAATGTTCCTCACTTTCATCCAGCAGCTTTTATTGTGAAGTTTGGAAATGACAAAAAGTGCATCAACAAAGTAGAGGCAGGTTCCTCTTCTTATACCTTGCTGACTGAGCTTTTATTTTGAAAGGTCCCACAATCTGTCACTGATCATTAGTTCTCTGTGATGGATGCAATTTAAAATGTAGTGAAGGACACTATTCAAGCAAAAATGGACTTAAGTCACAGTTACTGACACAAAAGAGCGACTCAGTTACGGCAGAGTGAGTAAATGTAATTCACTTCTACCACTGGATTAAGGGACCGTGTGCTACAACACCAACATCACCAAAAAGTACATGAAGTCAACATGTGTGATATTAGAGAGCCATTTCTGAAGGTCAAGTGATAAAGTAATTAAGTTCATTCAGTATTTAGTTTTATAGCAGGGGTGTCAGGCTCATATCAGGCAGTGGGCCTCATGAGACCTTCACAGGGGCCGGATTATTTTTTTGCTAACCTCAATCTGACCCGAGTCGACACATGGATATTTTCAGCTACTGTCTGATTTATTATGTTAAATCAATCTGTTTATAGCAGACCAGTCAGTGAGAAATTGCATATTGTCTGTGAAAATAACACCTAATGTAGAATTACATAAAGCAGAAGCAGAAAAGAGAAATGAAACAAATATACAACATAAAGGTGTGCTGGTGGTTTTTCCTATACTTTTGGCTGATTGATAATTTGTTTTTCTAGGTCTAATTAATTAAACATAATTTATCATTAATTTGTCAATTTGATATATAAATCTCTTACTTTTTGCTTATCATATGTAGTTGATAATAATTGGATGCAAATATTTTAGTTTTGAAAAATAATATTTTGATTGAAAAAGATGTTTGCCTCTTTCCCCTCCTGCTCCAAAACATCTTGGGGGCTGGGTGAGACGTTCTCACACCTCAGTGTTAAACAAACTAACACTCCTATGACTATGAGTGTATTTCTGTCCACTTGCAGTGCTGAGCATGTTACTCCTCTGCAGCCAGCTGCTATGTTTGGAAGGTAAGACCAGCCTCTGACAAGGGGAAGCTAACGCTGTGATGTGGAGCTATGAGACTGGAAGGGCTGTTTTTCCTGCCTGGGGTGAGCTCATAAATCTCCCACACCCCCTCCCTCCCTCCCTCCCTCCCTCCCTGCCTCTTGGTGTTTTGGAGTGGGCTCGCCTTCCCCCTCCTGCCCAGGAGAGTCTGCAATCTGTGCTGCCAGCACAGTTACACACATGTGAAGTCACTTCTTTCAGGGAGGAGCGCAGGAGTCATCTGGGATGGATGGATTGATGGATGGGTGGGTGGGTGGGTGGGAGAATTGCATGTTGGATGTCTTGTCTCTGGATCTGTCTGCCTGTCTCCATCGCTGATCCTCTCTCTCTGGTTTCTGTCTGATTCCTTGAGCAGTCAAAACAGAGACCAACCTAGCTGTAATTACATGCAGTGTCTGTCTTTTGATACGTCACCAGGTTTGGAAAGTTTGGCGCAGCTCGCTGGTGTTAAAAAGAGAGAGTCAACAGAGATGTGTATGTGTTGCACACCACAGAAAATAAACCCTGCAGGCTTAATCCTGATGATCAAGGCAAATCAATGGTGCACAGAGCCGAGGCTTGGCCTGCATTAACACAGTCGATGTGTTAAATAGCTGTCACTGTCTGGCCCAAAACACTGAGCCCATGCAAGAATAATAAGAAAAGTGACTCAGAGCATAGCGTGGTTTGAGGAAATTTGTTACACATTTTCCAAACACACTAACCAGTGATTAATAAACCTTAACTAAACTTTACACTGAAAGAGACACGTATACATTCCTGTTTACGTCCATAAAGGTGTGAGAGTTTCTTGGAGCTTTCCAAAGGGCAGGGAGTTCACTTAAATATTCCCTTCTACCATTTGCAGAGGCAGCTTTTTTTTTTTCTTCTTCCCAATCCTGTATGGACGTTTGTCAAGCCATGAATCACTTAATAACAGGTTGTTTTGACAATTTCTTGGGCTCTGTTCAAGTCTAGGTCCTACAAATGCATGTTGGTGGTTTCATTCCAAGATCTCATGGGTGGGACGTAAGGGGGGGTTGGTATTTAATAACTAGTATTTTTGAAAATACAATATATCATACTCTATAAAATGTACCAGTTTGTAAGCACAGACCTTGATTCATTAAATAACTTGAATACTTACAGCCATAGTTATATATATATATATTTTTTTTTTTTATCATCAACCCCACCAAAACAGGCAGTGAAGCTATTTGTATGTGTATAATATAAAAGCATTTTTCTGACTTTTGTGCTTCACTGCTGGAAAAATGTTCCAAAATGAAGTTTATGTTTTGAATGTGTGTATGAGAGCCTATAGGAGCTGTTGTGTGTGTTTGTGCTTGCATACTTGTTTCTGTGCATGCTGCAATTGAATGACAGACTGGTGAGATCATGCTTCCTCCATGCTCCTGCTCGGCCGACCTCTCCTCGTAGCCTTCCAGATCCTGTTTTCTGTGCTCGCTGCATGCACTGCATCCATTTTTCGATTCCTGCTTTGGTTTCCTTCCTGTGCCCTCCTCTGCACTTTTGTCATTCTTTTCCCATCTTTGTCAACAAATTGCTTCAACACTCACAATCCACGCAGTGTCATTTCTCTCTTTCACTTCTCCTCAGCTGTCTGACCGTGATGACTACCACTCTGGAGGAAGTTAAAGACTTCAAGCGGTGAGAGCAAGCTGAGGCTGCTCCTCTTGCAATTTGCCATCTGGATGCACGCACTCTCATTAGCTGTTTGTGGAGGAAATTCAATAACTGGCAATCACCAGTGACACATTTGGAGATGGCGGAGTGCTAACAGTGCTGCAGCAGCCGCTTCACTCCTCTGTGGGAAATTCCACTTGACAGCGCTCTCCACTCCCACTGATCACCAACACAACACAAACTCCTACACTGCACTCAGCTGAGAAGTGACAGATAAAAACTTTACGTAACACCTTTTTTGTTGATATCCAACTAATTTGTTGACAAAAAAAATACCTCTAGTGTGAGACAATGTTCAGCGTTTACCAGTTTCATATTACAAGCATGGCGATTAATTAAACCAGTCATGCAGTAATAATTAGGTAGGGTACATCTTATTTGTTTGTTTGTTTGTGTGTTTGTTTGCTTGTTCTCTTTTTTTTATGCCCTCCTTTTACAATGATGATGTAATGCTCTGATGTAATGTATTGAAATGTCTTGCATTTTGCACTTGGCGATGAGCCTGGTTGTCTTCCATCTCCTGCCCATTGATCACAGAGGAAATCCAGCTTTATTGCCAATTCTGGGACAGATATAGTTTAAAAAAAAAAACGAAAAAAAAAAAAAAAGGAGGTGGCTGTATGATGTTCCTGTACTGTGCTGTAGGAGCAGGAGGTGAAGTGAGATTGAGATTGATGGGCAGTTTGACCACAGCACTAGTGGGACCACAGCAAAGCAAAAGACAATCTATACAGTGCTATTCTATCACTTGAGACCTCACAGACTGTATAGTGACACATTAGATAGCTCAGATTATCTCTTAGCTCAGATTAGCTCGGATTAATCTCTTGTGAGTCTGAGCTGTATACACTATTTAGTTCTGCCGGACACTGTTTACACTATTTACACTGTCACATGCTGTTAATACTGTACACATTGTTCATACTGTTTGTCATTTATTGCTTGACTATTGCAGTTTTTATCTGGTTTAACATTCTATTTGAACCTTTTTATATCTTTTATTACTGTTGATTTTTTTTTAGCTTTTACATTTATTGTTTTTATAGCATCCAATTTGGAAGCTGCAAACTTAATCTTGCTATAGGCTACTTGTGCAGAGACAATAAAGACATTCCATTTTATTCTATTACAATAACCTGATAGCAGTGGCAACAGTGGGTTGTTAAATAAGATGGATAAATAAACCAGGTTTTATTTATTTTTGTTGAGTTTTAAAGTCAAGCCCAAGCTGAGTGATCCAGCACCCCTCAAGATCCATAATGCACTTCTGAGGAGCAAAAATTGTTGTCCAACAATTAAAATGCATATTGGAAACAGTGTCAGGCCCCATTGCATGTCAGTGCCTCAGTCAGCAATGTTATCAAGCCAATTTATGGCACGGTCTTTACAAATGGAGCGTTGACTGCGTTAGTTCGGCAGTAAACACAGACAGCCACTTCACACCGAACTTTGGGAGGGCGGGGGTGGAAGAGAAAGGCTGCAACTGGGTTTCCATGGCAGATTAACCTCTTTTTGTCATGCAAATGTTTTGTGTAAACTACGGCCCAGTTCCCAAGTCCGGATACTGAGACAATACAGGGAATGGGACGTTTTCACACAAATCCGTGTGTGTATGTGTGTGTCAGCTCACCCATCACCAGTCCACTCTGTTGGCATCCACACACTTCCATACATATGGCAGAGCAGTTCACTGCCCTCACATCCCTGCTGTCACTCTGCCAGCTGATTTAGGTCATATGCATCACAAAAGCTCTGTGAGCCATAGAAAACAACACTGCTGGAAAGTCACGCTGTTTGACCTTTGATCTCCCACTGGTGAATGCTGGTATTGTCAACCTGCGCTGGGTTAAGTGTGAAATACGGCAACATTACCGAGAAACTCTGCCACATTTGTAGCCCTCCCCCCATGTGCAATGTTTATAATACTCATATAGCTTTAGGCCAGGCCAGGATGCATTGCATAGGCATGAATATCTGACTTGACTCTTGGATTCAAATAACCTCTTGAACCATCAAAACAGCACCTTATCTAAAATGTGTCATCAAAGAAAATCGTGAGTCACAGGAAACACACAAAATTATGGCAACGCCAAATCTCTGCTCTCAAAGTGAAAGCTGTGCTTGTGTCGGTAATTGGTATCATTTCCCGTCATCAAAAACCCTAACCCTAAGTCCAAAAATCCCTCAGAGCATTAGAGGTTTTGTGAGTCATTGCCCTCATTCAGAGTTGCATACTGTCCTGATGGAAACTCATGAACACAAGGTCTCACCACCCTGCAGAACCTGAGAGGAGAGGTAGTCGCTCGGCCAGCAGGACAATGCATGCCCAGGCCTTTGCAATAAGCAGGTTTAAGTCGGGCATTTATACAAGATGCAGGCAGTAGGCATAGTAAGCACAATTTTGGTTAATGAAATGTTGCTCCCCCTGTAGGACATTTGTGGAGTAGCCTCCTTCATTAACCGGTTTGAAATCATATTTTTAAGAGTTAGCTTATTTTGGTACTTTCAGATTGGATAAAATAGTTAAAATAGAGTTGTCCAAATAAAAACAGTAAAACACCACTCATTAACAGTACTCTATATGCTGACTTGTGGTTATTCATGTAAAAAAAAGATTCTCCTTTGGCATCTTGTATTATGCTGCCATCTACTGGATGGAAACCTGTCAGTAAAGCCTGTGAACTGACTGACTTTTTCATCTCTCATTTCAGTGGAAAATATCTGCTGGACTGCTGATTCTTCTTTGTTGTTAAGCGGTGAGCAGTTGTATGATATGAGGAGATGAGAATAATAGAGATGTAGAAACTGTCCAGGTAATTATATCAGGCCTATGCAAGGAGAAAGCAGGTTGTAAGTGAGGCTTGGGTTTCTCATTGAGGTAGAATCAATACAACAGCAGATGACATGTTTCCACATCAAATCACAGGAAATGACTGAGAGGCATCAATATTGTTCATGACCGCAAAGACTGTAGATTTGATCAATATGTCCATACCACATGTGCAAAGGTTGTTATGGGGTGGAAATACTGATCTAGAATAATCTTTTGTTTCAAATTAATAAGATGATCAAGTGGCACCAGCCACACAATAGAAATGTACCTCAAATCTGAATGCGTGGACAGTCGTGTGTGTGTGTGTGAGAGAGAGGTAAAGAAAATTCACACATTCAGAACTCCAACCTATAAATCTGTTCAATCTGTTCCTATAAATCTTCAGGCCAGTCTGCTGCCCTCAGAGCGGGGCACTGTGCAATCAGCAAAGTAAACTCAAGAGAGGCTAAATGAAATGAAACACTGGCGCATACACATCACAAGGCAAGCAAATTCTTGCAGATTGTTGTTTCAAGGCCAAGTGCATCTTCATCAG
This sequence comes from Myripristis murdjan, assembly GCF_902150065.1. NCBI lineage: Eukaryota > Metazoa > Chordata > Actinopteri > Holocentriformes > Holocentridae > Myripristis > Myripristis murdjan. The sequence goes on from NC_044000.1 coordinate 24,219,977, forward strand.
AATCACTTATGTAACACAAGAACTACCAGTATAAATAAAACCCCTCCCCAAGGGATCGGTCAACTGACTAACACCGTGGTTACAATTAAAGATCGATCAGTAAGCCCTGCAACAATGATGAATATAATATGCAGTAAATCTCATCAGTGCAACAACAATATCTCAAAACCAGAGCCCCTGATGTTAGCTTACACAAGATAGATATAGAACAAATTGACATTAAATAAGTCAAGTTCAGTCAATAACGGATCGGTGATGAGGGAGATGGCGAGGGAAGCTGAGCAGATTTGGATGGTGGATGGCGTGGCTGAGGTGACGAGGCTGATGAGGAACAGGAGGATCCAGGGATGTGGACTGGAGTCAGGCTGGACTGCAGGAACACAGAGGACAAAGGAAAAGTGAGCAGGGAACAGGTACAATGATGCAGACTAAGAAATGCCTGGAAGCGTAGTGGCACTGAAGGTGAACAGAGACTACATTCTGATTGGCTTTTCTACCAGGGGAGCCTGACTCCAGCACACCTGAACACAATCACACACTCCAGCTCACGGAAACGCACACACACACACACACACACAGGGAGTGAACTCTCAGAGACTTTTCCTCGACCTTGATGGAAAACGACATGAGGTCAAGGAAAGAAGTGAAGGGGAATTGCTAAGAGATGCTAAGAGAAACCATTTGCACTTACAGTAGGCTACAAAATTATGTCACTGACGTGGGTTTGCACTGGTGAAACTGCCATGTTCCAAAAATGAACAACAAAAAGCTAATCTGAGCTACTTCACCCCGTGCATTCTTATCGTGTTGTTTCATGCAGGCTACATAAACATGGACAACATGGTGGAAAATATTACTTCATTACCAAGGCTGGACTTGAAATAAAAAAAAAAGGAACATAGACTGCCACTCACAAAACTGAAAGGAAATGGCTGTGAAATTAAGAATGGTTGCTCATGCTCACCCTCCTTTCCAATCATACTGTATTTATCAACACGAAGCCCAATTAATGACTGTTCTGTTAATTTCCTGCAAAATAGGCAGCGTGCAGCATGTTAGGCTTACAAACACATCATCATTCTCAAGTTTCAGACACGTTGAATCAAACACATCTACTGGCCAAAAACATCTTGTATCCATTTTCTTGAGAGACAGACTTCTGTGTTATGATTATCCTCTGATTATGATGATGATGAGTCTATGCATGTAATAGCCTAAGAACCACCACAAAACTCAGTAAACACCTTGAAATGTGAATGGCGAAATGGTGCAATACTTCAAATGGTTCTGGAGCAAGGAATTGTGCTGTGGCATTATCTCCTTTCCTCTCATAAAACATAGTCCAGTGTATCCTGTGCTAAAGGAGATAGGAAAGGAAGCACTGAAGCACCTTTCCTTAACATTTAGAGAATTCGACCAGCTCTTATTATGGCTACCTCGTAAATGCTGTCATTTTGTCTCAGACAGGAACCTTCCTAAGCAAAAAAGACCTTCAGCCCCTGACATGAGGTCAACTGACCATAGCATCAGTGAATACAACTGACACTGTCAATAACACCAATCAGCGAAATCAATAACAGCATTGTAAGCCATTTGCAATAAGTACCACCCATCAATGCACCTTGAAGAAATACATCCAAGTAATAACTCAGAACTTGAGTGCGTCATATTAGCTTACACAAGAAAAATCTTTTTCAGTTTCGCCAAGAATAAGTCGAAATTGTTTATTCAATCCATCTGTTTCCACAGACTTGAGTTCATGGATGCGAATTACTTCCCAACATGTAATATTTGGTTAAAGGTCCCCCTCTGGGAGATGAGTGGTGCAATCAGTTTCTGGATTGATTAGCAAAATTCTGTGGAACAAGCTGTTGGATTTGTTTTCTAATGATCTACTGAACTTGGTATATTCAATTAAAGAGCTGCTTCTTCATGCAATGTCTCCATCACAGGAGAAACAGCAGCAAACAGCTCTCCACATGCTCTCCCAGAAACATGTTGGTCTTAGAAATGACCTCTGAAAATGACAAAAGAAGGTATCAATGTCTCAAACCAGCCTGATATATTTTAAAGTTAAAGCTATGAACACAAGGAGTCTCCAACACGTAAAACATCCATATATGTGATCGGTATCATGACCGGATGGATCCAGCGCTTTATCACTGACCTCTTGACTCAGACTTGTCTTTGTCCCAGCCACTATGTTGACATGACCTTTTCCTGTGCAGCTTAAAACATTAAAATAAATAAATAAATAAATAAATGTAAATCTGTGCTCAACCTACAGAAACTGTTTGGTGATGCACATGGTTTTTATGGTCCTAGTCTTGAACTGGGCTCAATCTGCTTTGGTCTTGGTCTTGACTCATCTCAGTCCCCTTTGGACACGATATGGACTCAAATTTGATTAGGTGTGAAACGGACTTGGACTCAACTAAGCTGGTTTTGATTACAGCCTCAGTCAGCACCGGTCAGCACCAATCACAGAGCCAGAGGGATGCATTGGCCCACTGGGCAACTTTCTATTGAGCCTTAGTTGACAGAACCTCAATAGCAACCAGAGCAACAACTTTGCTGAGGAAGTGAAGGCTTGGGATCCTGAGTGTCTTCATCAGGACCTCTGGTATAAATATGGAGCAAGGAGAGACGCCACTGAATTCATACAGGCATCAACAGAAAAGGAGGCTTTGAGAGGCAGAGGAGGTCTTCCACCAGGCTGAAAAGCTCCTGGGTCATTCCATGTCATTTCACCAATGTATTTTAGGTTAATAATGACCAAATAACAAACAATAAATGAATATAAGACACAAACGCAAGCTACAATGGTCTAATATTGAGGAATTTCAATATTTGCGAGTGGTGAAATAGCCCCATGTTTGGGATAACAAAAAAAAACTTGCATAAAGAAAAAATGTTTTATATCCCAGGAAAGAGCACGCTTTAAACTTTAAATTAAAACAAAAATCAGATTTTTTAAGACATTCCCACATGCAGTTATGAGCCAATGAAAATGTGACATGAAAACTTTTTTGGGGATTTGGAGAAGCTGCCAACCAGAAACCGATGCATATATCTTACTAAACGTTAATGCTTTGAACAGTCCATGTATGTATCTCAAAGCTCTGAAAACATCAAGAAGCTGTAGCAAATACAAAGTTGTTTTCTGAAGGCCCAAACATGGTCGACCACAAAACCTGTGTAATTTTTTTTTCCATTTTTGAGGGGCTGGCATGCCTACCAGTTATGATGTATGACAGATATTTTTGTATATCCTGAGAGAATAGGTGCAGGTGTATTACCGTACCAAATTTCAGTTTCCTATGTGGTGTAGTTCCTGAGATATTGGCACCTGAAAATGGAGGAAAAATAAGGACACGCCAAAATCACACCAAAATCGACACATACTCCCCTCACTAAAATGTCCGTATTTCAGAAAGTATCCATCCGAGCAAACTAAAATTTTACAGTGTGCCTATTAGATACATAAGGAACAACTGGTGAATTTTTCAGAATTTTTTGAGACCCAAGTGCGTGGGATGTCCTGAAAATTTGGTGAAATAACATGGAATGACCCTCCTCCAAGTCCAATTATCCTATACTGTATCACTCAGCAGCACAACATGTACTGTCGTCTCAAGTGTGTGTGTCTCTATGGTTGAAATCAATAGTGACATCATCCATCACTTCTTAGACCTGTCATAGACTCAGCAATACCTCCAGTTCCTCCTGCTCTGTGTGTCCCTGCACAGGCACCATATCTCCACATCCTCCTGTCTGCTCTCCAAAGCACCTGCCACACCCACCTGCACGCCCTCTGCACCACTCATCCGCCTATCGTCTGTCAGCCCTCCAGGTTTTGCACACACCTAGTCTCCATCAGCTCAATTTGATGCCACTCTCTGGGCCCTGAGCGTCAAGCTCCAGAACTGAGACACTGCTGGGTCAAATATAATGACCGTTTGGGGAGTGATGGATGTTTATGTTGATATCCAAAATCAATAAAATGAAAGTCGTTGGTCCACCATAGCAACACCAACAGGCTAAAAAGTCCCAAAACTTCAAGCAGCACTGCACAGAGAAAACAATTACACCCAGTGCAACTTTCAGCAATAGTGGGGCACATCATTATCACATTTTTGCCGTGTGAGCTGAGTATTCACCACAGTAATGAAACCCTTTCTTCAAGTCTTACTGACCACTCTGACTGAAGACACATCATTTGAATCTTGCACTGACACTGATCACAGAAAATGACCATGATACACTAAGAAGAGTTAGTACAACTCCTAAATGTGACTGCAAAGTGCTTCATCTCCTAAATAAAACCACTTTATAAACTCTCAGTAGATACTCAAGTTGTACTAGTTGATAGATTTTTTTTTTCTAGGGTTAGGGTTAGGGTTAGTTACATTTTGATCCTGACTTGTGATATCATAGTTTCAACTATGTGTAGGTGTCTGTAACATAGAAAACACAGTATCACCATATAGGTTTACTTATAATGCATAGTTAGCCCTTTTGTGTTTGTGCTGTATGTCACAGGAAAACAATGCCATAGCCACTGTGTGTGATTACAGGAGAAAATATATTGATATAGTTCATCCAGAGAATCCTGGGATTGAAAATGACTTCCCTCTGCATGACGCTCTTCTGTCACGGACAGTTAAAAAAGTCTCAACAGTGGAGAAATGAAGCAATGGAGCAATGAGCTGAGTATGCATGTTGTCACTTTGGGGTGGAGAGCAAACAGTATGCATAATTTATTATCGATCATCTACTGACAGTCATAGTCATGGTACTGTAAATAGGTAATAGGACATCTTTTAATACGACAGCTATTACAAATATTACTCTTATTGCTGCTACTCTTCAACTACCACCACTGCTGATACTGCTACCATGAATAACAATATTAATAATAAACATAATGCCAAATGGCTTGATAACAGAGAGCACTTATAGCCAGCTTGGCATGAGCTTCATTTTTATATGATTATCTCTTGTGGTGCCAGCTTATTTGCCAGGGAGACCTGCTGTAAAACATGAGGAAGAGTGTGTGTGTGTGTGTGTGTGTGTGTGTGTGTGTGTGTGTGTGTGTGTGCATATATGTGTAAGTGTGTCATACACAGACCAAAAGGGAGAGGAAGGCTACCACCTCCAGTTTGGCCCGTGTCAGCAGCAGGATGTTAAGTCATGGAAGTGGCAGCCAGTAGGCAATACAGCAAAAACAGTCCCAGGAACAAAGACACCATTATCCCTCTGTATCCCTCCCTCCATCCATGCCTCCATCCTTCCCTCCATCCTCTACTCTCCATCTGTGCCTGTTGTGTTTGATGTCCATGTGGAGTTTGACTTACGTCCCAGTGGCCACACATGGCCTGAGAGGACCTGGACAGTAAAACGAGCGCAGCCCCAGAAACATGTTTGACATGTGTGGGCAGGATGTAATTGCGGTGTTGTAATTACTGACCATGTGCTCTCTTGTGCTGCTCAGGGAAGGTTTCCAGAGGTTGGTGCTGAAGATGAATTTCAATATGTTCAAACGCATTGGTTTCACAACCAAAACTGAATTAAACTAACCCAGCCCAGGAAGGTTTGGGTGGAGCATAAAAGCAAGGGTTAGAGAGGTTACTTCTAATTTAAACTGTGCTACAATACAATCAACATCTACGCCTATATAAATAAATATATAGATATAGATAGATAGATAGATAGATAGATAGATAGATAGATAGATAGATATAGATATAGATATATGAGGTTTGTAAACCTCAGCTGACAATACAAATATCTTTCTTGTACTTTTTTGACCCCAACGTCAAGTTTTCCTTTTGTCATGACCTAAACATTAAAACAGGAAGCGTCAAACTTCAGGTCAGAAAGGGTGAAAAAAAAAAATACCCAGAGGTGCAATAAGCAGCTATACAGCTGTTGGATTTGGGTTGTATCAGTGATGAAGTCAAGAAACAACTGAGCTCTGTCCACTTCACATTGTCCTTCCCTGTTTGTTTCCACATTTCTCCTGGTCTTGACATTTTTTACTGACAGACACGATGTCAGCAGGATGAATAATTTACCGGGCATCTGTTGTTCTTTCTTTATCATATAGCCCACTCACTCAAAGCTGTGAGCAATTATGCCCTACTGTAGCTGCTGGACACATGGAAATGATGATGAATATCCTATTAAAATGCAACTGTAATATATATGACAATTACTGCGTCTGAGACAGAGTTTCCATGTGTGGCTTTAAATGGGAGAGGCGCTCTGAGAATTAAGAAGGTACAGCTCATTTCCTGCCAGATCTGGAACCAATTCAGGACAGTTTTACTCAACGGCCTCAATACACGTGTGTGTTCATATTTACCTGTGATTTTGAGGGATGTTGAGAAAAGTTGAAATAATGTAGTGTACATGGTGGTTAAATGTGGATAACCTAAACTGCTATATACTAAAGGTTAACATAAATTCTGATGGACTCATGTTTAAATTTATTCTATTTTTGAGGGTATATCCCCATTATTGGCTTTATGACAGATGAAACATATATGAGGATTTCCAAACTTCCTCATATAAGTGTTATCATATATTATAAGAAATAGTCCAAAAACCTCAATCTGAATCGATTTTTTTCTGTCAAATATAACTTTTTGCAGAGTCATCCAGTCAGTTAGTGTTCATTCTGTCACTATTCCTCATTTTACTGGAACAGCCTCAACAAACAGCAACTCTTTACTTGATATATGGCCTATGACAGCGCATTTCAGCTCCGAATGTGTTCATGGCACGGTACAGCATAATTCAAGCGGTGGGAGACACTTCAACATCTGGAAAAACCTCCTGCAGCGTGTTTGGCACGATTCCCTTTTACTAGGAAACACCGGCCCCCCGGTGGTGATTCCCAGTGTTGAGTAACGCCGCTTACTGGGCTCCGGGGAGCGGCAGAGCCACAGCAGCCGGTATAAAAGGCCACCAGCGGATCAGTAGCGCTCACTGCGGATCAAGCGCCTGGTAACATCTGGTTGGAGAGGCGCTGCGCACTGACGACTGCAGGATGCGCGTATTCGCTGTCCTTTGCGCAATTGGATTCCTGCTGAAAGAGGCGCAAGCGTGGAGCTACAAAAATGGAATATTTCATAATTCAATATGGCTGGGTGAGTTGTCGCCGTTGTTGTTGCTGAAAAATGTTGCCGCTCAGACAATAACTTTGCTGTCTCTCTTTCTGAAACCTACAGCTTCACCGTCTGCTTTCTGCTTTAGTCATGTTTTCAGTCTTGTTTAAGGGATTTGATAGCAGAAAATGCGCCAATAATTTCTTGGCACTTTATGAAGTTGTAAAGAAACGGGACTGGGAAGGATCCTTTCAGTAGCAGGCTACAGGAGAGTGCTCAGTTTACTTACATCTGTAATTAATTTATTTGACAGTTTATTCTAATTCAGATACTTAACAATGCAGTTTGATTGTCATAAATCTCACGTATTACCAGTATCATGGATTATTTCAAGAACTTTAAAGTAATGTCTCTGACACTCTAAATACCCTTTTGTTTTCAACAGGCTTCCATTGACAGTCGTGTTTTTTTTTTTTTTTTTTAATTCATAGCCTATATAATCTGACTGCTGTGTATTTTACTGTGACTGAAACACATTAAAGTTGATTGCTGCTGTTGATCTCCGCACATGTAATCAGGCGCTCCTCATCTGTTATATAGGCCAAGTTTAACTTCGTTTTGTTTGTGAAGTCCTGCAGAATAGAGACTCACAGTGTGATGAATGAGTTGAAGCAGGGGCTCAGACCGGCAGCAGCAGCACAGTGCAGCTCTCCCTGCAGCAGGAGCAGGATACATGTTTATGACCTGACTGGGTGCTGCATGAGGCCAGCATGTAAACACCAGGAGTGACTTCATTTTTGCCTTTGCAAACAAAACACGGAGCAAACAGCCAAACAGACCACAGTCAAAAGACAAGATATCTGTTTCCTAGCTGTGCCTGTGGAAATGTGACAGCTACTCTGGTTTCAAATGTCAACTTAGTGGGTAAGATTAAAGAAAGGTGCAGTGCTAGCTGTCCTATTTATTTCTATTGAACCATAACTCAGACTTGTCTAATTGCTATTTGTCTTTCCTCTCCCCATAGCATGCACCTTTGAAACTCACTTTAACCCACCCTTGGTATTTTTACGAGGTTAGAGTGAAGCCAAATGTGTTGAAGTTTATTTCAGTAGTATTTCATACTGTTAATGAGCTTGGCTTGCCTGTTTATGTCCCTGGCACACATAAACAGTGTGCTTCATATATACTGTAACATGCCAATGTTCCCTCCTCTAGTACATATTTTCTCTTTAATGTTGGCCAAAACGGAGGTATGGCAGACTGTGTGTTACTCTTGATTCAGCAATTTTCTTCTACGCTTTTGAAACTGGTTTGGATCATTGTTGCAGGACCTAATTGGTGTGAGCACTTATGATATGGATTGGAACAGAATGCATACCAGTCCGGAGCGATAGATTGAAATGGAGGTTGTTTTTTGCAGTTGGGAGGCGCACAACAACATTAGGGTTTAATGAGTGTAAAAACACTTCAAAGGGAAAGGTTACAAAGATCAAAATATTGACTTGAGGCTAATTTAGAGTGTTCTCAGTCCAGTCTTGCAGAGTCATGCATGCGTAATACCCAAACAGGATCAGCAGAAGACTCCCCGTCGAGAAGGCCAGAGATGTGACCAAGAGCTGCCAAGCTCCCAAAATGGAGAGCAGTGTCAAACAGTTAACCAGCCTTCCCCCTCAAAACACAATATGCTGGCTGACAGACGTCTCTCCTGTGTTTTATGTTTGACTCAGTTCAACCTCGAGTTCCACACTGAACACATTCTCACTTGCTTGCCTTTGGTCCCTTGGAAGTGTTCCCTGAAGCTTGTAAAATGAAAGGAAATCCTTTAAATGTGTATCAGGTTGCCGAGATGCAAATCTTTGTGGCTGATGCACATTGGGTACCACACAGGCATTGGCAGACTAACATTTTTCTCTTGGTTCCAGGCAGTGATAGCACTGTTGACTGAGGAGTGTTTTTGTTGTCTCTCCTGGACAGAGCAAGCAGCTGGAGTTTACCACAGGGAATCGCGTAAAGGGAGGTACCAGCTGACTTATAAAGAGGCCAAAGCTGTCTGCAAGTACGAAGGAGGAAAACTGGCCACTTACGAACAACTGGAGGCGGCTCGTCAAATAGGTCTGCACCTACAAACGTACTTAAATGCACAATACGCATAAGAGTAATAAACACACAATGTACATAGAGAATAAAGTCAAAATGTCAAGATTACAGTCAGAATTTTGAGACTAAACTGTTTTGGAATAAAGTCAAAATGTATTTATTTATTCAGAGTATGGATGGTTTTTGAAAATTTTATGACATTTTGACTATATTCAAAAATGGCCTTTTTTGTAATGGGCCTATTACCTTTCCATACACATATGTACAGAGTTCATGTAAAAGAAAATTCACTCTAAGAAAGGCATTTCAGCTCACACGAGTCTTGCCTAAAGTTGTTCCCTAGCAGTCATGGAGTGCTATGTGACCCACTGATTAATGCTTCCCCAGCTGATCTAAGCACATAACAAGTAGTTTACATTGTCCACCCATTTGGTCAAGTAAAGTCAGGAAGAGATGTGTTTACTTTTGCCTTTCTCCCATGAAATGACTCAAATTTCGGGTCTCACTTCCCCAGCTTTCTTCTCTAGAGTGGTACGGCGGTGCCCTTGCCCCTCATGGATTCAGAAAATAGCTTTATTAAGAATACACATTTTAACCACCCATTGGAATGCTTTTAAAGTGCGGAAAGGGCCTCATGTTCAGAGGGTAAAGGTTATTGGGAGGCAGGGAGTGAAGTACTTCTTTCCACAAGTGCCTGGCCATTTGCTGCTGCATTACTCCATGTCAAATGTTAAGCAGTCCCACCAGTACAGTAAAAGTCTCTTAACACCTTCTTGGGTGGGTAATATTACTGTTCCCATGGCGTAGAGTCCGGTCACAAGCTCCGATGCTAAGACCCACCCCCTTGTCAGCGGTTAGAGCTGAGTTTCCCCATGGCACACTTCCTTGGAGGTCTCTCTTTTATCTCAGCTGTTTTAGCTGTGGTCTGCTGATTGTAACTTCAGGCACTCAGGCACACAGAAGTTCATTTATCCAGCCTGTTTCACCCTCCCCAATGTAAATATCCCCATCCTATCCGTGAAACAAAATTCCCGTAACGGTCGCCAGAAGGCCCTTCCACTGCCATTTGAATTTGTAGCTTCCCTGTTGACAGAGCTGAACGGGGTTTCTGCGGTTGCTTCTCTCAGGACGGCTTTATCATTGACTTGTAACGCTCATTGTTGCACAAAATGTACCAAATTTTCTTGCTTTAACTTAAGCATTTTTGCGCTCTTGCTCAGGTTTCCATGTGTGCGCAGCGGGATGGTTTGACAAAGGGCGCGTCGGCTACCCCATCGTCAAAGCTGGCGCCAACTGCGGTTTTGGGAAAGTGGGCATTATCGACTATGGCTACAGGCTGAACAAAAGTGAGAGATGGGATGTGTACTGCTACAACCCAGACTGTGAGTACATGCATTACACATTGTGATGAATGGTGACTTAAGCAATTATGGGTGGTGGTTTTAATGGTCCATGAGTGTGTGTGATGACTACGAGGCTGTGGTTAAGTCACAGAGACAAAGACGTAAGTCCCAGAGAGTGAGGTTAGGGGGGCATAGGTTTAGCTGAGGAAGTTTGTAGTTTCACTAACCTTCTAGGGATTTATTCATCACCACTGCTTCAAGTTAAAGGTCAAAGATGAAATGGAAAGGGTTTTGTTTTTTTTTGTTTTTTTTGGAAGTGACCAATACAGGAAATAACCACATTAGGAAACAGGACTTTTTACTGTGCAGATTCAAAACCACAATCTCAGTCCCACCCTGTGAGTTATCATCCTCACACCAAGAATAAACGTGAAGGACGTGAGGGGGACTAGCCTGGATAAGACGTCAGTGAGGAAGAGCCCGGGGGAGTATCTGGGCAACTGATAACTAAAACACAAGCTGGCCTGTGAGTGAGCGCTGACTTACTGTGATTTCACCATCTGCCCCCCCTCTTTGATACCAGATTCATTCCAAGCTAAAGCATATTTACATTTCCGCCCTTTCAGATTTATATGAAAAGCCTTCCAAAGCGATGTTTTGCAAATCAGCATCCAACCAAACCGGCTGTGAAACTTTTAAGAGGTTTGGTAATGTTTTAGGAGCGGCTCCAAATTTATCTGTTCTTGCCATTTCCGTCCTGCTGAGCCAGGAAAGGTTGCAGTAAAGTGCGACTGACCCACAAGGCCATTGAGTGCGGTGTGAAACAAAATCTTGTAAAGCAGCAAAAATGCAATTCAACTCAACTCCTGAAAAAAAAAAAATAAATAAAAATAAGGATTTTGCAAAAAGAAAACATCCTCTCATGCACATGAATGTCATTAATCAATTAGTTTTTTTCCTCTGATCCTCAAGCGTTCATTGTTTATTGAGTAATTCACTCAATCCTATATCTCTGGAGGCTGTCTCATTATCTGAATGAGAAAAACTGGCTAAAACTTAACCCAGTGTTTGATGCAAGATTATCATATGGTTTGAATAATCTACATTTGAAAATAATGCTGTTTTTTTTTTTATTTTATTAATTGCATATCGCCCCAGCATCCATCCAGAGGAAAAGGCTTTTGTTGTCACTGTACACAGTCTCAACATATGTTGCTGATTTCCTTCACTCAACAAAAACATTTTCTTTCTATAACTCTGATTTCGTTCCGAGCTCAAATGCAAAAGAAAGCCCCAAAGCTGAAATACCCCACTTTAAAATCTGAACATATTGTCAGCAGATTCAGAATACCACTAGCTGATTAGAGGCATGCAGTGAGTCTCCAGGAGTTGGGCCAACTATCAAATTTACTTGTTAAATGATGACAATATGGATGCAACTATAATCCATGTGTCCCTGGTAGATCATTATGTCCAGTACTTCATGCTAACTCTTTAGCACACACAGTGTTGAGTGATTTAAAGGAATAGTTCACCCACTTTGAAAATCTTGACATTACTTCACTGACCACCTAGCTGTTACGTAGGACAGTAGTGATGCTATCTTCCATTTATTGTTACTGAGTGCTGGATGCTCCAAATGCTGTTTATCTTCTGCCGTTGAGGTGGACTTCACCCCGGCTAAAATTCTTAAAAATAACCACTCAAAGAAATGGGCAAGATAAATGATATCTAAATGGGTGAACTATCCCTTTAAGGTGACCAGCAATGTAAGAAGTTTAGTAATAAAAAATGCAATACAATACCCAGATTGATTTTTGGTGCTGTTTCAAGTGAGCAACTACATGTTCATCAAGTCCACAGTTATTTTAGCTGTACACAGACTCCCACTGCCCATCAGTGTCTCTTCTAATGGAAATGGGAACAGGAACACATCCCAGGAAAAAAATCCTAATTTGTGGCAAAATCTGTGATTACAAAAATCAGTTTTCTGCAAATTCCCACTGACATAAAAAAGGTGACCTAAAATTACCAGGACTGGCCGATAGATAGATAGTGATGTATAACTGTAATTATAAATGTTCACCAAAGACACAACACAAACCTGTTTCCAAATGGTTTCCTGTGTTGCAATAATAAACCTATTAAAATGAAGTGAGGCCAGAGGAGAGATGGCCAGGAAGGAGGCTGGCTGGCTGGCTGACTGACTGGCTTACTGGCTGGTGGTCAGTGGGGGGCTTAGGGTTAGGTTGACTACCTTACCCTACATTCAAAGTAACAATTTAAACTGCATTAATTTAACTGTATAGGTATTGGTATTTACATTTCACTAAGTACAAGCTGGATTTGTTTAGTCTTGTTTTCAATAAAAGGATGTTTTAAAAGTTAAATTTGATTTTATGGTACATTCCACGATTGCACATTGTTGCTATATGGCCCCTATGATTCCCCCCTTTAAAACAAAAAGTTCAAATAATTCCATCATTGAAGCAATTTTAAGTAATAAAAACAATAACAAACAAAAGCATTTGATCATGTTTCAGTAATTGTTCATGCAATTGAGGTTTAATTCCAAGACCTGCACAATCAGCTGTATTATTAAGGACAAATAGCTTGAAACCTCAGCTGAAAACGTCTTTGTAAACACAGCTTACAGTCTGGCACCAACACAAATGTTGTTGGTGTAGCAGGGAAACAGCCTCTGCCCCTCTGTGCTCTACCCCAAACAATTTATCAACATGCATGATTTTTGTACCTATTTTCTCGTCGCTTAACACCAAAATTCAACACTGGACCAATCGCCACAGACGTCTGTGTGTTCCTTTAGCACATGTATTTGAAAAGACCAATCACGTGCTGTCACCCATGTGTCCCACAGCCAAGGAGTGCGGCGGGGTGCTGACAAACCAGGAGAAGATCATTCAGTCCCCTGGTTTCCCCGAGGAGTACCAGAACGAGCAGATCTGCTACTGGCACATCCGTGTTCGCTACGGCCAGAGGGTCCGCCTCCACTTCCTTGAGTTTGACGTGGAGGATGACGGGGTGTGCATGTCCGACTACCTGGAGGTGTTCGACAGCTACGACGATATCTCAGGCTTCGTTGGGAGGTGAGGGTCGCTGCTCACCGCTCATTTGTCCTCTAGAGTGTGAAGTAAATTCTCAGTCCAAATGAGGGGTGACAGATCTTGTCTCCTTCATTGTGATGCCAAGATGAACAGGAGCGTAAAACGATTGTCCTTAATGTGTCCAGTGTTAATACTGACTATTCTGCTATTAGGTTATGCATTTGTTTAATTGTTGCAGTGGACTGTGACTGCTAGTTTAAGAAAAGGGCCTTCATGCAGTCTGGTGGATGGGCATGGGGCGGGTACCTGAGTGTGGCCAGGTGCGGCAATAAATTTAGCTGGCTTAAGCAAACACAGCACCAAAAAACAGCAGGAGCAGGTGCTTTTCTAAATGAATTTATTGCTTATTTAACTCAACTGACTCTTCTCAAGCTGCAACAAGATCATTTCCTGTGTTACTGCAACAATTTGGAGCCAGGTCAACTCTGTCAAAACTTTCGCTTATTACTTTCTCAGCTGACCTACACCCACATAACCACAATTATTTTTAACGATTTCCCTCTTACTATTCTGGTTATATTCGGACATCATCCCAGTTGTGGTTACTGGGAAAATTGCGTCACAGCTGCACACCCAGTATAGAATAGAACAGAATTGTGTAAGCTCATCAAGCCCCTTCCATAGGGAAAATAATTAGGGATAAATAATCGATTTGAACCCTCATCATTCCCCTGTGAATCTCTGTTTGCAGGTTCTGTGGTGATTATTTACCAGACGATATCATCAGTACAGGTGGGTTGCTGTATTCTTAGTACTTTTCAGTGATTACACTATTACTACCATGCTTCTGTACAAATACTGTAGATGTCAGAAAAAATGTCACCTAGATCTGTGTCTGTCTACTACTCAACTAAAGGCGCTCATTCACAAACATTATAACTGAGATCAAATCAACATTGGGTTTATATGTTTGTTTGTTTTTTCTTAAAATGATGAAACTTAATGGCACTGATGAATCAGGGGACGGCCAAAACAGATGACAATAAAGCTGCAAATAATTGAACGTAACAAACAATGTGACTTTCCTGCTTTGTTTCCCTCCTGCAGGAAATGTGATGACGCTGAAGTTCCTGTCCGACGCCTCCGTCACCGCCGGAGGCTTCCAGTTACAGTACATCGCCTTCAACGCGTCGGCCTTCTCACACAACGACACCAACTATTTTTACTGAGCAATCATTTAACACACTGATGTATCCCTGTTGCTGTATTTATATTAATGTTTACCTCATGTAATTAATGATTCTTTGTAGCTGATTAAAGAAATAGTTGTGTTAAAATAAACAGTGACTATTAATTTGTGGTGCTTTCTGTACTGACTTTACTTGACTATTGGAAAATGCACAAAAATTATAACTGATTTTTAAATTATGATGATTGTGGCTACAAGTCCTTACAGATCACAATACAGGCTCTGCTCAATAATAAATGAAATAGGTGGAAAATGAAATATGCTGACTTTGTATTCAATTATGTATTCTAGATTTGACTTTAATGGAAAATGAATCTGATTTGTAACCAATACATTTATTTTACACATGAATAGATTGTAAAAATCATGGAAAAAAAAAAAGTTAACAGTGGCTTTTTGAGTACCTGGATTGAAGATCAAGGGTTAACTGCAAACAATGAACAGGTGCACTCACTTCATGGAAGGTGGGTGAGTTTCTTGGGACAGGGATGAAGCCTCAGAAACAGAAAAGCAATGTTCAGAAATGAGTCCATGGCTCATCATTTCAAATTAATCCACAATCCACATGCATTTTTTGTATAGCTAGAGTGAGCATTTATTGAAATCTGTACATGTTTTAACTGGCACAGTGTATGCCACTTTGTTTTCAATAACATCTGTGGCAGAGTACAGATTTTATTGGCTGCCCATAAACATTAAATACCACTGGCCTTAAGACTACAGTTCAGAAAGAAAGAAAAGGAGGGTTCGCCACCACCAACACATGCCTTCATGGTCCTTTTCCTTGTGTGTGCACTTTATTTTGGCAAATAAGTACATTTTAAAAAGCTACTTGATGAGCTACTTCTAATTTTGCTTTATTTCAGCATTAATAAAAAAACAACAACTGAGTAACAGTACAATGGTTAGAATATCCTGGGTGTCCCAAACGCTATAAAGGAAGGATATAAATTCAGAGCAGATTTTCTGCAAGAATGAACTGAAAATCTTGAGAAACAGCAGAAGAGGGGACAGCTGGTGCTTGAATGGAGTTCAGAGGACAGCATCACACTGTCCCCAAGTGCCTGAGCTGTGCTACTTTAAAAAGATGGACTTGAATGTTGTCAGTAAGTGTTGGTCTTCTGCAGCTTGATCTTTCTGAACTTTTCATTTAAGCAATAAATCCATCAGATGGAACTGGATGTCCCCTGTCCTGCATCCCTCAGACATCTGACTCTTTTCCTGCTCTGCACAATTTCTTCATATAATATACTTTTATTATAGTCTTAACAAAAGATATTATTGATAATTTTTGTAACAGGTGCAGCTTTGACAACTCTATGCTTTTCTCATGTTGTGTCCAGTTCCTTCTCTTATACATTTCATGTTTCCTTTGTCACTGTTGAGTTTTATTTACCCAGGGCTGCCGACTTTTGACTTCAGCTTGGTACTTATTTTGTTCATAATTGAGCATTACCGGTGGTAAACTGTCCCACAGGACTGCTAGTTTTTGTTTATTGGTTATCATTTTTTATATACTCTCCAGATATTACACATATTTTCCTTCAAAGTGACCAAGTTGCTCCCATCATCCACTCCCCTCTTTAGTCTGCCAGGTCAATCCAAATAGAAGTATTACCTGTATAAATAATCATTTAATTTAAACTGATGAAATAAACTGATGCCTTACAAACTGACGCCTGCATGAAATTTAGACCTTACTTCATTTATAAAACAAATAAAAGCTGCACTTGCTTTTCTATCTTTTGTATGGTGAGTAAAAACAACACTTGGCTGACATCACAGGGATATAGTAATACCATATTTTGTCATTTAATGGAGGGGCTGCTCCACTGACTATGTAACGGAACAGAGCGTTCAATAAAAGTTTTCAAAAGGAAGACACCGGTTCACAAAGCACAGTGCAGAAAAGGTAAAAAGTGATGCTGCAGAGGATGGGGGGATTACTTTAAAACTTCCACCAGTATCAGTAATAGTGAAACAGCAAGAACACCACTACTATTACTAATACTAATGGATATACTACCACCACTACTACTACTATTAATAATAATAATAATAATAATAATAATAATAATAATTTAAAAATATTATTATTATTATTATTATTATTGTTGTTGTTGTTGTTGTTGTTATTATCATCATCATCATCATTATTATTATTATTATTATTATTATTATAATAATAACAGGCTTAAATGTATCTCTTGTCTAATTGGATGAAAGGGGCGGGCCTGTCTGTGACGTAACAGGGTCAAAGGGGAGTTCGTACGTCTGCGTGGTAGTTTGGCGCCAGCAATTTCGCGGGGCAGCGTCGCCAGAGCAGCACAGGGAAGCGAAAACGAGTAAAATATCAGGTATTTTATTGAAAAGCAGACGCTGCCAGGCTGAGCTAGACGGGCCGGTGTGTTCGCCGGTGTTGATGCTGGTGCCGACTAATTCCTGCGACCTGCATTTCATCCAGAACCTCGAGGTGAGGAGAGGAGGGGGTCCGAGCTGCGGGATGCTTTTTGTTCAAGTTGCGTCAGAGAGTGTCACAACAGTGTAAATGTTTGCCCGGTAGGCTGTCTAAACAAACAAACAAACACACACACTGTGACGGGCACACACACACACAGACACACACATACTAGGTGGCGGGACGTTGTGCCTGCAGTGTGTGCAGGTTTGTGGATGGAGACTTTGGCCATGCTAGCTAGCGCTAACACGTTAAAGCTAGTGAGGCTAACAGGCGTCCTGCTACTTCCCGCATGAACAGAGCAGAGCAGCTGAGCCTCGCTTGTTTTCACTCTAACCTGGAAGCCTGGACGTCTCCCCATCTGTTGTCTGCACGCTGGAAGTCCACTCTTAACATGTCAAATGGGAGAAAACTAGTCCAGACAGCACAGTGGCAGAGATTAAAGGCGCTCAGTCGCCGCCGAGGCTTGTTTTGGTTCCTGTGGCTGTCGCAGGTCACGTTGCTGTGCAGGACTGATCAGCTCGGGTAGTTTTCATCCTGTGATCAGTTTGTTGGTCCATCTCAGTCAGTGATTATTAGCACTGACATCTCAACACATGAGCAGAGTCACTTCAAGCCGCTGGGGTGATGCGGTGTGTGCAGGATTATCTTTGGTCCAGCTTCTTGGTCCATGCCAAGTACAAGGATGCAGAGGAGGACAAACCTAACTTGCCCACCTTTCTCAGTTTGATATAAACCTCGGCATTATTACTTGGACTGTCATTTTATGGGCATGCATAAAAGAGCACTCCTCGAAATGTATTTTTGTTGCTACTTGTGGTGGTTTACCGTTTGATGATCACTAAATAGAGGCTCTATCTGTCTTACTTGCATCTACATCAGCATGTACACACTGTACTCCATCTCAGTGCTGCACTGCTGATGTGGTGACACACCGCTATGAAGCAGCCCATTTTCATCAGAGAGCAGCTACCAGGCAAGCTGTTTTTAGTCTCCAGCTTGGAAGTCCAATGCTGCATCTGCTCTTTTCTCTTTTTTCTTTTTTCTTTTTTTTTTACAGCATCACTTTATCCAGTGATCTGACTTCCTCCCTCCCTGTACCCTCAGCGCTTCCTGTATGTTTTCTGTCTGTGATTGATTACAGTGACTTATTATATATGCATGGGGCCTTGATTCAGTGCACCATGCATCTCTAGGTTTCATATAAAATGCAAAATACCTTACCATTGCATTCTTTAGGACTCTGTGAGTTGGACATCATTGACTGTTTGCAGACAACAGCACTGGTTTGTTTTTAATCTATAAATAGATACTGGGTAAACATACAGCTCTGCTAGTTATTACCAGCCACGCTCCTCCGAGTGGCTGCTTTTTAATGTACCCTGGGTCTTGACCTGTGGAATACTGTATTTGCCTACTATGCACCTTAGTCATGGAATAATTTGTTAAAGGATCTGAGCATTTATTTATTTATCGCCGATGAATTTAAGGGCATCAAAGATTATGGTGATGGCGGCGTGTAGTTGTTTTTGTTGAGAAGCCAATGTGTCTGAATAACCGGCTTTCTGTAATATTAAGTTTTTGTACATGATGTTATATAGTGCAGTTTAATTTGTGGTGATTTTGTACTGCTGCTACCTTGGCCATGTGCCTCTTGTAAAAGAGATTTTTAATATTAATATGACTTCCTGGTAAAATAAGTCAATAAAAATGAGTCTGACCTGGTCTGACCTCCCCCTCCCTTCATCTTGCTCCCTGTCTCTAGCTTTTGGCACCTGTTTCTCTCTCCCTTCCCCTTTTAACAAGCGTTGTCTTTCTCTGCGCCTCCTTTTTTTTTTTTTTTTAGGCTGCGAGGAGGTGAGTAAGAATGATGGCAACGGCGGGGCCTCTGAGCAGCTCCAGCCTCCTCCCTCTGCTGGAGTCTCTTGAGGACAGCGCAGCCGGACAGCCTGAGCACACAGACGCCTACCTCACCATCGCCAAGTAGGTCACCAGCGTTGGGTCTTCCATCACCCTCTGGACAAGTCACAGGATATTGCTGACAGAGTTTTGGTCTCTGTTTTTTTGTCATTGGGAAACAAATGGAATGAGTGAGAGCAAATAAATTCTCTGTTTTGTGCCTTTGCAGCCGGCTCAGTGGAGAGGAAGGGCGTCAGTTCCTCCCTGCAGTTGAAAAGCACTTTTCTCGCCTGGGCCAGACCATCTTGGTGAGCGCTGAAGGCATCGTGAATAAGTGTGAAGTTGGATGAACCTTTGAATCTCCCAAAGTGATGATGCTAATTCAGGCCTGACAGCGTTGCAGTCTCAGCAGCAAACTGTCTTCATCACCATAAATTATCTGCTTTTTAGCTTTGTAGCTTTTGATGTGTGCAGTATCTCATGGCTATCATAAGTTTGAAACTGTTTTTTTTTTGTCTTGTTTTGTCTGCAGAAACACATCACCAGTCCAAATGCTGAGCTGAGCCAAGCTGCCCTGCAAGCTTTAGGGTTTTGTGTTTACCACGGCCATGTTGTCTCTGGAATTCCCGGTACGTTTTCAGTTTGAAACAGCATTTTAATTTCATTATAGAACCTGTTGTATAATGACCAATAAACTTCCTTGTATCCTTTATTTCAGATAGGATTGGGATTACAAATCTTTGCTGATATAGATATTTTCACTTTGTTTTCTTTTTTTCCCAGAAGACCTCGCATCAGAAATATTATTAGCCCTTTGCTCCTTGGTGCTGAAGTCGACGGATAAGAACACGTGCACCAGAGCATTATGGGTCATCTCCAAACAGAGCTTCCCTCCAGAGATTGTTGCAAAAAAAGTGAGTGGCAGGACTTGTTACAGGCAGTCTAAATTTAATACCAGTCTAGCCGGGGCAGTGTGTGTGTGTGTGTGTGTGGGCATGAGGGGTGTTATACTGCAGGTGAATTGATCCATGTCACTTCCTGCACCAAGGTGCCGTCAATACTGAGCACTCTGGAGAATGTGTGGACCAGAGAGGACATCCAGTCTGTTGTAATGGAGCATGAAGCCTTAAACGTTGTCATAAGGTAACACATTACACTTCAGTATGCAGTTTCAGTAACGCATATCTCCAGGCGTTTTTATTTTCACTCATTAGCAAGGGCATTTTCATGGGATTGTAAGTGCAGTCAGCTTCTGAAATCCATCACCAACATTGTTTTTTGTTAAATGTTAATATTTATATAATTACAAACAGAATACAGTATTGAATCCCCTGAATCTGCTCAGGAGTATTTGCATATGTGTGAGAAATAGACTTTATAGAGCAGCTTGTATAAGTGAAGAGTGGTGGTGACTGTGGATGAAACATGGCCTTAGCCTGTTACTTAAATTTTTGGAAATGAATGGCAACTATGACATGTCAGTGCTTTATACAGCATGAATATGGCATTGCTTGTTTTGTGGATTTACTAAATGTTGTTCTATGATTCTTACAAAATCAGTTTTAGTGGTGCATGTCTAAAATTTGCTGTGTCTGGTATTAGCAATGCTCTGTCCTGATTTAAAACCCTCTCTTTTCTTGGTCTTTGAAGGTTGCTGGAGCAGGTGCCACCCCAGATGGGCGACGGGGCAGTGCGGTGGGCCAAGCTAGTCATACCCCTGGTGGTTCACTCGGCCTCCAAGGTGCGCCTGCGGGCTGCAGCAGCCATGGAGATGGGCATGCCGCTCCTCCTGGAAAAACAGATGGAGGTGGCAGCCGTCATTGAGCCCATCATGTCCACTGTAAGTATCTGAGTTCAAAGCTGCGTGTTTATAGGGGTGTGCTGAAATGAAATGATCAAAGCTGTTGAAATTTAATGATAACTGCACAGACTCTACTAGCCCTTTTGGTTTAACATCACACTCAGTGCTCAAAGACATTAAAAAGTCACAGAAAGCAAGCTTTACAATTTCCAGGCCTCAAAATGTTTAGGTGTTGCACAAAAAGACCAGAATTATGGAAATAATCAATCACAAGACAGCACATCTTATGTAACTTGAGTCTCAGTGATATTCATAAAGGTGAAGAACAATGTGTGAAACAGAGATGGCATATTCAGCAGTTATTACCCACCCACTATCAGTGTCACCACTATATATAATGTATAGGAATTTGTTGACATGCTTTGTGTGTTTGTGTCTCCACAGAAGCTGATCCCCGAGCTGCAGAAACTTTTCATGTCCAAGAATGAAGCCAACGTCCTGAAGCTCTGGCCCTTATTTGTTAGACTTCTGGGGAAGGTACGGCACGCCTGTCTGCACATCACATAGCACATTAGTGACTACGTCTCTTGGAAATGGTGTAGACTTCATATGGCTTTGAATAAGATTTCACCAGCTGATATCATCACAAAGGGGCTGTTTCCTGTAGTTGGTTCACATTTCGCTCTTTTCTCCTGACAAACTACACCGCATTTCTTCTAAAGAAATCTGACACCCACAGTTTCAGGCATCTGGTGCGGTTATTTGGTGCCAAAAAACTCAAAGCTTTGTTCTCTCCTGCCCAAATGAACCAAACTAAAGGAATCAGTGCTCCAGGGTTTGAATAATCACCTTAATTTGCACAGGCGCTATTGCATCAAGTATATATCCCTCAATGCATTGCTTCCATGACTTTGTGCTACCTGTCTCATGTAGCAGAGCAAAACTGTCAGGTCAGACAAGAAACTGTTGTTTGAACAGATAATGCCTTATTTTGTACTCAAAGTGCCTTCTTAAAATAGTGACTCAGTGTCTCATAACAGGAACTTCTCTGCCAACACCCAACGCTACTAAAGCTCAGGCAGAAAACAAGGCTCCTATTTTAGAGGGGCCAGGCATTCAGCAGCAGGATACAAGTAATTGCTCCAAAGTGTCTCTGTAAGAGCATTGCTATGTTCAGCATTTTTGTGACCTCATCAAAGTGCGAGTGTGTCTTAATGGATCTCTTGTCATCAATGTGGTGAACTGGAATTGGGCAAAATGGTTCCAACCATGTTGCCTAAAATGCTCCCTAAAAACCCTCCATGTCCTGTGCTGAATAGCTTCTCCACAGAGGAGGTCCCTTCATCAACTCCCTGCTGCATCTAGAGGAACTCGGCTTCCGTAGCTCCTCCCCTAACATCAAAAAGATTGCCTTCATTGCCTGGAAGAGCCTTATAGACAACTTTGCACTCAATCCAGGTGAGTAATTGACCAACTGGATCCATTTTCTCCCGGTCTTGTCATATGTTGCTCATAACGAGTATGTTACTGTCATCATCTGTCATAATTTCTCATGTGTCTCACCTTTCCTTCTGAAGACATCCTGTCCAGTGCGAAGCGTATGAAGCTGCTCATGCAGCCCCTCAGCTCCATCCATGTGCGGACGGAGGCCCTGCTGCTCACCAAGCTGGAGGTCTGGTGGTACCTGGTGGTCCGGCTGGGGCCCAATCTGGCACCCAATTTTGAACAGGTTAGACACACTCTGTCAGTATGCACATGGATGTGAGACACTGACACAGCTTGGGCTCAGTGTAAGGATATACGATTATTCAGGGTTGGACAGGGTATATATGTGGGTTCCTGAAAAAGTCTTAACAATCTTGGTTTTAAAAATATATTAATGTGTTGAATACCCTTATTAAAAGTCTTGACATTTTCACCATGTAATATAATAGTTTATTTCGTTTAATCAAATTTTATTTTGTTGCAAATATGACAGATTTGGGGTTCTTTAGCTGAGACAGAGCTGGACTTTTAAGACAAATGTCATGAAGTGTAATTCCCACCTGCTTTATAGTACATACTTACACCACACCTACTTTTATATAAGGACACAAGGCTTAACACAATATGTCCAACCACATTTGCTTTTAATTTAATTTTTGCTTAAATTTATGAATTAAAGGCAGTTGCCGGCAGTGTGTAAATGGGTCTTAAATTTGGCTTTCTGAAACCTGGAGATACCCTGTTGATTATAGTATTGTCTGCTGTATTAACGCCATTTGTAAAATGACGTGGTGTGACTGAACATTTGTGTCTGTGCAGGTTTCTGTTCCTCTGCTCCAGTGCACGATCGGATCCGACTCCTCCACCATCCCAGGCACTCCTGCTAGAGGCGCCAATCAAAACGGAGCTGTTGTGACTGCCACACCAAAGACTGGTACTTTATGCACACCCATTTGTTATCTAATCCTGTCCCTTCCTGTTTGATGTGTTACACCAAGTAAAATGCCCTGAACTTTGATTAAAGTAAGCCCAGTAAAAAAAGAGAGATGTTTTTCGTCTTGTAGGCTCCGCAGGCTTCAACAGCCCGGTCGCCACTCCTCGTATGAGCCTGAACTCCAGCATCCAGGCGGCTCAGACCTTCCCCTCCATCCAGCTGCTCGGCCTGGAGATGTTGCTGCACTACTTTCTAGGGCCAGAGGTCGTTTCCATGGCAGCCAAGAACAAACTCCTCCTGAGTCTAGGTGAGAGTCACAGCTGTACACGTCCCGTTTGTAAATCAAGGACTGATGATGTTTCATCCTGTTGACTTTGGATGACTAAGTTTTTATTTTGCTGTTCTGTAGCCTTCAACTAGTTTTGCACAATATAATGAAATTACCCTGTAATTATTTTGAAAAGTAACTGTTTCACTGAAGTCAAGATGTGCTTTTCTTACAGTAAAGCTAATAACACATGAGCCCAAATGATTTTATATACCATTAGTCAGGTTTTTTTATCATTTTTGACAACTGAGCATGTTTTGAAATTAATATTTCCTTTGTACTGAAGCAGTCAACATTCATTAAACAACAAGGCTCTTTTCTTTTCCAGTTGGCATACATCTTCACCTCCTTTTCTCACCCTTCAGCCACTTTCACACTACTCCTGATGTTTGACTCAACTCACATGACTCACAGCTAATTGTGCAGCCCCTAATTCCAGCGTCACATTTTTTTTTATTGAAGGTATAACTTTCCTGTATGACATGATTTGCTGTCTTTACCAGAGCCCTTGACCCACCCCTTCCTGTCGGGTATCTCCTCGTTCACCAAACATGCAGCTGTGCTCATCTCTACTGTCAGAGATGGCTTCATCGCTGTTGGCAAAGAGGCGCCAGGTAAGTGTCACGACGTCACTTCACTCATTTGACTTCGGCAGTGAGTCTGACTCTTTCCTCTGAGCAGTGGAGTTTCCTAACAGTCACGCTGAAGAGCCTCTGCATCTCGTGCCAGTCAGCATCTGGCAGATTGTAAACGATTCTTACGCATGTTGTGAAAAAGACTACGCTATTGTCAGAACTGTACAAACTGTACAAGCTGCTTGTGTAAGTGTGCAGGGTTCAGCTTTGCAATGGAAACCACAGTTCCTTGGAAATCTGTATGTGTTTGTTGATTGAAAACAGAATCTGAGGTTTCACTGATGGGAATAAATCCATTGGTTAAGGACACTATCCGCTGCGGAGAAAGTGTGATGGTTTTCCTGAAATGACTCATGACGTCCTCTCCTTGACCCCCACCCCCCACAGATTCCCTCCTGGCTCTGATATGGAAGAGCCTCGTTGGTTTTGTCAACTCAACAATTGAGTCTGGTAAGTGTGTGGTTGTTATGTCGTCACGCCTGGCAGTATTACTCACAGGCTTACTTGTGGTTTGGACACCTGCCCCGAATCAAGCTCATTTGTTCCTGTTATGAAATAAAAAGACAAGTTGAAAGTGGCTGGCTATGTCGGTGATATCTCAAATGTTTTTTTGGGACAGTGACCTCCAAATAGGTAAACATTACACCACTGGTTTTCTAAGTGGGCTCCAGGGACCTCCAGTGGTGCTTTAGGGACTTTCAGGGTTCATGAGTGAGATTAGATGTCTAAGTACTAGGGCTGTGACTTTCCTCCAAAATAAATTTCGAATTTCGATTGCCCTATAATGTCAAATATCGAATTATGTTCGAATTTTTAGGGTCAATTTTAGTCTATTGTTTAGCCTATTGATATGTACAATATGGGTGTCATTTACGGTCTGTCCGCCAGAGGGCGTTTCAACCATATTAACAAGCGCTTTCCTTCTGAAAGGCACAACATTAATAATGATAATCTGGATGTATTTACGATCGTATTTTAATAAGCACGCAAGATAACTAAAAAGTTTCCACACATCACTTTTGAGATGATCAGGAGCTGTGATTTCAGTCTCCGGGACCGGTTCTGCTGCTGCATTGTTTTCAGCCATGCTGTAAACTTCCTACAGGTGCGCGCTGCACTGATGCATGCCCACACTTTTTTATCCCGCGCACGATCACGCGTAACGTTGATTTGCGTCGTTACGCAACGTAAACAAAGACACACACACACACACACACACACACACACACACATTCGAACGTGAATTTCAGCAATCGAACGTTATATCCCTCCCTCCAGTTCGAATTAATATCGAATTTCGTTGTCACAGCCCTACTAAGTACCACAAACTCTAAAAAAAAAAACAAAAAAAAAAACCTGTATTAGCAGATGTGCTCTTAATTGGGGCGATTTTGTCCAGTGGGCACATGAGAGGTGTCTGTGAATTGATATTGAAATGTATATAATGTTTAGTGAAAACTACTGTATTATCCATTTTATGAATTTTCAATACTACATTTTTACTGATCATATACAAAATTATCTGAAACCTCCTCAAGGACTCCTGGGTGTCCCCAGACCACAGTCTGAGAAGCTCAGCTTTGTGTTAAAGGTTTTAATAGATATTTTAAACGTATTGTGGCAGCTGCTCAGCAGGGTGGTCTCAGAGTTGTGGGTCCCGCCCAGTAGCGCCACATAGAGCACCGTGATTGGGTCAGGGCCCTGTCAGTCTGGAGGAGGAAGGCCAGCGAGTCTCTTGCCTTGTCTCCAGGCCCGGCCCGCTCCCACTGTCATCAGTTTAAGTCTGAGCGGTTCAAGCCTCAGTGCTCTGGACCACCGTGACGACAAGAAAGTCTGAGGGGCTCCTCCCAATGATGACCGAAAAGAAAGAAAAAAAGAAAAAAGATCTTTCAGGAATGGATTTGTATCAGACAAGGTGGATTTGTTGATTTTTGTCAGCGGAAATTCACAGTATTTTATTTTTCTGAAGATAGAAACAAATGCAATGCAAATGCAAAAATGTATGTAGTCACTGACTTGATAGGACATTTTTCATGTTGGTTATAATACTTTTAGCCTTCTGACGCTGCCATTTCTCCCAGACTTTAAATGACTTTGCTGAAGTTTTTGGAGCAAGCATTAACTAATTATTGTTTAGCTTGTTTTTGCCCGTAATTGGTAAAATCTGTCAGGTTTCAGTGTTAACCCCTAAAAATAAAAGAGTAAGAGCTTCTTTGTAGACTCAGGGATTTGCAGCAATGTTAAACTTACAGGGTGAAGTCCAGTAGAGAAAGATCACTCATGTCTTTATACCTATTAAGCTCCATTGTAGCCCCAGCTTCTCTCTGTGTGCATCACATGTTGCCTGTTTACCAGTGGAAAAACAGAATTCCACCCTTAAAAGCAAAAAGGTACCAGAGACAGAATGTAAATCAACAATCCCTGTATTTAAATAGTGTTAATGTGTTTTGGCTTGATCTTTCCTTTAAGCTGCATTTGATGTTTCCACTCAACTTTCCACGTTGTAAATATCATAATTCACATAAAAATACTTGGACAGAAACAGCACTGCTCACAAGTTTTATGATTGTCGTCCTGTCTTTGGCTGACAGTTGGCAGTAAGAAGGACCGTCAGGGCTGCGAGGTCCTGACTCTGACGCTGCAGGCTCTGCAGAGCATCGTCTCCTCAGAAGCACTGCCTGCAGACAGAGTGCTGGTAAGGCCAAGCCTCAAAAATCTTACATCTGACACACATTTTTGTTTTGTTTATTTCATCTTTTCAAGAAGAACCTCATGTCACCCTGTTTCTAGTCCTGAATTATATCCTCACTCCTCATTAAATTGGGCTGGTCAGATAACACTGAGGCTCTCTACAGGAGAGGACAGAGCAGAGTGTTCCTCCTGAGGAGGCTCAGGTCCTTTAATGTGTCCGCTGGGCTGCTACTGATGTATCAGCTGGCAGCCAGCTGGGCGATACGGCCATAAAATAAAACCTCAGTATTTTTTTTCCAAACTTTTCTCGATTTAATCCAGATTTTTGTCTTTTCCACTAAACACTCTTACCTGATGGAAATCTTTGCATGCATGATCATGTGACTGGTGATTCGTACGTGCGTTTCTGGTGATGTAGGTTCCATGTAGACGAGTCAACTGGGGCTTATATAACATAAAAGTTTAGCAGCTGTTATATGTAGTCAAAATCTTATTTTTGTGATTGAGACATTTTTGTGGTATCTATTAATCAATTTAATTGATTGATCGCCTGGCTACCACTACAGATTTTTCACATATACACAAATAGATCATGTATGAGTGCCTGTACTGTATGTATACTTATAGAAACAGCATAAGAGTCCCGATCTGATGCGACAACAGACAGGTGTCTTCTTTTGCACTTTTTGCAAGTTCTGGGTAAGGGATTCAGCTGAACTATACCGTCTGCACTGATTTAACATCATCTCTTTGTGCCTCAGGTTCTCTTTGAGATGACGGTAAAAGGCATTCCCCAGAGGGTTCTTGGCTCTGCCTCCTACCAAGTGGGCAAGATGGATGTTCTGAATGTGAGTGCCCCTTGTTCTGCTGGTTACCATATATGTATGTAAACGTTCATGTGGAGGGTTGATGAATCTTCCTCCTCTCTTCCCCAGGGAACACCAGCTCTGTTCCTCATCCTTCTCTTCTACAACAGCAGCATGCTCTCAGCTTACGTAGAGGACGAGCGGTGGGTCTGAAACATTTACTAACATCCTCGTCAGCTGAGGCTTAAAGTGACCATTAAGCCAGTTTACATTAATACCAAAATCAGTGACATTTCCCCAGTTGACCATTGGCTCTGGTGCTTTAACATACATCTTGTTTAGTGATGACCGGTGTCTAACATTATCCAAACACTGATCTTTTTGTTAATAAAAAGCTTTAAGTGTAAGCTGTAAGTAATATGTGGCCTGTAGATTTATAAATAGGCCGCTGCATCTTACTGCATCTGCACCTTATTTTTAGGATGCACTTTGAATTTTTTCACTTTCTTATACATGCAAATTACCAAAACACAAAACTGCCACCTGTATTTAAAGTAAAAAAAATTAGCCTCAACGATGCAGGTTCTCATTTCCTCTTTTCAACATGTGGATGATTTTGGTTTTTGTGTTCTCCCAAATCTCCCCAAACCTTGGTGAATGACCCAAAGGCCAATTACAAGCAATGTAATAATAAAAGAAACTGCATGGTGATGATGGTGATGGTTGGTTTTTAACAAATTTACTGCTAATCTTGCAGTATACTTTCCTCATGCTAAGATATTGCTGTGTGTGTATCTTTGTCCGCAGATTCTTCCAGTGTCTGCACACCCTGGTGGGCTGCGGTCTGTCTGGACCAACGTCCCCGCTGGCATTCGGGGAGGCGGTGCTTGGAGCCATCAGGCGCAGCGCTGTGTCTCTGGACAACAAGGAGCAGCTGTGGAGGATGTGGAGTGTGATGGTCAGCCCGCTCATTGAAACCATCACACAGGTGGGCAGCCGGACAGATGGCAGAAACATGACTCCATGCTGAAGTCATGTTACTGCTGATGTTACTTTTCCATTGTCATCCCCCAAAAACTGCAGGTGTCTGCTCTCACTCAAAAATTTACCAGTGACTTTGATTATTTATTATTCTATCTGCAAAATGTCTAAATTTAGCATTTCTGCGAATGTTTTCCCAAAGCAAGCAGTCATACTTTAGAACTCCAATATCATTTTTCCTCCCTTTTCTCCAGCTGTCAGTTTCCATTCATTCCACCACGATATGAAAACGAACTTTCAGAGACTTCAGACTTTCCTCACTCCAGTATTCCATCCCCATGATGAAATCCTCTACATTAGCTTTCCTAAAAGCGGCAGCACTGTTGTGTTTCAGTGACTTACAGCTGGGAGGAGTGAAACGGTCTCGCCGTATGAAAATAGTCCCCAGGGAAACATTTCCTTTACAGAGCAAATTATCAGTTCTGTGGTTTATTAAAGGCGGCGACTTAGTTAGCTGCAGAGGCAGAACGTTATAAGGTGGGTGTTTTAATTGTTGTAAATGGGGAAAACATTCAAAATCATTTCTATGATCCTTTGCAACAGGCTTGATAAAAATCAAAATAGTGGGAGAATATACTTCCATAGTAACAAAATGCAGGAATCGTCCAATGAAGGGCATATGATCAATGATGGATTCTTGATCTTCTTACAGTCGAATGAAGTGAACCAAGGCGACGCCCTGGAGCACAACTTCAACGCTGTGCACTCTGCCCTGATGTTACCAGTCACACACCTCCTACCTGGAACTCCACTGCAACAGGTCTGTGTATTTTATTATTTTAATCTTCCCACATAACTCTCACACTTGTAGCACACCGCCATGTTATCATTTCACACTCAAAGGCCATGAGCCAGCCCCGCAGCACCTGACTTGTATTTCCCCTTCACCTTGTTGGATGGATGATTTACTCTCTCTCTCTTACAGGGGACCCAGAAGTCGATGCTGATTACATGGTCCAAGCTGTACAAGGTGTTTGCCCGCTGCTCCGCTCTAGTAGTCACAGCCGAGGAGAACGTCTGCTGCGAGGAGCTGTGTGTGAAGATGGCTGCCGTTGTGGACAAAGAGGCCCTGATGGTGTGTAGAGGGAGGAAACCCCAACACATTAATAATAATAATAATAATATTAATAAGGCTAATACTACTACTACTAATAATGATGGTGATAAACTTTATTGTGTAGCAGCTTTTCAGAAATGGAATATCAAAGTTTTACAGTACATAAAGTAACACAGGTCAAATGGAACAATAATAGTCAGTAATAAATTTGGCAATAAATGGAAATAAAACACGTCTAAGAATTGTCATAGAAAGCATGAAGAGATATAAAAGAGGGAAGTGATTTTTTTTTTTTTTTTTTTTAAAGTAGTAAAATTAGACCCAGTAGCACAGTCTGGTCCATCTTATGTGTAAAACATTAGAAATAGTAAATGCAGCCACATATTTGCTGCCCACTGAAGCCTAACTGGTTGCGCCTAATGATTACTGTCTGTTCCTGCAGATTCCTGCAACGTTGGATGCTGTTGTCAGTATCCTCCAGGTCATGGTGGAGTGTGTGGACTTCTCTCCCTACACACCGCAGTTTCAGAAAAAGATGAAGTGTAAGGACCTTTTTTTATCATGTATTAATTAGGTGTCCTTTTTTGAAGTTTTCTGTACTAAGTCTCTACTTAACTTGAAACCATGTTTGCTTGTGGCTTTTGTTGACTCTTTGGATGCCTTTTCAAAACATGACTGTAACTGTTACAACAACATCTTCTTTGTAAGCTAATGCTGGGAATAAGGCACAACAATTCTAATCAAAGCCACCTGGGGTTGTAATGAGAATATGACTGTGTTTGTGTTTATTTTTATGTCCAGCCCCTCACACCCCGTTGAACTGGATACGTAAGAAGAACAAGGCCCTGGGGAACCTGTCCGCCTACCAGTCCCTCCTGCTGCAGTGTCTAGATGTTTTTCTAGCTGCGGAGAGCCCTGAGGCTTCCTCAGAGGCCACAGGACTGGCCTTGGTCTCCATCCTGTCTACTCTGTTCACCAACCTGGCCCTCCCCACCGCTGTCCAGGAGGCCCAGACATCTCTCACTCAGCCTCTCACCCTCTTCTACAAACAGGCTGCCAGTGAGCCGCCCATATTCTCATCGCAGCTTGTGGCAAAGGTAGAACAGCTACAGATTTTTCAGTGTCCTTTATTATATCAGAACTCTTGTCTGGCTGCCTGTTTAATACAGCAGCAAGCTTTGCATTGTCACTCAGCTGTTGACACGTCACTGTAAAACATTGTCAGGTGGCCTATTCCCTTTATTAAATGGCAGAAATGGCAAAATATGTTTTCTTTTTCTTCTGTCCTTTAGTTGGAGAAGCTCCTAGGCGAGGTCCTGGGCTGCCTGCAGACCCGCTCTACTCTGGTCTACGACGATGAGCTCCTGGCTGTTGTTTCCCCTCTACTTTGTGTTTTGTTCCCTCATAAGAACAAACAGCTCCGCACTTCAGTCACTCAATTCTGGAACAACACCTTCGCCAACTCAGTCAGCCTCAATTACCCAGATGAGCTCAGGTGCGAATCTTCCCTTTTTGGAAAGTTGGTTGTTTCTAATGATGCAGTCATGTTGTGGCCTCAAAGCATGAATGTGCATCTGTTATGTTGGGCTTCTCAACCTGAAAGCAGAAGGTTGGAAAATTCAACTTGTGTGACAAAATTTTATCTGGTAGGCAGTATTTAAAATTAAGTTTGCCAACATACTTTCGAAAATGAGTGTGAATGGCCGCAAGTAAATGCATTTTTATGAAAGCAAGACAAACTAAACTAGAATCATGATAGAGCCAGTTACATTGGGTTATAAGCTGCAATCTGTTATTTTCATCACACAGACCCATACTGAGCCAGGTGAAGCAGAAGACGCCCATCATCCTACCTGGCTTTGAGGCGGTCAGTGTTCCTGATGAGCTTAGTGGACAGTATTCGGTGAGTTTCTCTGAACTCTCTGCATTTAAATTTAAACCAGTGTCATTTTAAAAGTGTACTCAGTGCTTCACCAGTTCCGTCTCTACGTTCCTTGTGCATAACTGTGCTTGGTCTTGTTTGTGTCAGCAGAGTGAGAGTTCCCAGTTAGAGACAAAGCTGAGCGGCGTGCTGGTTTCATCTGTGGGGAAGAGAGACTCGCTGCTGGGAAGAGCTGCTGAGCTGAAGGACAGGAGCTCCAAGAGTACTCCTAAACCAGTTTCTGTAAGGGTTTTTGTCAAATCACCCCTCACGCTACCAGACGCTTGTTCAAGATGCAACAAAGTTATTCTACCATAACATTTTTAGTAAAAGCTGGTTGTAATGCATGATTGTTTGATTCCAGAATCAAAATGAACAATATATGGTTATAATGTATTCTGTTGCATGTATCTTCAGAGTCATCTGTTTCAGTGTTGAAACCTTTGTCAACAGGACATAGTAATCATATTTTTACTTCAGTTGCCTTTCCTGTTGTATTATCAGTATCATGGATTTTTTAAATGATTTTGAATGTTGAAGTGTAGTTTTACAGTAAGTACTGTGTATAATTTACCCGGACTGGTTAATTTTTAGTTAGTTCGGTGTCATCCCACTATTGCATAAGTAGTTTCATGCTTGTTTCCCACAACAGACAAAGCTCGACTTTGGCTCGCCTCTGCCTCCACGCAGAGAGGTTTTGGAGGAAGAGGCCTCCATTGACTTTGTCTTCATTCCTCCTGAGACCAAGGAGAGAGTTTTGACAGAGCACCAGAAGGAGGTCAAGAGGACTAAAAGGTCAGATTTGCCCTTTTGGCTATTTTCCTGTAGTTGATTTTCTTGAAATACAAATTGTACATCCAGAATGTCTACACAGTCAGTGTCATGCAGAGATGTTTTGTTTGTTTTTTTACAGGGTTGACATTCCTGCCATGTACAACAACCTGGATGCCTCTTTAGACACCACGGTTTTCACCCAGTACACGCAGAGTCAGGAAGATTCCCTGTAAGTATTGGCCTGCTGCCACCTCAATGAAGATAAATCCCTGCTCTCCCATGAAGCAGCTTTGCTCGATTAAGGCTACAAAAGAGTTTTGTTTTGTTTCCAGGGACAAATTGCCAACAGAACAAGCTCACGGTGTAGAAAAGGAGGCTTCTGGCAAGGTAATGACCCCCATTCCCCGCCACAACCACCCACCCACCCACACACACACACACACACACACACACACACACACACACACACACACACACACACACACACACACACAGACACACAGACAGACAGACAACAAAAACAACATTGTGGTATTGAGGACCCAACCAAGACTGTCTTTGTCTTATTTGCCCTCAAGCTGAAGAATGACTAAAGCAAAACTTAATTTCAATACATTCAAGGGGCATGGGAAAGTGGCTTTTTTCCAGTTAAATACTGAACTTGTATTGCAGTATTAGAAAGTCATGCATTAGACTACATGGCTAATGTGAAAGTTTGACAAATTATTTTTACAGTCTCTTTTGAAGAAATTGGTTATATGCATCTTGTTTCCTTCAGGGTAATCAGGAAGACATGGAAGTTGAGGGAGAACCTGAAATTCTGTCAAAGGAGACCCAAGACTATGCCAGTCCAAAAGCTGCAGATAATGTGGCCAGTGATCCAGAAAAGCAGGAAGGCCAGCAGGGAGAGATAATACCTGAATCAGCAGATGTCTCCATGGAGGATGATGTCAGTAATGATGTTAAAGCAGAAGACTTGGACAAGGAGTCTAAAGAAAGCACTAGTCCCAACATTTCTAGTTCTTCAGATTTGATCTCAGGAACTCCTCAGAAACCCAGCAGCCGTCGTCAGTCCTTTATTACTCTGGAGAAGTATTCAGAGGGCAAGCCGGCCAGTCCAAGCAATGTATCCACCTTCACAGGTCCTCACACTAAGGCGTCTAGTAGCCAAGAGCACACTGACAACACCAAGGCCTCCTCCCAGACAACCACTGATACAGACTCACAGGTTGCCCAAGCCTCGGAGACTGGGGCAACGTTCACAGAGTGCTGTGATTTAGTTTCACCAGATTCCTCTAAGCAGGCTAAGGTGGTGCCTGAGGTGAAAGGTGAAACTAAGCTTGCTGAAGGATTGTCTAGTGAAAGAATAGAGGATGAGGATGATGTTATCCCAGACACTCAGACTGATGTGGAGGGCAAAAACCAGACAAAGAAATCTTCCACATCAGAGGAAATTAAATCTTACAGCCAGGGAGATGAACCTGAAGACACTTTGGAAGACTCTCAGTGCTCCCCATCCCAGAGCTCTCTGGGTGAACCCAGACGGTCTGGACGCCAAAGGGTCCGACCTCTGCTCCCTGGCGAAGACCCTGAGGAGCGGGAAGAGAAGTACAACCAGCAGAAAAAGAGACGTTCCGGGGAGGAGCATAAAAGTGAAGGCAAGGACAGGCAAGTCCAAGGCAGACCAAACACAAGAAGTAAACAGGCTGCTGAGGAGGAGAGTGGCAGGTTGAGAACAAGGTCGCGGTCATCAGGTCAAATGATTTCCCCGGGAAAAGCACAAAGGAAGAGTAGGGGGTACAGTAACTCACAGGACCTGCTTGGCAAGGATGAACGCAAGAGGAGAAGCACTAGAGAAGATCAGATCAGCCAAACTGACTCTCAAACAGACACACAATCTGATAATGATAGTCAGTCACAAAGTAGACGTGGTCGGCGCAGCAGATCAGCAATGGAGGCCCAGGAGGAAAGCAGACCCAAGCAATCTGTTCCGCCTGAAAAAGAAAAAGAGGAGTCCAGCCAGACTGGTTTAGAGGGGACCACAGAGTCTCAGTCAGACAACAAACTACAGGTTAAAGCAGGCAGACGGAGCAACAAGGTGCTATGTAATTCACAGGAGTTAGACCTTGTAGAACCGACCAAAAAGGAAGAGCTTGAGCCAAACCAAAGCGATTCTCAGATTGCCACCCCTTCTTCTCAAACAGATAGTCAGTCTCAGGTTAGATCAAGTAGGAGGAGCAAGTTGGTAACTGAATCAGAAGGGCTGATAAAAGACAAACACAAGAGAAGAGATGGTGCAGATGAGGAGCTTAGTCAAGATGACTCTCAAGTGAGTACACCTTCAGCCTCTGACAGCCTGTCACAGAATAGATTAAGGAGGAGAAGCAAGGCGGCTTCTGGGGCAGAGGAGTCTGAAGACAAAAATGAAACTAAAGATTCATTAGGAAGGCAGGATAAGTCTGATTCTCAGGCAGCACTGCCGGCTGTCAGCCAAAAAGAGGGCAGACCAGTGACCAGGGGTAGAAGGAGCAAAATAGAAGAGGAGCAGTCACAGTCCCAGTCTAATAACAGTCCTAGTTTAACCCCTGTGAGCTCCCAGTCACTTAATATTGAAGGATCAACAGAATCCTCCCAAAGCAGGAGCAGGTACTCAAGACGAAGATCATCTCAAGCCTTATTAGCTGGCGTGGAGGCCTCAGAGTCTGATTCCTCAGACAACAAAGACGATGGCCCCTTGCCCAAAAGGAGGGGGCCTAGAGCTAAAGTCTCTCTTTCAAGTCCACTCAGTCTTGGATCAGGAGAAATCAAAGTCAATGAGGACACTGCAAACAATGATTCGCAAAGTTATCAAAAGGCTGATGTACAAAGCACACCTACCAGCACACCTACCAGCACACCCTTAGAAACCAAAAATCTAGAAGAGCCAGAGGATTCACCTAAAAATAAGGACATGCAAGATTCAAAATTACCCCATAACATCAAGGAACAAAATAAGGACGAAATAGCTATTGAGGTGGAGCTTGATGAACTTCTAGCCATGGAGCCCATTGGTCAGGTTAAAGCGGAGATTGGAAGCACACAGCCCTCTCCATCAAAATGTTACCAGCAGCTGAATAATAAAACATTGATTGGGTCACCTCGAAAAATAGTGCGAGGTCAGAGGGACTCTCTGGCAGAGGTGAGCATTGATCAAACCTCCTCACAGGAAAATGACACGAGGGACTCCCAAGCTACTGAAAGCCTTGATTCAGTCAGGCTGAGTGCTGAACAATTTCAGGAAAAGCTACCATCTGATCTGCCTGTGCAGTCTGCCGATGGCAACTCAATCACAGATAACAGTGTGTCCATGGAACCAGTTAATTTAAGTCCTGTGGCCTCCTCTGCAGACACGCTGAACTCCTCTGGTGGAACAACAGACAAACTGAGTCTGCAGGTCTCAGAGTCTTCAGAGGAGAAAGGCGTAGAAGTGACACAGCCTGTTGATGTAGTTACCGAAAAACAAAAAGAAGATGCAGATTCAGACCATCCAGAAACGCCTAATGCGCCAATGGAGGGCAAACTTGAAGATAACAATAGTACTGCTGTTGAGGAAAACCAGTTGGAGAGTCAAAGTGCCTTAGATGAAGTTCCAGAGAAGGAGAAGTCCTCTTCTGTCGAAACGGAAAAATTAGAAAGCCAGGAGTCAAAGGCTATTGTGCACCAGTGCGAAGTTCAGAGAGATGGTAATGATACTGCTCCTGAGCAAAAGGGCGAAGAAAAAGACAATGCCCAGGAAATGCTGTGTGAGGTGGAAGAACAACCTCAAATAGACAACAATCAGACAAGTGTAGCTGATAAAGACTCAGATGTGCCTCTGACTGATGTCTGTGATACCTCAGTGTCTTCAGAAACCATCAGTAAAGATGTTTGTCAGGATTCCCCAGCAAAGCAGAAGGACCTGGAGGCTATGATCGGGCCAGATGTCGGTCAGAGCCCCATTGGTGGCAGGACCAGAGGGACTTGGTCTCCTTCAGCCTCCCCATCTACCAGTATCCTCAAGAAGGGCCAGAAGAGACCACTTGAGGAGGAGACTCCCTCACCTCTTGTTAAGGTAAATGATGGAATGTACTGATAGAATTTCTGAAATGCATTTTGAGTTCATAAGTTCCACAATGCAAATGTGAACCTGAAGGAAGATGTTTGTCTTTGTAAGTGACCTTGCTTTGTTTTCGTTTTGCAGTCCAGGCGAGTTTCTTTTGCTGACCCTATCCAACACCAGGAACTGGCTGATGACATTGACCGTCGCAGCCCTGTCATCAGAACGAGCTCCCCAAAAAGGTCCAAAACAGCCAGCGGTATCCCACAGCCCAAGGTATAAATGAAGCCAAAATGATGATGTATTTTCATCTCGATTTAACAGGACGCCTTTCTGTTTTGACAACTGTTTGAACTTGCCTTAATTTAAGTCTGAGGTCCACATGGACTGATATGTAAGTTGTTTTTTTTTTTTTTTTTTTTTTTTAGCACGAGGAAGACCCCTATCTGCTTTGTTTTAGCTTAACTGAACTTGCTGAACCTGTGTTTTTTTTTTTTTTTGTTGTTGTTATTGTTTTTGTAGTATGTTACTACTCCTACAAAGGGCCTACTGATTCTAAGTCCAAGAAATCTCCGCAGCCCTGGTTCCAAGAGCTCCAAGAAATGCCTGGTAAGTCCGCTAAGGTGGAAGCAACTTTGCCATCATGATATTTAAATCATTTTGCATTTTTTGGTTCTCAAATAAAAGACTATAAATTGTCATGTTGTAATAGCAGATGCAACCCTAAGTCATACCTTTTTCCCAGATATCGGAAATGAGCCAAGAGCCACGGCCTATTCCTAAAGACTGTGTCTACCCTGCCCTGGTTGGCTGCTCTACACCTGTAGAGGCTGTGCTGCCTCAGATTTCCTCCAACATGTGGTGAGTACAGCACAGAAGTAATACAAGTATATTTATATCTTTCTGTTACACACTTTGGATCATAATAAAAATTCACACAAAGCCTCAGTAGAAAAAAAATATCCTCTTGCTGTGTGCATCCATTTCTCTTTGTCATTCGTTTTCCTTGTAGGCCTCGAGGCTTTGGGCAGCTGGTCCGAGCCAGGAACATCAAAACAGTCGGTGATCTCAGTGCTCTTACTCCCGGTGAGATCAAGACTCTGCCAATTCGCTCCCCAAAGATCTCCAATGTCAAGAAGGCACTTAAAACATATCATGAACAACAGGTATGCCTTAGGGCACTGAAAATACACACTACTTTATACTTACGTTTCAAGCATTTTTTGATGTATGCGCCAGACCAGGTTTTACCTGGATTACTGAGGATGACCAAGCATTTTACTTTGTATTTGACCACTGAATCA
Organism: Myripristis murdjan; assembly: GCF_902150065.1. Lineage (NCBI taxonomy): Eukaryota > Metazoa > Chordata > Actinopteri > Holocentriformes > Holocentridae > Myripristis > Myripristis murdjan. The sequence goes on from NC_044000.1 coordinate 24,258,052, forward strand.
TCGTCCTGTAGCGTAAAGGACGGGGAGGTGCGGATGAACTGAAGAGTTTTGACGAGATGGAGAAGATGACTTCTGAAGTGGAGGAGAACAACGCTCCTCAAAACCAGGACGAGGAGGACAAGCTTCAAGGGGAGCCTCTCGGTGTGTTTCCTCTTGGTATTAGAGAAAAATGCTGTTTAAGGCCCAGTTAGCCAGTTTGTCTTGTGATTCAGTAGTGCAGTTCAGTGTTTTTGTTCCTGAACTGGTTTGGCAGCAAGAACAGAAAACATAGAATCACAAGACTTAGACCCAACTACAAGTACCCAAAAGTTTCTGGTGCAAGGTGTGGATGCGAAAATTCAAACAAGCAAAGTTCAGATAAGTCATCATCCCTATCATGACATAGTGCTTAACAGGAAACATGGCCTTCCTCTTCCCTTTACCATTGTACAGGAGGCCTAACAAAGCACCAAGACTTTGCTGATAGCCAGTGATTATGAAATTTGATTTATCAGTAGAATAGAATAGTGTTACACAGTATAAATGCAGTCCATAAGACTATAAGGGATTGCTTCATATGTTATGGAAGTTATATGCTGTGTATTCAAACTGTAAATCAAACTTGATTTACAGTTGATTTTTTTTTTTTTTTTTAATCCAATACTACTTTGTGTTCAAGCTTATTCAGAGTCCTTAATCACTTCCAGTCTCATAGGGCTTTACATGGCCACACTTTATAGAGAAAAACGACCTAATGATCTAAATGAAAATCTCATAAGGAAAAAAAAAATGGAAGTCTCTGTTCAGATCACAGAGGGACACCCCGTCTAGAGTAGCCAGGAGTGCAGTGGCTGCTGAGTGGGCAATATTGGCTCTCATCAGTTAATTCTAATCAAATAATCAGATATTGTATACAGTCACAGCCTGCAACTGCATCCACTCTTAGTTTTCCAGTATAAACCATGCCTTGTCTTTTCTCCCGTTCAGCCACAGAGCTGGTGGATGAGCCTGTGCCGGTAGACCAGAGGCCAGACCAGGATGGCTCCGTGAGTCAGGCCTGTGACGGGCAGCCTGGGGAACGGAGACCTGAGGGACAGCCGAACCCCGAGGGGCTTCTGTCTCAGATGGAGGCCCTGTCTTCCCGTGTCACGCCGCTAGAACTGAACCGCTGCTCACCACAACAGCTGCTGCAACTGCATGATCATCTGGGAGGCATGATGAGGAGCGTGGTGGTCGAGCTGCAGACGCGCCTCTGCCAGACTGACAACAAACCCTGATGGAGACTTGCCTTTGGTGGATCCGACTGTTGTGTAAAGATGTAGGGGGACATAAAATGACTGGAGAGAAATTTGCAAGGAAGAACTCCTGCAGAATTTCTTGCATCCACCCAGGCCTCAATTGGTCTAATCAACAGCTTTTAATGAGAATTTTATGGTATAAACTCATTACTCTTTTGCCTTTCCTCCTCTGATTATCCTCTGGATAATTCATAGATGGGTAATGTATTTTTATTACATGCTAGCAGCTGCTTTTCTGTTTTTTAGCTGGCAGATTTAGCTATTTTTCCACAGCAGTGAAAGGGAAGCACCGTCACACTTTGAGCTTCATCAGACAAAGAAAATGACTTTTAGCAGTGATAGCCAGGAGAATGATGGCACTTTTTTTTTAATACATTGAAGCAAGAACTGATGCAATACTAAGAATGTATATTGAGGAGAAGTATAACTCTTGTTGCCCAAGCTCTTTGATCCATGCATTTTTTTTGTACATACATAAACCTCTAGTGTCCAGTGCTACCAGGATTGTAGCTGCTTAGGGTGTTTTGTTTACAACACTTCAACAGTGCTCTTGTACATTTTTGAAAGATTTCTTTTCCCGATGGTTTGTAATCATTCTGTCATCTTCATTTTCATGTCCTATCCTTTTTTTAAAATGTCACAAACCCTAGTTATTAGTGGGCAGTTACCTGTGCTCTTTTATTCCTTGTTTTAAGTACATCAATAAAAGAATTAATATGAATTGCTACTGTCCAATGACTTATTTGAAAGGTTTTTTTTGTTATGCATCCACTTGCTCATCATTGTTCATGTTAAGGTAAGAAGGAAACTTTCTCTGCTGAGCGTGACCAGCTGGAAACCCAGTTTTTGGAAGGAGAACACTCCAGGGAAAACCTTGAATGGCACTTGGCAAAGTCCATCCTGATCTCTCAAGTTCAGTCTCCTAAGAGTTGGCAAGTGATTATCCAGTTTTATAGATACTATGGGTGTAATGTAATAATAAGTAAATAAACAAGCAATAAAATAAGTAATGTAATATAATGTAAACTAATGTGGTACAGAGTCCGTGTGGTTTCCATGACAACGAGAAACGTTTCACTGAAACCCGCTGGACCGTTTGGTTGTCGATTTTGATTTATTTGGCGACCTAAGTTTGGATAAACGGCTGAACGAGGAAGACAAGACAGAACAGAAAAAGGAGAGATACGCGAGAGTGACGAGTGAAGAGCTGGATCAGCTGGAGAGGTCAGGAAATGAAGCCGGTATGGCCCGGTCAACTTCTTGGGCCGTCAAACGTCTACAAGACGACCTGACAAACATCGGGCAGGCAGTTCAACTTCTGCTGTTCAGCCACATGAACAGGAGCTAACGTTAAATTGGAGTGACACACCCCCAGCTGAAATGAAACGTCTGCCGGTGAGTTTATTAAAAGACAGATGTTTGTTGTGGCGCTGACACTGGAAAGCAGTAGCCTGTCTTTAAATATAACTGTCCATATAAGTTGGTTGTAGATAAAAAAAAAAATCAGCTGTCCCAGTGAGTCATTGTCACGGCACCTCTTAGCTTAAAAATGACCGAGACGTCGGCAAAAGTATAACTGTCAGTCCATGAAAAAAATATTTTTTTCAAGCGGGTATTCTAGTTACAACATGACTGAGCTAGCAAAGCAGTTTTGTGTTGCTATGTGAGGTATTTATTCAATTTGGGGAAATCCCAATGTCTACAAAACACGATAAGCCCAAGTTGGCTGGCTAACTAGTTAACGTCAAATCTCTATTTTGTTGGTATTAGTTGTATAATCACATTATTACATACATTGTTACAATAATGCTTAATTCAGACATTTGCTAAGTGTCCTGGAACAGCGACATGACGTGCCCAGTCGACCACATTTCAGCCAAAATGTGTTGCCTAAACTTTATGAAGACGTGAAGGCTAAACTACAAGAGGACTGAAGCAGCACAGAGTTCACTGCATTAACTACAGATGGTTGGACATTATATCACTGACAACTGGGTAATTAAAAACCCTGTTCTTTTTTCTAGAAGTTTTCAAAACGTTTCTGTAGTAGTTTTTGAAAACCGAGGTTTTAACCGAACTGTGGGTTAGGTGAACCGTTACACCACATACCTGCAGGCCAAGAACTGCCCCTCAACCAGAGACATACTGGTGTGAACACACTTTGATTATCAGAGACCTTCATCTGTGTTTCAGTTACAGCAGGAGCTAAGAAAACTACCTCCTGTTTTAGCTTTGTGACCACAAAGGAACAGATTTATCACATTTAAACCAGTGTGATACAAACCATTTTGTCTCGCTTCAGCTGTCTGAGCATGGTTTATGTATGAATCCTGATGGTGATTTAAAATGCACAACCGATACTGGCACATCACAAATATCTGTTGTCTTAAATGTTGGCAGATATGCAAAAACAACAGTACATATTACAATAGAAAGCACTAAATTTCAGAATTCCTTACCAATCTGCATTTTCTGTATAAAAACAAAAATACTGGCCAATATCTTTGATCAGATGTTTTGTGTTGTTTTACTCTGAAATATATCAGCTCCAAAAATAAAGTTTTGACCAGATTTTTCACCTCAGATAGCATTTATGCAGATGACTGTCTTTACTACCATCAACGTCACCATGTTTAGGTGAGTTTTATTTTCCCCTTTATTGTTTTGCACATGTATTCCTTGCACATACACGGTCACTGTGTGTTTTTTTTTTTTTTTTTTTTTTTTTTTTACCATGCACCACGTAGCGGCCCAGTGATGCCCACATTTAGGTGCAAACAGACCTCTCATGATGATTATTCTGTAAATGCTGTTGATGTTAAAGATCTATTCAGTGGCTACATTGAAAATACCAGGGCACGATGCAAGGTGCTACAGTGATGTCAGACATGAGTAAGATACACACCCAGAGTAAAAACAGAAAGAATACAAGGCATAGACGATTGCAGGAGCTTGATGTGCTTTATTAGCTACTGATTAAAGGTGTAGGACTTCCCCTTCCCCCAGACCTAGCTAATCGGAAGAAACAAAACACACATTCTACTAGTGACCAGTCTTCAGTAAAGGAGGGAAGATCGCGGCTTGTCTCATAAAACTCTTCAAGACTGGTTTGATCATGGAGGAGGCAGATTATAGGTACCTCCTTCAGGTTTCGTTTTTTTTTTTTTTTTTTTAATATAATTTCAGTGCTGTTGTCGTCAGTGACAACCTTTTCTCTCCACAACTTTAACATTTGCATTACATAGATTGAACTGCATGAGCCCATCTTTTTTATGAAATTTTCTCTATAAATATGTTTCACATAAATATTACATAGGGTGTTTGTTTTTTGCAATTTACAACATAATGGGCTGACAACTTTGTGATACTGATCTTCCAAGACAGGTCTTAGAACAACTTCAACAGTCTATATAATAGAGTCTAGCATTCATAATAGGTTTGGTATGTATATTCAGAAATATTTATATGTATCTCACGTCTGTCAGGTGCTTATGTCACATCCACAGGGAACGGGGCAACAGCTAGCCTATATGAGGGGTGACAGAACCACTATGCACTATTTAAATACAATAACAGCTACAAGAATCTGAAACTAGATATTGCACTGAGCCAAAGATCCGGCCGCAGGACGAGGGCCAATCAGCTTGCCCTGTGGATGTGTCTCGCCCACTCCTGACGGATGATGGGCGGGCTTTGTCTTTAAATCGCCTCAACGTAGTTGGCAGGCAGCATACCGGTCTTGCCGGTACGCTGCACGGTGCCGTACATCCATCCCTCGTCGATGGACTGCACGTTAACGATGACATCACCATCCTTAAAGGAAACCTCATCACTGTCGGCTGCACCGTAGTCATACATGGCACGGACAGTTTTCTGAGGAGAAAGGACAGGTTAGAGATCAGAGGGTGGGGTCTGGTAGAACTCTTAAATCTGGCTGTAGAGACCACGTACAGTATTCTGGAAATCATAATCTACCTTGAAGGAGTCTGACAAATCTATCACGTCAAACAGCCCATGAGGCAGCTTGCATAACAGTAACTCAGTAACTGATTTTGACAAACCATTTCTAGTTTGAGACAGTATACGCAAATTTCAGTTCTGTGCATTGGCTGTGATTCCAGGGCTCGTGTAGTGATGTGTGTGTGTGTGTGTGTGTGTGTGTGTGTGTGTGTGTGTGTGTGTGTGTGTGTGTGGTACTAACTCCAGTGGTAGAGGGGTGTGAGGGGACGGAGGAGACGGTGGTCTGCTGGGTGGCCACTGATGATGACCTCTGCTGCAGCTCCACAGTCTTAGCATGCTGGTAGCCTGCAGACAGGAAGAAATGAACAGACCAACAGTGAAGGTAGCATCAATTCAGGATTTTTTTTTTTCATTCCAAGGGGGAAAGTCTGTGTGATATGCTGATATACCCACCGCAGTTAATACATAATTTGTAGTGTTTGGCATGTCAATCAGCTTTAATGATAAATATATGATGATGATGATGATGATGATTACCCAGAGACGGGGCCCCGAAGCCGTTGCTGTAGAGGGACATGTGGTGGTCAACGTCCTGGGACATCTCGGACTTCTCATCAGCCAGACCGCTCATGGCGCTGGTGGAGCGGGAGTGCTCCTTACTGCGACGCTGTGCTTGCACTGTGAGGAGGATGAGGACGAAGGTCAGGCAGCAGCTCCTCTTTCAGTTTCTGTTGTTGCATTTCATTGTTGTATTTTTGTCCCTTCTGTTTTTTATCCCTGTGCAACTAAACTGAACTAATGTCAGTTAAACCAAACCAAAGCTAGTATACTTAAGGATGTTTCATGAAGCCTATGAGCTGATGCTTTTGGGTTTGTTGTGGTATTTCAGCTCACCAGACATCATGTGCAGACTCCTGGACTGGATGTTGTCCTCAGCGGGGTCGTAGTCAAACACGGAGCCGGGGTTGGTGCGCCACACACGCAGATCTGAAGGCACAGAGTTTGTCATTAGATTGTTTGGCTACACGTGGATGGATATACGGTATTTGTGTGTGACTGTGTGTTTGTAACCGTACCGGTGATGGTCTCCTGATCGTGCTCGATGGCCCGTCGCCTCTCCATCTCCACCACGCGTCTCTGGATGCCGCGGTAGGAGATGTCGCTGAACTCCTGGGTGTTCTTCTTCACGCGCTCGGTCACAGGGTCGCTGATGGTCGGGGTGAAGCTTCCCTTGCTCTTCTCAAAGTCCTGGTGATATCTCACCTGGTGAAAGCAGCACATGTGAGTACAACCACAGTCTTTACATTAGAGGACCAGTCTGGACATTGAAACATAGGACTTTAAGGGGAATGACACCCATTTTGAGATTTGATGCACAGTACATGTGCTGCTGCTGTGCCCAAGACCGATAATTCAGTCTTTGTTCAAACAAAAAGCAAAAATGGAATATAAACTAATGAAAAAGGTAGTATTCAGCTAAATGAGGTCTATTTATCAGTGATATATTCAAGGGTTTTCTCGCTGATTGGGTGACATTCCCTTTTAATGTAGAATCACAAGACATTTTAGGAAGTATTATAGTACTCTTATAGTACTCTTACATGTTGTATTTCCCTTGGTGGTGAATATAATAAAGTGTCTAAACTACAAACAAAACTAAAGGTGTATAATCACAATATAAAAATAACAAAAAACAGGAGCTCACTCCAGAGATGATGCGCTGGGTCTCTCTGACGCGCCTCATCTCAGGTGTATCCAGAACGAAGGCGGCCTTGCCCTGCACCTGCTTGCGGAAACTGTCAGAGTACAGCACCTGGTGGACAGAGGGGACGGGACGGCAGAGCAGCAGGGACATACGGTGAGCATCTGAAACCTTTCAGCCTCCTGGCACACAGTAACCGTTAGCATCCACAGCACAAAAAGGACGTAACAGAGAGACTGAACAGTGGCAGAACAACACACAGGGCTGCTGACAGAAGGGGCTGGGTATTATTTGGATCTCAGACGAATGAATTAGCAGAGGGTAAAATTAAAACGGTAAAATATTATGTGGAAAATGATTGTGTTCCAATCCACAGTGGGACGAGGGCAGGGGAACAAGATGAGGTGGAGTAGTCTTGACAAAACAAGAGGTTAGCAGTGATAAAGTACACAAACACACCACAGCTGGTGGCTTTAAACACATTTAAAAGATTGTAATAGTTAATATGATTAACTACAGCCAGAGAACAACTGAGTTAGGAAAGGGTTAACGTGGGGCTCTACTTCTAAAGTAGAACATGTTCTTGGTTGGTTCTGAAGGTACCGAGCTAATGTGTTCTTGGTTCCTTTTGACTCGCTCCATCTCTGGAGTAAACACCACGGGAGTTCCCTTGGCTGAACTGTCCTTATACAACACCTACAGGACAGAAGCACAGCACCCCAGGGGGGCAGTCAGACATCCTGAATAAAACACAAATCTCACACCTATAGGACTCCTTTCACAGACTTGGATTGACCTGAATGCCGGCAATGCAGTCTTCTCAGGAAATTTCCCAGAAAACATCATTGCCTTTTAGCCCCAGGCTGGGATCTGCTTCCACCTGAAGTAATATTTTAGCCCTTTTCGACTACCAATAGTGACCCTTTTTAGACTTTTCAGAAGATGTGAAGCTTTTGTTTCCATTTCAACTGGATGAAGAACCAACCATAAAGGGTATGAAGAACATCGTAAACAGATTTAATAATTTCTAAAAGCAGAGTCAAGCTCCTGACAAATACTTTCTTTTCCTCAAATATCCATAATCCATTTGTTGTTTGATGCTGACTGTGTTGTACTGAAGACCTCTAATGATATCTCATGTTTACCAAACTGTTGTCATGTCTGCACTTGACTAATCAAGATCGCAGCACTGCTAGTTTCTGTGATGCTCAGATTTTAGTATCACCTCCAGAGGAGGGCCGAAATTAGGTTCCAGCAACAGTGTTGTAGCAATGGAAACAAATCTGGAACCTGTTACACAGGTTTCATGGAGCGGCACAACTCGTTAAGATCCTACAGTCGAAAAGGGCTACTTGTTGTTTTCATTGTTGGAATAAGTTTAATTAGTGTCTTAGAAATTGGTCCTATAGAGTGAGTCATCCTGGTAAAACCTGTAGAACAGCCAGGACCTCTGTTGTAAAAAAACAAACTTGAACATACACACTCTTCACACGTCAGCAGGAGATATAGCTTGTCATTCTGAAGGTAGAGGTGAACACTGTGAAGTGAGAATTAACTGAGCGGCACACAGCAGCTTTATGGGAGGAAAGCTGGGCTGTGGGTTAAGAAATACAGGGGTGAACTTTGGGGAGCATCACAGGCCAAAAAGGCGGGTTTGACTTGGCTTGAAGAGTAGATGGTATTAAGTTGAGAGATGATTGAAAGAGTAAAAGAGAAAGAAAAAAGAGAGAGCATGGATGGAGTTGTGGATGGATGAGGGTCAGACGGGGTATGATGGCAGGGCTGGAACTCAGGAAACTGCAGTCTGTGCCTTTGATGAGGGCAGATGAGATGAGTGAGAGATGATGGGGGCGTGAAGTGATGAAGGGCTTAGCAGATCAGGTGCTGTTGAGGGGCGCTAGCCACTCTCTACAGTTAGAAACACGCATTGGTTTGGTTCTGTTCCACTACCGAGCTGATGTTCCTCTGGGTTTGTCGGACCCGCTTCACCTCAGGCAGGTCCGGTATGGCTGTGCCTTGACCAAGAGAGTCCCTGTACTTTATCTACCCAGTGGATGGTTTGGGAACAATGTAGAGAAATGGAGGGAAGACAAAGAACAGACATCAGTAAGAGACAGCTGAGGAAGAGAGTACACACACACACACGGCATCGGACTCAAGTTACGACTGACATGGAACATACAGCGTTTTGTTTTTCTCAACCAAGCCCTTGAAATGAAGAGGTAATTTAGACAAAATGGATTTACTTGTGGCATATAACCATATAACTATGGTTATGTTAGAGGAACAGTGGGATTTACTTCATCACGGCATTAGTACTATGACCACATGATGGATTTGATGCGATGGAGATACAGTTACAATGACAGAGGCCATTTGAACTTCAAAAGACTTTGCAGGGGTGGCATGACTTTGTGGAGGGTGACAATGGAGTTGAAGGATGGAATGACTGCAAGGATACATGGTCACTCTGATGTGTACCGTGCTAATGTTGCGTTGATTGCGTTTAACTCTGTCAATCTCTGGAGTGTCTGACACAGCAGTGCCTTGTCCCAGTTCCCCTTTGTACTGAAGCTTTGAACGAGACAGCACAAAAACAGTCAAAGGAAGCGATAAAACACCCAAATGACGATCCAGTGTTTCCTCTGTATTCACGTTGCAGTGGTGTGCCACCACAACGGGAAAATGACCACCACAGCAAGAGAAAATGTGAAATTAAAATAAACATTTGAATTTAATCTTACCATTATCTAAAACTAAAATTAGTGTCTTCCAAATGTTTTAGAAATAATGGCTGAAAAATGAACCTCAACTTGAAACATAACTTAGACCCAGAAAACAGCAGATTGACCACAGCACCATGCTGCATAAATTTACAGAGGACACACTGTGATTATTTTTCATTTCAAAGGGAAGGAAATGCTGAAAAGCGGAAAAAAAGGAAAAAAAAAAAAAAAAAAGAATCAATCAAGGGAGAAAATAAAATCTTAAAACTTGTACCAGACAAGTCACAGATGGGGAAAAAAACACATGAAAACATTAAAACCAAAAAAAATCAACCAGGGCTGGTGAAGAGGAATGATTGCAGTTCTTAGTTAATGATGGAGGACAAAAACACTGCAACAAAAACACCTTTGAATATCTTTTGCATTATGGCTACAGGTCAGTAATGACTGAGGGCGCGTATGACAGGTCAGAGAGTAGAGGCGTTTTGGGGATCGGCTTTAGGTGTAGGTGGATGACGGGGAGTTACAGGGTCACTCGTGATACTGTGCCACTACCGAACTGATATTCTTCTGGGTTTGTTGGACCCGCTTCACCTCAGGGAGATCTGGTATGGCTGTGCCTTGACCCAGAGCGTCCTTGTACTTTATCTGCCCGTTCAATAAGTTACACAAGTACAGATTAAGACAGGGACAAAAAGAACGTATGGACTATGCATGATCACGAAAACAACTGCATGAACACTGAAGCAACTGTCAACAAGGATGATTTTCAGTGGTAGTTGGGTGCTTTACATCCACTCGCCGTTATGAAAATAGATGACACTTAATTTAGTTAATTAACTGAGGGCTTAGCTGCTATGAATTACTGAGCAAACTGAAACTCCTGATATTAGTTAAAAGGAGAAAAAGGGGAAATCCTTTAAAATGATGGGATCAAAATGGTTGTGATTTGAAGAGGGATTACATGTCAAGGTCAGGGCTGGTTTTATGGCTGGATAGGAATGTGTGGAGGGAAGACTGACTGAAGATGAGAGGAGGAGGAGGAGACAAAAGAAGGCAGGTTGACTCTACAGAGTACCGTGCTAATGTGCTGCTGGGTGAGTTTAACCCTCTCCATCTCTGGGGTCTTGGGTATGGCTGTTCCTCCTCCCAAGTCCTCTTTGTACTGAATCTTTACATTGGATGAGGAATGAAAGCAGCGACCAATGGTTAGCCTGAGTTTACCTCTTGGATAATCAGGTACGCAACATCGGCCTGTACAGTACTTGAAATGTGCTGATTTAGCTTCCCTGAAATAATAAGTTTACATACAGATTGTGGTGATTCTGTTGGCTGTGTTGCACCTCGTTAGCTAAATCAGACACACCTCAATAAAACACTGAGACAGACATACATATAAAATGAACATATAAAATAACTTTTTTTTTTTTGTCATTGTTCTCTGGACATTACGCAACATACATACACAGCATTGTGGTACAGTGAACAAAATACTTAACAGCACCCAAGCTCTGCACTAATAAATAATAAAGAAGTTAAAATGTTATGCTAGAAGAAAAAATTGGCCGGGTTTAGTTGCGTGAATTAAAATGCTGTCTATGTAGGTTAATATCTACCACATCAAGAAAATATCTGTTTGGTCCAAAGACAAAAAAAAAAAAAAAAAAAAAGGGCTGCATATCAGGGCTGGTTAACTTTAATTTGGAGAAGGCGAGAAAAGAAAGTAAATAAAGACAACAGAAAAAAAAATCAACCAAAAAAAAAAAGTCAAAAATAGTGTTATTAGAAAACGGTTAAGAAAAATGTTACAGAAAAAAAGATACTGATTATAGAGTAGATACCGAGCTGAAATTCTTTGTATTCTCTTTAACACGAAGCATTTCAGGGGTGTCCTTTACAGCAGACACTTTGCCCTTTATGTTTTTAAGGTCTGTCTGGTACTGAAGCTACAGAGGAGAAAAGCACAAGTGCAGTTAAAATGTTCAACAGACAGAGAAGTCAAAAAAAGAGGAGCAGAAAACAAAAAGTCACCAGAAAAAAATACTTGTTCAACCCTAAAAAAAAACACACACACACACACACACACACACACACACACACAAAAAAAACTTTGGTCTCTTTTTGGAATTACACTAAAATAATCTATTTTCAGTTTCATCATAATACATACTACATTGCCTCAAATTTGCCTCCAATGAGTACAAATTGAAATCGAACAGTGAAGTTACAGCTAGCTTCAATTAGTTTGGGCGACACCACATGAAAGACATTAAAAAAAAAAAAACAGTACAAAAGTATCGGAGTAAGTAAGAAAGTATTGAAGATAATACTTTGAACAGCAGACATGACAAACACAGAGCTATCAGGCACTGGCATGGGACGAAACCTTTGACCCTGTGAACCAAAAAAAAAAAAAAAAAAAAAAAAAACTTCTGGCTCCTACAAAGCACCCTAATGCCTCAGTCCTGAAAAAAGACAAGTTGGTGTAGTACTGACCAGCAATGACCGGCCATTTTTCATCGACTACTTACAGTGCTGAAGTTCTTCTGGTTCTCACGGACTCTCTGCATCTCGGGGGTGTCCAGGACTGGCACGTAGTGAGACATGGTCTTCTCAGCCTCCTCCTTGTACTTTTTCTGTTGGACAAAAGCATAAATAAAACACAGGAAAGTGTCAGTTATCCGGTATTTAATTCAGAGTGGAGATTTGATGTCTGCCCTGACATTGTTTTGAAAATGATACAGGCGGGGGAAAGGGGATGTTTTGGCGTGAGTGTCTGTAATGAGGTGTGGAGAGACTTTCAGTTCACTAATCTACCTGGCTGACGATGTTCCTCATCTGCTGGGCGTGGATGATGTCCGGAGTGTCGATGACAGTGGTGTAGCTGGCCCTGTCCATCTCAGCAGTCTGCTTGTACTTGGTCTGTGGAGTCGAAAACCGTCAGTCAGCAAAAAATTCTGGGATTACTGTGTACATAAGAAATCTTTCAGAAACTAACTGCTCTAGATTACATGTGCATTTTTAAAACTGCGGACAGACCTGACTGAGGATGTCAGTGGCGTTCCTGGCCCTCATGAAGTCTGGGGTGTCTGTAGCCAAAGCCAACATTCCCTTGCCCTTGATCTCCTGCTCCAGTGCCTTCTTGTACTCTCTCTGTAAATGGTTGTAAAATGTTACAGGAAAGTAACGGTGTTAATAAAGCCAAAAATGACTGGTAGATTACTGAAAGGATTTCTACAGGGCTGCAAAACCAAAACTCCTAAGGGAATGGTGAATGGACAAGATTAGCAGGAATTAAGGATGACTAAACACATGAAAAAACAGTTACTGGGCAGCAGAGTGTGTGAGGTTCCACTTAAAAATGAGAGACACAACAAGATTAGCTATTAACTGTGTGGTATGTTAAAGAATAAACCCACCATTTTTAACACAAACCCTTTATTCCCATCTTTTTCTATCATACCAATTGATTCTGAACAAAACAGATGTTTCATAGACACATCTGCATTCTCATGCTCTGAAAAAGACCTAGCCAGCTGAAACATTAATTTCACTTGACACTTTCTCCTCCACAAGGGAGCCTTATGCTGAATGATGTCAGCTCTTTTTTCTTCAGGTAAAATGGCTTCACCCTCACCCTCAATTATGTCTCATTACAGAGTAAGCATCTATAGGTTGAAAAATACACGTATTAGGTGCTTTCGAGTTGACTGCTGGAGCATCCCATCGGTAACATAAGACAAAACTGGAGAGCTGCTCACCCACGAGAGCAAGATGTAAGTAAATCTAGTGAAAAGGCATTCACAACTCTGTAATTAGAATCAATTAATATGAGGGAAAGTAAGAGGAAAGTAGAGTCACGGCTGAAAATGGTCAGAATACTTTCAGCTTAGAAATTTTACACTTCTGAAAAAGATCAGTGACCAAATACAGTTAAAAGAACAGCTACTGTATGGAACATTAGTGTTGTAATTAAGCATGAGGAAATATCAAACTCATCGGCTGACTTATTAGTATAATGATGATGTTTAGTGAGAGGGAGTCAGCACATGATGCATTAAGAGCAGGATGATGGGAAGCTACTTCGATGAGACGGCGAAGCCACTTCCATCCCACTGCAATCAGTCATACCTCACTCAGGATCTGAGTGGCATTCCTTGCTCTCAAAAGCTCCGGAGTTTCCTCCAGTACAGTTAGCCCTTTACCCTTCACCCCCTCCTCTAGATCCTTCCTGTACTCTTTCTACAGGGAGGAAGAACAGACAGACTGCAGAGACGGGCACACAGGCAGGCCAGGCCAAGGCATACAGACAGGAGTCAAAAGTCAGCTCAAAGTCACCAAACGTCCAAAAAAGCTCATTCGAGCCATGAGAGATATTTAAAATGTTCAAAAACGGACAAAAAATAAAACCATTATGGTTGCTCTAAACAGCGAGGATGAGGCAATCAAATTTTTATCGATACAGTGCAGACATTGGTGACTTTGGCAAGAATCCTGATAAAAGTCAAGATGAACCATATTTTATCAGATATAGCAGAGATAAAAACAGAACAATTCACGACAGCATGTTCATTTACTCAGGAAAACTTTGCTACCTCGTTCATATTATGTTCAGGCCAATTTGACACGAGATAGCAGAGACAGAGTTATTTACCACACAGCAAAACGGAGACCAACAACACCCGCATGCAAGATGGTTTTGAACACAAATGTGTTTGCAATGACCTACTGGATGGAGAGGTTGGATGTGAACTGGAAGGTCCAAGGTGTGAATGGATACAGATATACAGACAGACGCACGATACAGAAAACTATTCTATTCTGGTCACGCAATGGAGGGGGGAGGTGGGTGAGGCTTGTGTGTCATTAACAGTGTATTATGGTCATGAGCCATGCAAACTGACTAAAACTAAACTGGGTGGACTGAAGACTGAGGGAAAACACTCGTGGGATTAAACAAAAGGGAGTGGACGTAAAGAGGGGCAGTGGTTGTGGTGTGGTCTTAGTATGATTATAAAGCATGGGGGTGAGAGGGAGGAGGCTGTGGGGGTGGTGGTACGGGGTGGGGATTTGTCCTTTAGTTACCTCACTGGCTATTTTGGTGGCGTGTCTGACATGTATCATGGCAGGGGTGACCTCCAAGCCAGAGAGGTTCTTGCCCCTCATGTACTCCTCAAAGTCCTTCTTATAGTCTTTCTATTGGCCGCAAAGATAAGACAGGGGACAGACACAGCTCAGATAACCACATGCAACCAGTCCTCATTCACAATGCAGTTACCTTATCCTCTCTCCTCACAGTGATAACCACTGTAACTGTAACTCTGTAACTGCACTGTCTAAATGTGTGTGTGTGTGTGTGTGTGTGTGTGTGTGTGTGTGTGTGTGTGTGTGTGTGTGTGAAGTCATTTTGTTGTTAAAAGTGTTTCTATAAAAATGTAGCCCTGAACGTCTTTAACAAATGGTGGCAATTATACTTTACCTTCATCAGAGGAAGGGGACTAGTCCCTCTGTACTTACAGCATATAGCATCAGCAAACAATACAGACAACAATGTCATGGTTACACCTCATTTTACAATGCCTTCTTCCCAGTGTGAGGATTGTATAATTGTTTTTCTGGACAGAATTAGGCAAAGAGTACGGTGATGGAGGGAGTATCCACCTAGTGTTTTAAAAAGTCAAGAAAATGAAACTATTAAATTCAAGTTTATTAAATATAATCTTACTGTAAATGGCGTAGAAAGTATTGTTAGTATCAGTATTGAAAGTCCTGGTATTGTAAACTGGTATTGAAGGCAATGTAAAAACAGGATTTTTCCTAACTTCATAGAGAGAAGTCTGATATAAAATGATAGCTGGAGATCCATCAGGCTGAGGCATTCCCAAATATAACAAGATACAAGAGAGAAGAACAGATGCAGGCATCCAGGAGTCTTTGGAGATTCAGAGAGAGGCCTACGATGCAAAAGGTTAATGCAGTGGCAGCCATGTGCAAAAGCACAGGTGACAAAGTGAGTATTTACCTGGCTCTGCATGTGCTGAGCCTCCTTAGCAGTCACGTATGTGGGTGTCTCAAAGTCCATCATGGCCTTGCCCTTCTCCTTCTCGTACTTCTCCTTGTACTTCACCTGTAAGAGGCCACACCCGTCAAATATACCATCCACTTCAGCTGTGCATCGATACAGCTAAATATTGTGAAATTATTTTTCGCAAATCTGTATCAATTCTCCAGACCCTTGTATTGATATGTCTCATTTATGCAGTTAATTTTCATATAACATCTATATTTCAGTGCACTGTCTTGAGTGCATTGTCCTAATTCTGCTTTCATAAAAAAATAAATAAATAAATAAAAAAAATGCAAAATTAAGATTGTGAATCTCGTAAATCCAAATGGGGTTAATATAAGTGTGTCATGTTTTTTTTTAATGATATAACACAGTATAATAATCAACATTAATATTCAGGGAAGTCAATTAGCCAACATTTTGCTTGATGGGGGGAGGTAAGAGACCTGGATCCCAAATAAAGTTGAATGTCATAGAGCCTCGCAGGGGGCATCATTGGACTTGCTGCTTGCTGTACTCACCCCATGGCAAATGCAACCTTCTACCTATCAGGCTGAAATTTGCCATGGAGGCCAAATGTGAGGTTGTGTGTGAATGGACGTATGGATGCATGTACGTACATAGTCACAGGTATTGTGAATTTGCTCTTGTAGTGCTTTAAGTTTGTCATCTGATTTATCATATATTATGTTATATATCTTATTAGTGTATCCAGGGATTAAGCAGTGAATTATATTCTAAACTCTGTTTTGAGTAAATTAGGTTAGATTAGACAACTCTATACATTTTTAGGCCATTCTGTACAGTATTGCAATTTAAGGGTATACAATTTATATAATGACCCATGTATTATGAGGTCTTTGTCTATACTGTGCTAATGTCCACTGCTTTCAATAGACAGTTTAAAAAAGCTTTGCATGCATATATATACATACCTAATTCCTGAAAAGACAAATACATACATATACAGGTGAACATATGAACACATAAATATGAAAAGTAATCAAATTAATATAAATTAATTACTATGCTGAATACGGTCAAAATGTGGCTTAAATCAATGTAAATACGATAACAGCGCTACTAAGAGAATGAAAGCTGGCCAAGGTGTTTTCATTAAACCTTGAGTGTTTACTCCCTCTCGTGTGGGAACCAGCTCCACAGAAGTCAATTTTTGTACGTAGACAACTTCATGTTTTTCTCATTAAATAGGACACAACTTGGAAAGGGAAAACAACACCCTCCAGTAAAATAATTTACAGGTCAGCCAAAGCCTACTTAAGTAATATAAACACTAATTTCATTTTATGTAGTTCCTCTGCTTTATAGGTTTCAGTAGTATGGGAAAATACAGGTTTACTGGCTGCACTGTGTGAAAGAAGTCCCTTTGCTTCTCTAAAATGTATTATTTACTCCCCAAACTAGACTTTAAGGAACTGATAAAGGATTAATGTAATTCTTCCTATAACTACACAATTCAGGAAACAAAAAAAAAAAAAATGATAGGGATGTGAATAGAGATGTAGATATTGTGTACAGGTATGATTAAGGAGAGTGGTATACAGCTGAAAAAGTGAAACCCGCACTTATGTTGAGTTGTGGCGACGGCTGCTCCCAGGCGCTGTGTCACTTACGTTGCTCTGAAGTTCAGAGGCCTCCTTGTGATGGAGCTGCTCTGGTGTGTCAGGGATCATATGGTAGTGACCCTTACTCTCCTCAAATTTCTTCTTGTACCGGTACTAAGAGGGAATTCCCAGTCAAGTAAGACAGCTCAGTGCAGCAAAGAGACTCTGTAATGAGCTCAATACCATCCATGTCATAACACAAAGAGTCTTATATGAAAGAAATCAAAGAGTTACAGAAAGCCTCCAGAGCTGTGAAAATAGCTGTTGAGTGACGTCAATAAAGATGACAGTCTCGAAAAACAATGATTAATCAAATTAATGTAAAATCAATGGAGAGGCATGGAGTTTTGTGTTATGTGTTTATCAATCAAAAAGGAAAAAGGAAAAAAAATCAATGCTAGTATGAGAACTTAAGGAGAAAATAAAATGATTCATGGATGGAAAAAAGATATGAAGGGAAAAAAGGTTATAGAGGGTGGTAGTACAGGAAGGTCAAAGGTGAGAAGGGTAAGGATCACCACCAGATGAGGTCACAGAATAAAGTATGTATGGATGAAGGCTGCAAGGTTTAGTGCACAGAGCCATGAGATGGTGAAGGCTCTATAGCATGTTGAGGAACAGATGATTGTTACTGTGGCATGTGGGGTGATGGGACAAAACCACTGAGGTCAGGCTCATTTCAGTTAACCACAGAGGGCTCATTGAAAGTGAGCTGACTCCCAGCAGCGTGAGCAGGTTAAAGGGAGATGACGTCTTACATCGCTGGACAGCTTGCTGGTGCTCAGGTTGTGCTGCATGGACAGAGACTCGGCCATGTCTGTCACAGGCTTGTGGAGCTTCTTCAGGTCACCTTTGTATTTCACCTATGGATGATGTTAGAGCATGAGAACACAATTAAACAGTAATAATATCCTACAGTGTAAGATGCTTGTCTTTAAAACAATAATTTACTCAATAAATGGTCAGAAGATGAAACAAGACTATTTTGTTAGTCTTAATCCATGTCTTAGACACTGATTGGCCTCTTGGTCATTAAAATAAGATAAGACTGCCCCTTTGGTGTAGGGAAAATTTAGATGCCACAGTCGTGAAAGATAGTAGAAAAGTAATTATATAAATTTAGTATGGTAGGTAATAAATAAATACATTAACTCTATAATTCAAGTATAGTAGTGATATATAATATGGATAAATAATAATACTAATAATAATAGTGAATAATAGGGTATACTATTGGTACTACTATTGCCACTACAACTAATAGTACTAATAATAAGGTATTCAATTACTAATACTGTAACTACTACTACTGCTGCATATAATGACAATACTACTACTACTACCACTACTACTATTACCACCACTACTAATAATAATGATAGGTATATTGGATATATATTATTAGATATATTAGATACATTCCATATTCTACTCATAAGAATGATCCTGTAGTTAATGTGGGCACCCACCTCACTAGCCAGTGTATTGGCATCCTTCAAAGTCTTGTAAATCTTACTCTCCTTCAGGTCATACTTTGGCCTCTTTCCTTTCATTTCTTTGTCAAACTTCTCCTTGTACTTCACCTGTTGGGGCAGGATATAGACTTGTATTAGCAAAAGATGAATTGACGGACAGGCTAGCGATTTAGATTACATGAGTGGAGAAGTATTTAAAGGATAACATAAGGCTTACTTAGACTGTATAAAAAGGGATGATACACTGACAGCTTTGGATGTGAGGGTACGCAGTGTGCCTCAACACAAATTTAATTTGAATCCCTTGTTATACAGACAGAGCCGTAGCCAAACCATGGATTATCTTGGTGTGATTACTTCATTCATGCATACTCTTTGTTTTCATTGATTTCAATCACAGTGCAAATTCTTCCGAGAAGGTAACTGAGATTATACCATTGAGTTGGACTGGAACAATCTAACTCTATGGTCAAACACAACATGGACTTCATATATAACACAGTATATATGGTAGAGGACAAGAGGACAAGCAGTAGGACTGTGATCCCATTTCATCCCAGGGCCAGACTGACGAGCTGCAGAGCAACCAGCTACAGAGAGAGGGTCAGACAAGACAACATCTTCAAACAATGTCTGAGAGGAAGGCACATGTAAATCCAGCAGTAACTATCACTTAACTGGTCACATTCTCCTTTTACAAAGCCTACTCTGCCTCCTAGTGTTCATAATCAAATGTGAAAGAGCTCAGAGTTGTTGACTGCTGGATGTACACGGACCTTTTAGGAACAATTTCAGATGCAGTAGCTTATTTATGAAATTCATGACACCATGTAGTCGGGGAGAGAGATATCATTCCAGTCAAAGCATTCGGAGAGAGAGACATGATGACTGAGTGATTCAGGAGAAAAGCAAGGAAAAATATATATTTTACATTAATCCACAAGATGCTAATGCAAGCAACGCACTAATGCAATGCTTGTCTATGCTTGGCAATGAGGCAGAGCTTGTCAGGGGGGACAAAAAAAAAAAGCTGCAGACATGAACACAATGCAAAGCTGCACAAAAAAAGTTCAAAATATCAAATTTTGAAGATCTGAACAGGGTAAAAAAAAAAAAAAACAAAACAAAAAAAAACGCACACACACAGGAAAAAATCTTGTGTTCTGTGGAAAAGGTAGGCGAGCCCAGCTGTGCTATCATAAATCAGTCAGTCAACAGATAGAAAAAAAAGGGAGACAGAGAGACAAGAGAGACAGACATGTAGTTGCAGCCCATTGGTCTCACAGGGTGTCAGGGCATTAACCTCCTTACATTACTAGTCAGGGCACTCATTTTCTTAATGTGGCGCATCTGCAGGGTGTCATACGAAGCTGCTCCATGGAGGGAGGGCTTGGCCTCCACCTACAAAGCGCAGTGAGATGGAGGGATGAGAAGACTCAGACTAGGACAGCATGGGGGGAAGGAGGAAAGGAAGGTTAAGTGGAATGAGGGAAGGAGCATTGTAGGGGGTAAGGTTAGGAATGGGATGAAGAGGGGAGGTGCATAATGTGGTAATATGGGCAGTTAAACATGTAAATATTTTTATGGGCTCACAATGACAGAATAAGACATGTACAGTAATGCAGGATGGCAGGAGAAGCGCTAAAAAAAGAGCTGCTGGAGCCATAGTTAGGGCTATAAGATTATTGCTAAGCATCTATGACAGCATTACTAGCCTGCAAATATGAGCTCTAGAAAGATGATGACTCCTAGAAAACTGATCATCGCTTTCACTGTACAAATATCATCTTGGCTGTAAAATAAATAAAAATAGATAAAAATTAAAATGGATAAAAGGGACAAGATAAATGTACAGTGCAAAGGGTGCAAATACCAAAAAAAAAAAGTGTGAAAGCATTGGGGCTTGCCCAGAGCAGGGCTCCATGTGACAGATGGATGCCATGGTTGGACGTACCTGGCTGGTCAGCTTGGACACCTCAGTGGCCAGAGTGATGTCTGGGCGGTTGGCCAGAGAGCCTCCACGGCTGGCCTCCTGGCGGGCCTTCTCACGGTAGCCAACCTGACAAAGAGGAGACCAGACAAACATTAGTGGACCACATTCAAACTATCGCGATGGTTATTTGATTTTAACCGTTAAGATTCAAGTTTTTTTGGCAACAGCTTTTAGAAGCATAATCTTGTATTTTTGCACTGCACTTCCCAGTTTCATAATGGGATACATGCCACACTCTATACACAACATAATATGGTGGTATTGCATTCCAAAAGTGGTCTGTGGCATCTTTTTGCCTTGGATTTTCTGTTGGTGAAGGTTGAATTTGTCGCTCAGGAGATGGAGCAGGTGTCTAGGCTCCTGGTTTGATCCCCAGCATGTTCTTGAGCAAGACACTGAAACCCTATCTGTGCTTGACAGGCAGCTTGGCACCTTGCATGGTAGCATCTGCCATGTGTGTGAATGTGTGTGTGTGTGTGTGAATGGGTGAGAGACTTGACAAATTTAAATTTTTTTACATGACAGTATTGCAAATCATTATCACAATGCTTGTTGGAAGGGATGAGTTCCTCTAAGTTAAAGGCAACTAACAGAGAGTGTCTCTCAGTCTAATGTTACAAACACCTCTATAGGCAAAAGGAGCAATGAAAATAAAATAATTATCTGGTTACCTCACTGATAAGTTTGGCAGCCTGAGTGGCCTTCTTGATGTCAGGGCGGTCAGCTACAGAAGTGTAGTGCAGACTGGCCTTGGCATCCTTCTTGTAGGCAAACTACAGGGTTGGAGAGGGTGGCACATGATGAATACTTAACAAAAAAGAGACGAGTAAATGATGACAGAAATGAGATTATACTAAAAAAGCCCAAAGGTTTTTGTGGCAACAACACATATAGTGACAAGCAAAAATTACATGCAACATCTCAGTGGGGAGATCACATGTTAAGTAAACCTCACATAATTACTAATCTTTTTGCCACAACTTTTCAGATGACTTACGCTGCTCTGACTCTTGGCCACATCCATGGCATGCTGAACGTCAGGTGGAACTATCATCTTGTTGTACTTGGACTTGCCCTTCTCCTTCTCAAACTCCGCTTTGTACAATTTCTGCAATGGGGGAGAAATGAGTGTCAAAGCCACCAGCACAAAAATAGCCACAAGTTGTGAGAGTCCAAGCTCAGTATTTCATTTAACGTTTTATGTCAAACACTTGTACCGTACCCCGCTGACGAGCTTGTTGACCTGCTTGCTGTGGGCAGTGTCACGGGTCTGGGGCAGTGTTGTGAATGAGCCGGACTGCATGTCCTTCTTGCTGGCCTCCTTGTATTTGCTCTGAGAATGAATAACACAGTTACAGTTATAAAACTACTTCTTTCCTTCATTCAAATAGAGTCTTTAGCTCAGTAGGCTTCATTAATGGTGATTTTCACATTCACATATGTATAAAGCAATTTTCTGTTCAAAAATATCATCTTATTCAAAACATGACAATGGTCTGTTGTAAAGTCCACTAGTAGAAACACTAATGGTGTTGAGTCAATTGATTGATTAGTTGATCAATAGAAAATTACTGCATTATAGTTGATTGTTTTCACCATGTATCAAGAAGAAATCTCAAACCCAAGCTGATGTGAGTTTTAATAAGTTCACTGAGATGCTAACTTTTGCTTACTTTGCTCTGTTCACATAACTATAAAATTTATACTTTGGGGTTTTTGGATGCTCATCAGACTCAGGAGGATATCTGAAGACATTGCTTTGGCCTATGCTAACTTACAATGAACATTTGTCATGATTTTGCCACTTTATTAAGACTGAAAAACACTAGATAACTTGACATGAAAATAGCAGTGGTAGGGTTCTCACTGAATGGTTCTTACCTCGGACACCAGGGTGCGCACTGACTTGGCATGGAGGATTTGAGGAGTGTCCAGGACAGGCACGTAGTGGCCCTTTTCCTTCTCATATTTCTCCTTATATTTCACCTAGAGGGCAGGAAGGAGCAGAATATGAAAAATATCTCAAGCTGTCCGATACAGTTCCCCATAACAGAGTTGGAAATGAACAAATGAGCGAAACTTACATCACTGGCCATCTCAGCGTTCTTCATAGCCAGCACGGTGAGCTTGTCATCAACCACAGGTATTACACAGCCCTTCAGCATCTCCTTGTCATACTTGTACTCAACCTGTGGGCAAAGCAATGGAATACATATTAGACAACACAGATGAGTGGCATGTTATCAAAAATTAAAACCAGTTACCGAGAGCACAAGTGTCAACTCACATCACTCTGCTGGAGGCTGTTCTTTGCAGCGTTAACAAAGTCAGGCCTGTCTGCCGTCCAGATCCACTTGTTTTTGGTTGCTTCATACTTCTTCTTGTAGTCGAGCTAAAAGTGAAGAGTGAGGTTGAGAAATTTCCATTTGTTCACTCACTTTTTCAAATCTGAGTCAAGTAGTGTCCTTATTTGTTTGTATACACATCTGTTTATTAACTCATTCATTGCCTCATGCAGCAGAAGATGCTTACGTTGCTGATGTTCCTGTAAGCCTCTTTGGCAGCACGGATCTCGTGAGCCTCGGGGTCCATGTTGATCTGGGCCTTGCTCCTCTCATACACCTCCTTGTATTTGAGCTGAAAGGCAGATAATAAACACACAATCAAACTCCATCCACCCCAATAAAAAGGTCATTTTTTCAAGCATTTTTCAAGACAAAGCCATGGCTGCATTTGCTACTAAAATATGAATTTAGTTCATATCTTCTCCTTCATGCTTCTGTTAAACTGCTTTTGGAAAGGGTGCTGATTGTGCGAGGGACTTACATTGCTGGTGATCTCCTTGACCTTCTTCATGTGCTGCTGATAAGGAGTGTCGTATGGCAGGGTGTATCCCTTAGCCTTGTTCTTGTTGTACTCCATCTTGTAGATAATCTGTAGAGCATTTATAATAACACAGTCAATGCACCGTTCAATTAAAATAAATCAGAAAAATAAAGACATCATCTTCTGTTCGATTTTATTGGTGCGACTGCTTACTGTTAGAAATGTAGTGCAGTTTTACATGAAATAAACAAAACAAATGAAACTCACATCGCTGATCTTCTTGCTGCGTTTGTGGGCCTCGTACTCAGGGGTCTCCAAGATGGAGGTGAACTTGTCCTTGGCACGCTCATACTGCTCCCTGTACTTCCACTGAAGAAGTAGAGCGGTACGTGAAAAGACAAAAGTTAGTCTCATTCACAGTTTCTCTTTTATTTTCCATTTTATTTTATCTTAACTTAATCTTAATCAATCTTAATTCTTAAATTACAGGACTAAAATAATAATAAAAAAAAAAAAAAACGCATTAACATTACTAATAGTGTATAATTACATCATAATGTCCACTCACTATAAAAATAAATAACAAGTATTATGTGATAAATGAAATGGTGCCGTGCACAGGTTTATAAAACATGCTTCACAAAACATGCATCAACAACGAGGGAGTTATTTTGAGAATTAAGACAAAGACACATGTTACCAATATTCAGTCATGGCACATTCTGCAGTGTCCATGTGGCTCACGCTGACCGGCGGTCCACCTTATGTGAGCCTGATACGCACATTCAGTAAAGAGGTTTTTGCTCTTAAGAGAATACAGAGACAGCGAGTAACTTGTGTGTGTTCTGCTGTTCATTACAGAGTGTATCTTACTGCCAAACTCTCTCCAACTACACTGACAATCTGGTCAACAAGTGAAGTATAAAATGGCTGCAACTAATACAGTCTAATAAAATTATCAATGGATTTTTACATGTCTGTATTTATAACAGTAGGGCTAATTAGGGTATTCAGACTACAAAGCTGTGCTATATATTCCTGTATATTTCTATATATTTCTGCATTGCTGTGTGTATTTGATTGGTGGACAGCAACTCCACAGCATGTCTGCATTAATGATGGGTTAATCATCAAGAAGGGTGGATTTCAGTGCAGGGGATGAGGGAATGTCAGATCCAGATTAGCGCATGAAAGAGAAGGGTGGGATGTGTGGTAGTGGGAGAATCCACATCTTGAGTTAAAGTTGGGATTGAATGGGGGAGATGGTAGATAGGGTGTGAAATGTCCTCAAGTCCTGTCCAGAAACATCAGCAAGGATTTGGGTAACGCGGTGATTTGGCTGAGAATAATTTTGCCTCACAACTTTCATGTTTGAAAGTGTCAGGGTTTGTAAGGCTGCCTTGAAAGTCTGTTTGTGGACAGGGCTCAGAGGTTCAACAGGTAAACTGCTGCCAGGTGGTTTACCTTACTGCCCATACTGGTCTGATAAATGGCTGTGAGGATGTCTGGGCGGAGCAGCTCAGTGCAGCCACCCCTTAGCAGATCCTTCGCTTGGGCTTTATACTTTTTCTGTTCACGAGTACACACACAACAACATACACACACAGCATGCCAGAGGTGAAGCTGCATGTCAGAAAAACAGTGAAAACACTGGGAAGACTGCTGGAGATGGGCTCCGGAGATCTAAGTGAGACTGAAGATGGACTTAATCTGTGCCCTCAGTGTGAAAGAAACCTGTCAGTTTTATTGATATATGGACAGGTTTATACTTTAGAAAATAAATCACAAGACAAAATAATGATTAGATCAGCTCTGATGGCACAGATTAAGGACAGTCCTGCTCACTCAATATAGCGTTTCACTGATGGCTATTTGAGTGGCACTGTTTATGATACCTGTGAGAGAGAGAGAGCATAGAGAACAAGAAACAATGAGAGAGGTTGTTTGTGCTGGACAAATAACGTCATAGCCATGCGACGGTGACCTCCAGCAGGTCTGCTGGTGACCTCATGCACCAGGATCAGAGGCCTGGACGACTGGACCACAGGAAGCAGCGGAGGAGGCAGGCCAGCTGTTCAACCCAATCAGGGCTTTTACCTGGCTCATCTTCCTGTTTTCTCTGGCCAGCTGGTACCTAGGATCATCTGTAGTAATGGTGAATTTATCCTTGGTCTTCTCATAGTTGGCTTTATAGACCCTCTGCTCAGAATGTCAAAAGGGAGTTAAACACAAATGTCCGGAAAAAAAGGTGTGCGCTATGACATGATAAGAGTTCAAGGGGACAAAGGCTGAAGCTGTGCAATACAAAAAACAGTTAAAGAGGGAAATCAAACAAGAAATTTCAGTAATCAGTATTATAATTACACGAGGAAAGAGGAGGCCACAGATATTACAAGCTATCAAGTAAAACAATTCATTGTCTTTTACCTCCAAAACTGAGAATCCAACTGAGATGCACAGAGACAGAAAGAGCAATCATAATGATGAAGGTATCTAGTTTACCAAAGCGATACAAGCTATCAGTTATAATGGGTACATTTGCATTACAACTATCAATTTCTCAGTTATTTAATTTGGCTAAACGAGGTGACTCACATCATTGATGAGGATGGAGGCGTTCTTGGTAGCCTGGAAGAACGGAGTGTCGCAGGTATACCTGAAGTTGCCTCTGTTCTTCTCATAGGAGGCTTTGTACAGCCTCTGTTACCAAGAAAAGAAAAAAGCTCTCAGAAAATAAAGAAATATACATCACGCTATTAGAGATTTATGTTTAGAAGCACAATTATAATATGAAGTGTTATGACTGAATACAGCAGGTGTATGGTACTTTTAATTCTGACAAATACGCATAGGATCAATATTATTATATCATATTATTGACATAAAAAATGGTAGACAGTGAATAAAATAAATCCCTTACCTCACTGTACAGAGCCCTGTTCCTGTCAGCCATCACCAAATCAGGTGTGTCCCACACAAAGCAGCCAATACCCCTCAGCCAATCCAGGTCCTCCTTGTACTTGACCTAAAACAGGTGAAAAGGGTATTTTTTCCACAGATGTTACAGTGTGCCGATGATACATGTCCTCCCATCTAGTGTGGGTAAATATTTTGAAAATGGGTGTTTGTGTGCAATAATTATAAAAGTGAAGCTTCAGCCCACTGAAAAAGTTCTTCAGCACATTCTCAAGTACCATTCAAAAGCAAAATATCAAGTTGACGTTACTCACATTGCTGACGTTGTCGCTGACGATCCTGCTGAAGAAGAACTCAGGGCGGTCAGGGATGGACTTCCACGTACCCAGGGAGTTGATGTACTTCTCTCTGTATTTGACCTGAGGCAGAGGGAGTTTGAACAGATCAAATCACCCTCATCATTGTTTTTATTGTTATCGTTTCTCCAGAGAGGAACATTTCATTCATTTCAAATGCTGACCTCGCTGATGTCGTCCGTGACCTTGCGATGGTAGATGATGTCCAGCGCGTCCTTCACTGTGCGGTAATGTCCCTTGGAGAGCTCGAAGGTCTCTTTGTAGCGCAGCTGAAGACACGAACAACATCAGCGTCAGATCACAGTCAGACAGAGTTATTGTTGTGCAACCAGTTGAAAATGCTGATAGCCGACAGAATGCACCAATATTCTATTCAATATTAAATGAATAAATAAAAAACAAGGATGCTGCATACTTTGAATAGCGGCTCTTTACTGCCGACTTAGGTAGGTTTTATTGCAAATTTCACACCGTGCTCTGTCAAGGCTGTTTGAATACAATCATACTATTATCTTAACCAAATTGATGGGGGGTAACACCGACTAGCCAATACCTAATTTATACTTTAAGGCCAATATAGCAAATTTTATCAGCAAAAAGTATTATATTATAAATAATAATAATGATGATGATGATTTCTTTGACAGCAGTGGTTCAAGATGCTGAGATTCATGTCATTGCTCCTTACGGAAGTTTTGCATACTCACATCGCTGGACTGGAGGTAGGACTTCTTGGCACGGATGAGGATGGGTGTATCAGCGATGGCGGTGTATCTGTGCTTCATCTTCTCATACTGTTCTTTGTATTTGTTCTAGGGGAAGACACAAAGTAATGCAGTATGTTGTAAATTCTTTCAGAGGACAATTCTGCCATTTCAAACGTCATTTTGCAAAATCAAAACGTCTGGGCTTCTACATCCACACTGCTAAACATGTGGGCTGACAGAGTTAAGAGGTTATGAGAGAGAGGTAGCCACCTGATAAAAGGCACAGATTCAGTCACAGAGGAAAGATGAAGAAGACACGAGGAAGACTTACATCACTGAAGACCACCTTCATTGACCTAGCATGGCCCATGCCGGGAGTTTCAACCTCTGGGGTGAAGTGGGCTCTCTCCTTAGCAGCCAGATCTGTGTACTGGTACTGTAGAGAAAAGAGAACATACACACTTGCGTTCATTTACCAGGTAAATAGCATGAATATAAATAAAAATGTAAATGCACTGATGGAATGGCTTAATAACAGGAGCGGTGATGGCCCATCTGACTTGCCTTATTCATAAGCTGCTGTGCCCATTTGACTCTCTTGATATCCACAGAGTCCAGCGTGCTGGTGACCTTAGCCATTTCTTCTTTGCTCTGTGCTTTGTAGATCAGCTGAGGGGAGAGAGCAGAACAGCACAGGTCATGTCAAAAGCTGAATCAAACCTGTCATAATATATTTATTTGCAGACAGAATATATACTTTTCAAGGGCATAAACCTTAGAAAAGTGTCTGACATCGCTAATGAACAGTCTAAATTTACTGTTTTTTATGCAGACCTGATCACATAGGCTTGTTTGTATGAACTGATAAAGTGTTTAGTGAAATGTCTCACATTGCTCATGTGGGTCTTGAGCTCAGTCACACGCTTGTACTCTGGTGTGTCCAGGACGACAGAGAAGTTGGCATGGTTCTTCTTTGCTTCCACTGGATAGTTGACCTGTAAAATAAAAAAGGGGCAATACAAATGAACATCAGTGCATTGCACTGCCATAGAGCTGTTGGGTACAGCACTGTAAATAAAGGATGATGATATCAGCAAAACAGAGGCACATACCCTGAACTTAGTGATGTTGCGGACGTGGACCATTTCAGGGGTGTCATACAAGAAGCAGCCAAGGCCTCTCAGCCACTGCAGATCCTCTTTGTATCGGAGCTAAAGACACAAAATAACATTGAAATACAACAGCGTCAAAGTAAATTTTCAAGAAACTTTTTTTTTTTTTTTTTTTAAATCTGAAAATGATGTCTCTTTCCGACTTACATCACTGGTGATCTCATTGACGTGGCTGCAGTGCATCAGCTCGGGTGTAATGGGCATGGAGATCAGCTGGCCTCTGGTGTTGTAGTACTTCTCTTTGTAGCACAACTAGGATCACATGGGATCATAAAAATTGCGTGAATCGGAAAATATCAACTAAAGCACTTGACAGTAATACGTAGAGAGATGTATGAGACAAGAGCTGCATAAAAAATGGTTGCATACGTCACTGAGATTCTCCTGGTTCATCTTGACTTGTTTGATATCAGGGGTGTCGTAGGTTGTGTGGATCTTGTCCTTCTGCTTCTCATACAGCTGACGATACAGACGCTGGGGAAGGGAGGTTGGTGACATATGAGATCACTTATTTCAGTGAGAGTGTCATAATGTGACAACTTCCTGCTGGGTTGCTTGTACAGCTAGGTGTGGAGATTGCTGGAAATTTTGTTCTGTAATGAAATGGGACGACGGTAATAGCGGTTTATAATCTTACCTCGTTGATGATCTGGTTGGCCTTCCTGGCATTGACGAAGTTGACACCCTCTGGATGAAGGGTGTAGGACTTGGCCTTCATCATCTCGTAGGCTTCCTTGTACTTCACCTACACAAATAAAACGACAGAAAAGTGGGATTCAATAGAATCAAAACCTGGCCCAAGGATAAAAAAACTGGTTGACTGGACTGTACTAAAGATAAGGCAGTGGAAGACGTACGTTGCTGGTGACAATGCTGTTGTTCTTAGCCTGTTTGATAAGAGGGGTGTCATGTGGCAGGCTGTATCCGGTTGGCATGAAGCTCTTGTTGGCCTCCTTGTAAAGGTTCTGAGAGGGGGAAAGCAACAGGATGAGATCAGACAGATGAGGATGAATAAGATATATAGAAACACATAAAACATGGAAAAAAATAGGCCCTAATCCTGGAAGGTTGAAGGGAAGTACTAGTAAATATGAAGGAAAGTAAACCCACATATGAGATAAAGTGTAACATTTGTACAGTAAAATAGGGGTTCATTCAGTTTCACTTAAGTTATGAAATTGAGCAATGTCTTTTCAGTACAAACATAAGCATGGAAAAGATACTCAAACGTGGATACTGTGCAGTAAGAAATATGATCTTACCTCACTCTGGATGTGGTTGGCCAGGCGCACCCTCTCTGTGTCGATGGTGACAGCAGGGGCTGTGTTGGTGCCCTTGACATTGGTGTTGTAATCATAGCGGTAGTGCAGCTGGAAAAGACCAAAGAGGCAGCATAATAGAAATGTGAGAAATCAAGACTTTTGGCTTGATTGAAGAGCACCACAATGGTTAAATAAATATAAAGTGGCACGTACATCGCTCAGGTTTTGGGCGTTCTGCTTGGAAGTCTCGTAAACTGGTGTGTCCGTCACAACTGTGTAGTCCTTGAAGCTCTCAACACCCTTGGCTCTGTACTTTTTCTGGAATACACGGAGGGAAACACAACCATGACCACATCAACATCACTTCTGAACTCACACTAGGTACTGTAAAGAATTTAAGTATTTGAAAGAGCTACTGGAGGAAAGGGGAGTGAGAAAAGTAAGAGTAGCACAATACACCAGAGGGGGAACAAGAAATATGGACTTGAACAAGGGTAAAAGAAAAAAAACAAAACAAACAACTGGAGAGAGAGAAATAGAGGAGTACATGAAACTGGATGTATTGACTGGCCTAACCTCACTCTGCAGGTCACCAGCATGCTTGACACGGAGGATCTCTGGTGTGTCCCAGGCATAGCAACCCATACCCTTCAGCCAGTTAAGATCATCCTTGTAGAAGATCTGAGGAGGGTACACATAATGAAACACACGATCAAAAAATGAGTGTATAGTTACATCAGTTACATCACAAATTATATAACCATTATATGACCATCTGAGCCTAAAATTCTGAATGTGATTGGAGATAGCGTGCTTTCCTGACCGGCAAACCAGTTTGCAGCAAAGCAGGCGTAAAGCACGCTATATCAAGAAAAAAGATGGACACTCACGTCACTGAGCTGCTCGTTGACTTTGCGCGCCTGGACATACACCTGCATGTCGGGCAGGCAGATCCACTGGTGCAGATACTTGCGATAGTTGATCCCACTAACGGTAGACTGAGTGTTGCGGGCGGACAGGATCTCCAGCATGTCCGGAGGGATGTGGTTCTTGGCCTTGGTCTTCTCATAGTTCTCCCTGTACAGACGCTACAGGAGGGGCAACAACAAGGTTTCAGTTCTAACATTTTGTAAGCATTTATGCCAGTGTAGAAAATTAGATTAGACACTTTAGCGGTTTCTAAACACAGATCTATTCTTGCAGTGCAGCTGCTGAATTCAAGGAAATATGTACAAACTGTGAAGTCAGAGATATTATATCACTGAAAGAGGACAAAATGGCTCAACTTACATCAATGTTGAGCTTTCCAGCTTTGACACAGCGAGCAGTGGCAGGATCATCCTCCAGGGACTTGGGCAGACTGTAGAGGGATTTGAATTTCTCGTAATCCTCCTTGTACTTCACCTAGAAGGGTGGGAACAATCATATTGTTTCAATATCAGTGGTCAAAATCCAAATGTAAACAATGTGAAGCTTCAACCGCTGAATAATAACAACAGGGGAAGCAATTCATAGAAGTTGGACTCACATTGCTGAGAATGATCTTCTGCTGCTTTGCGTGTTGCAGAGCGTGTGAGTCATGTGGGATGTGGTAACTCTTGGCCTTGATTTTGTCCCAAGCAGATGTGTAAACTTTCTGTTGACAGAAAGAGCAGAGCGTTATTAGAATCAAAAAGTAGCCCTTTCAGAGCTTATCAGTGACAAAGAGAGACATATATATTCAGACTTACGTTGCTGAAGAAGTGCTTGAAGTTGTGGCATCTGGCATAGTCGTAGGTATCAAGAACAGTGGTATACATGTGCTTCTCCTTATGGTAAGCCTCCCTGTAGTTCAGCTGTGGAAAGGAAGAATTGTATTCATTCATTAAGCACAGGATAACTGTAACATGTATTGTACACTTTTAAAGGTGGAGCTCACTCACCTCGCTGGCCCAGGTGTGACCCAGGATAGCGGTCACATAGACTGGGGTGTCTGTCACGATGGAGTAGTTGTTGAATTCCTTCTTACCCTCCTCTTTGTATTTTAGCTAAAAGGGAACATGACCAGGGAATGTTATCACAAGCTGATCACCTACCTATTTCAGCATGGTTCTATTAAGAACATGTAAATCACTTGTAATAACTTACAGATCAAAGCATTTTCTATGATCCTACTGTCTGTGTGGCTACTCACATCACTCTGCAGCTCGTATGCTTTCTTGGCACGAACAATCTCAGGTGTGTCCCAGACGTAGCAGCCAATACCCTTCATCCAGTTCAGGTCCTCCTTGTAGAATACCTGTTAAAAGGCAACAGAAATTTAAAAAATATCAAATGTTCAACAATTGGGCAAATATTTGGATTGTCCTGTTTCTCTTTCTCCTATATCGTTCAGGAATGTAGCTGCCAGTCTTCAAACACATGTCTAACACAGTACAAATACATGTTAAGAGATCTGTAAAACAGCGGATGAGACTTGGGCTTTTCTAATGGCCTGCTGTGGTGAATGTTTAATGATAAAACTAGAGCAGCAGAGATGGATATTGGAGAAGAACGTACATCACTGAGAATCTCATTGGTCTTGCGGGCACGGATGGCATCCTCCTGATCAGGATGGCACGTCCACTGGTGCAGGTAGGTGCGGTAAATAACGTCACTCAGCATGTCCTGGCACCTCTTAGCCACCTGGTTGGCAATGACGTCTGGTGGGAGGTGGGTCTTGAGCTTGCTTTGATGGTAGTCTTTGTGGTAGAGCCTCTGAAAAAAGACACAAAGTAGAGAGGGAATTATTGCCATTGTCAGTTACAATGTGAAAAACAGAATTCTAACGTAGATAATAAAAATCTATATCTTAATCTGAAAAACAACTACAGGCAAATCAGATATTTGAGGTTCAAATGAGAATATAAATTATCCCTTCCAAATTACTGAACCAAAAAATAGAGAAGTGCATTTTCAGTGTTTTTTTTTTTTTTTTTTTTCACAATGGAAGGTAACTGCATCTATGCAGTCTTAGTCCAAACTCAGTGGAATAATCTTCCCCAGCCAATTTGTTTTGCTGAATCCCTGGACTATTTTAAGCTGCTTCTTAAGACCCATTTTTATAGGCAAGCCTTTCCATAGATCTAGTAAGTAATTAGAGCCAGTGACAGTAACTTACCACTCCCTTGTTCTTCTCTTGTTCTCCACAGCGCATAACCTCAGGGAAGTCCACCAGGGTTCCGGCCATGTAGTGACCCTTGCCCTTCTCAAAGTTAGTCTTGTACTTGACCTGTTAGGAACCAGGTTTAAAGTGTCAATGAGCTCAATGTAGACAAGCAAAGAAAAAAAATAATAACTTCACACACTTTGGTTTATCAACACTATTACAAAGAAACAGAGGACATCAGTAAAAAAAAAAAAAAAAAAAACATGGCTGAACACACCAACAGCTGAAAATGCTTATGATAATGTGTGATTTGTTCAGCATCACCAAACAAGTAACTCACATCGCTAGCGATCTCTCTGCCCTTCTTGCCGCTGACCAGAGGGATGTATTCATGGTTCAGCTGGTAGCCCGTAGCTTTGGAATCGTCCCAGTGTTGTTTGTAATATTTCTGAAATCAAATCATGGCAACACAGTTAAAAACAGGACTGACAACATATTAAACAAAATCACGAAGGAATGACAGAATAATTTTTTTTATTATTACCTCACTGATGTTCTTGGCCACCTCCCTGCTATGGGCCAGCTGGGGAGTGTCTTCTGAGCCAATGTAGTGGCCCTTTTCTGCATTAAAGGTCTCTTTGTACTTGAGCTGTAGTGATGCGAAATTAGGTTACAGGTTAAAATTCATAATAAAAACAAGGAACACCAACTTATCGTGAAGCTTTTCACAACCATCATGTCTGGCTTTAATGAGACTGGTTTGTTTTTAGAGTTAGCGTTTGTGTTGATTTTGTAAGAGTTCACATACATCACTGAGATTGGCAGCATTTATCTTAGCCAGGACAATTCCGGGGAGGTCGACAATCGGAGTGAATTTTCCAAAGCATTCTTTGGCATTCCTCTTGTAAAGCCTCTGTAAAAGAAGTCAGAGCATCAAGGTGATACACACTGCGACAACCCAATGGAGGAGCAACGTGCTAAATGAAACATCAAACAACAAAATCTGAATATAACACCAAATAACAAGTAGTGAACATACATCATTGAGAATTTCCTGGGCCTTTTTGACCTTGACGTGATCAACAGAGTCAGCTGCCACCCAGCCACACCCGCGAATCCATTCCAGATCAGCTTTATACACAACCTGAACATTAAAAACAAGAACAAAGGCACATATCAGAAGATTAGAAGGTGAGGAATTTATGGCAATTTATTACATGACTGTAATAAATGAATCCTTGCAGTTCTTTATGTTCTGTGATGGCACTCACATCACTCTGAAGGTCGTAGACTTTGCGGGCCTGGATGACATCGTTCTGGTCAGGCAGACAAGTCCACTGGTGCAGGCGCGTTCTGTAGTTGTCATCATTGACTTGAATCTGGCATTTCTTGGCCAGTTCGAACTGCAGCATGTCCACTGGCAGATGGAACTTGGTCTTGGACTTGTTGAAGTCTTTCTTGTACAGAGCATCACTGGCAATCTTGGCTGAGTTCAGAGCCAGCATGAGCAGAGGGTCGTCCTGGACGCTGAGCGCACCAATGTGGTGTCCTACCTGCTTACGGTATCCTTCCTTATACTTGTGCTGTGTTAGAGAAACAAAAATAGCTGTTGTTTGTACTTCCATCTTCTCAGGTGAATGCGGCACATCTTTACTAAATGTTGTATTTATGAAAGGAGGATACTCACAGCGCTCTGCACTTTGGTTGTCTGGATGCACTGCTTGATTGGTACAGCATCTCCTGGCATGAAGTAACCAGTTGCTTTGACCTTATCCCAGTCCTTTGTGTACAGTTTCTGTAACAGGAGGAAACAGCTAATGTATTTTTGCAACAATTAAGCACTTAATTTGTTGGAAGTACAAAAAAAGTTACAAAAGAAAAAACAAACATTGTTGCATTCAGCTAAGTGGCAAAAATCTCCCATGAGGTGACATCTTACCGGGTGAACATTCTTAGCCACCTCTCTGGCTGTCGCAAGGGTTGGAGTGTCCACCAATGAATACTTGGTCTTTTCCTGATGCCATGCCTCACGATACTTGGCCTGCACAGGGTGACAAATGGAAATTCAGTTAATAACCATGGGCAAGATATTTTTGACCATCTGCTATTACCACCATCATATTTAGAGTTAAAGGCAGAACATAGAAACATCATGAAAATAGCAGTGTCGCAGTGTCTTCCTCACCTCATTGAGGACTTCAGCAGCATTTTTGGCGCAGACAAGGTCCACTCTGTCAATCGGAGCTGTGAATTTCTGCTCATCAAGCTTGACACGGTAGCCTCTCTGTAAAACAGCATTAATAATATTTAAGAAAATATTTACACAACACATTTACTGTAGATAAAACCACATTTTCCTTTCTTCTTGCTTTGTACCAAATAATCTGTCTTAAATACATTTCTTAAAAGCATTTTACATACATGTACAACACAGTAATGTATATGATCTTAAAGGTGATCACAAAGTCAGCATGTGATGATTTAAGAAGCAAACTTACATCAGCCAGAATCTTCTGTGCATGTTTCACCTTTACAACATCCACACACTCATGTGGCACCCATCCACATCCACGTAACCACTCCAAATCAGATTTGTAGACAGCCTGCGAACCCAAAGGAAATGGAAATGTTCATGTGTTTCCCATCATTAATGTAGACAACATTCAGAACACAACCACTCTTAAGGAATGAAAATTCCTTAAACTAATATAGGAATATGCATGATCAAAAAAGACAACAAAGACTGAATCATAACATATAAATTAATACCAAAAAAACCTACATCGCTCTGGAGATCGTAGGCCTTCCTGGCCTGGACAACATCGTTGGAGTCTGGCAGGCAGGTCCACTGGTGCAGATGAGTTCTGTAGTTGAAGTCATTGACTTGAACCTGGCATTTCTTGGCCAGTTCAAGAGTCAGCATGTCCACTGGCAGATGGAACTTGGTCTTAGACTTGTTGAAGTCCTTCTTGTACAGAGCATCACTGGCAATCCTGGCTGAGTTCAGAGCCAGCATGATCAGAGGGTCGTCCTGGACGCTGCGGGCACCAATGTGGTGTCCAACTTGTTTACGGTATCCTGTCTTGTATTTGAACTAGTAGAGAAGAGAATAAAGATAGTTGGGAAGTCAATAAATGGCTGATTTATAAATCAGTAGTAAGATAACTTTATTGATTAAATAATCTCTCTCTTACGTCACTAATGATGTCTCTGGAGGCTTTAGCCTTCAACACAGAGATAGCATCCTCCTTGATGTGGTAGCCTTTAGCTTTCTGGTCATCCCATGCCTTGGTGTAAAGTTTCTGCAAAAAAACAAAAAAGCATCATATAGTGGATTGTTGCAAAACTATCGTCTCTACATTTTAAATAACTGACACCAAGTCAGGCTGACTGAATTTCAAGGAATGACAAATTCAAGACAAGCTTCTAAAGATGCAGACTTACATTGCTGATGTTGACACTATTAGCCTTGGATAGTTCCATGGCAGGCATGTCAGGTGTCAGGTGAATGGAGAGCTTGTCTTTTTCCCAGACTTCCTTGTATTTTCTCTGTCAAAGTGAACAATTAAAGCGTCAGTCTACAAATTAAGAATGTAGATTTTTACAAACTTCTTTGCTTACTTGCAAAAGGTATTTAGCAAGCTGGAAGAGAGGTATTACTCACATCACTGAGGTTGTCGGCATTTTGCTTGGACAAGACAATAGCAGGCAGATCAACAACGCTGGTGAATTTGACAGTGCTTGGGTGCTGGCGGTAGAGCTTGTCGTTGAGGATATTCTGAGCATGCTTAACTTTGATAACATCCACGCAGTCCTGAGGCGACCAGCCGCATCCTCTCAGCCACTCCATGTCAGATTTGTACACAGCCTAAAAGACAGGACCAATTTGTACTTCAGGCAAGGAGCTATGTTTTCAATCTAGTTACTTTATTTGTCTGTCAGCAAGATGTCTGAAAAATGTATGAACACATCAGCAAATTTGGTTGACAGATACACCTAATACACAGGAACAATTGATTGATCCTGGTGGTGACCCAGATCTGGGGTGTCTACCATTAGATGTCAAATGTTTTTTAAATGTTGGTCTATGAAACTAACAGAGATACAGATATACAGAGACACAGATTCCAAATACAGAAATGATGTGTGCGAAGTTAGTTAATTAACTGAGCTCAAACTTTAAGTGACAGTGATGATGGATGCTACAGATTGCTGGAGAATGGTTCTTTGTTGGTGCCGTCTGAGTGCCTTCCAGATACTGACCACAGTGATTTACAATAGCACCTTTAAGCACTGACAACAAACTCTAAAAAAACAAACAAACAAAAAAAAAACATCCCTTTGTTCATCTCATCTCATCAAGCCACTTACATCACTCTGGAGATCGTAGACCTTTCTGGCCTGAACCACATCATTAGAGTCTGGCAGGCAGGTCCACTGGTGTAAGTGGGTTCTGTAGTTGAAATCATTCACTTGAATCTGGCATTTCTTGGCCAGCTCAATTGTCAACATGTCCACTGGGAGATGGAATTTGGTCTTGGTCTTGTTGAAGTCCTTCTTATAAACATTATCGCTGGAGATCTTTGCAACATGGGCAGCCAGCATGATCAGTGGGTCATCCTGTACACTGAGGGCTCCAATATGGTGCCCACACTGCTTGCGGAAGCCAGCCTTGTACTTGTACTGAAAATTTGGTGACAGAAATTTTAGATTTTTAGCAATTCTCTTAATGTATTTTGTGGCAATTAAGTGATACAATGCTACACATCAACACTATATAATGACCAAGTAATGAAAAGACTATGAAACAGTTTAAGACAGAGGTACAGACTTACATCGCTGATAATTTCTCGAGAGGCCTTGGCTGCCAAAACAGAAATTGCATCCTTTGGAAGGAAGTAGCCCTTACTGATCGTGTCCTCATAGCCTTCACGGTAATGTTTCTGTGGGAACAAGAATGATACTGCTCGGAAATGTAACAGACACATTGTGTGCTATGCAACCCAGTATGAGCTATTCGGTATGACAGTGTCATCCATACTAGATGCTGTTAGCAAACAAATGAATAATGATGTCATTCTTGTCAGGTGTGAACCAACAACCCATATGACTTATACCCTTTGCTCATTAAAGGAATACAGTTCATAAGTACATTTATACCAATTCACAGTCACACTAATGGTTTATATTTTCATTTGTACATTTGTTCAGATAAGTGCAGCATTACCAGACTGGTGTTGAGCTTGTTCTGCTGGGCCAGGAGGATTTCAGGAGTGTCGGGCATGATGTGAAGGTTGGTCTTATCGTTCTCCCAAGCAGCAACATATGCTTTCTGTAAATGAAGGATGAGCATAATTCAGTGAAATGTTGCTTCATCTCAACAACAAAACATTAGTGAGCATTACTGAAGCAAAGAAACTTTTGTCTACAGTAAGTTAACGTGGGGAAAAAACAGACACAACTGCAGAAATATACATGGCCAATGATTTGGTCAAATGTCTGCAAGACACCCAAAGGAAAACAAAATTAAGAAGGGATAAAACTACAGTAATGTACAATAAAAATTAAAGCCACATATGTTATACCTTGTCCATGATCTGGGCATTGGCCTGAGCAAGGGCAAATGGCATGTCGGATGTCGTAGCAGTGAACTTAAAGTTGCTGGGGTGCTGACGGTATTTCCTGTCACTCAGGATCTCTGCTGCCTTCTTAGCTTTCTCCACGTCAAGCGAACCAATAGGCACCCAACCTGATCCCTTGATCCATTCCATATCGGCCTTGTATACAGCCTATGTTACAGTGGGAAAAATAGGAGATTAGAAAGGGTGTTTTGAGGAAAAAAACAGTGACTGCAATGTTCAGGAAACATAATGAAAAAGTGCCAAAACTCACATCACTCTGGAGATCGTAGACCTTTCTGGCCTGTACAACATCATTGGAGTCTGGCAGGCAGGTCCAGTTGTGAAGATGAGTTCTGTAGTTGAAGTCATTGACTTGAACCTGGCATTTCTTGGCCAGTTCAAGAGTCAGCATGTCCACTGGCAGATGGAACTTGGTCTTAGACTTGTTGAAGTCCTTCTTGTACAGAGCATCACTGGCAATCTTGCCTGAGTTCAGAGCCAGCATGATCAGAGGGTCGTCCTCGACGCTGCGGGCACCAATGTGGTGTCCAACTTGCTTGCGGTACCCTGTCTTGTATTTATACTGTGTAGACAAAATAAGTGAGGCAGTAATTCACAAATAAAAATATACAGAGGTCCAAATGCGGGATGATAAAGTAATTACAGGGTACTTACATCACTAATGATCTCTCTTCCGTGCTTGGCAGCAATAACAGAGATAGCATCCGCCTTGAGGTCATAGCCCTTTCTGAACATCTCCTCAACACCTTCCCTGTAGAGTTTCTGAAATTGAAATTAAAATGAATCAGGACATGAAAATTATTGACATCCACTGGAGAATATATCAATGTGATGTACATCACTATATTTATATCAAAACAGATGAGACGCACCTTGCTAATGTTGTAAGCATTAGCTTTAGAAAGTAACAGCTCAGGCAGGTCAGGGGTTACGTGAGTTTTAACCTTGTCTGCCTCCCAAGCAGCCACATAATCTTTCTGTAATGAGAAGAGACATAAGTTACACAAGTTGCCACCATAGGGACAAGATCTGAAGAGGGATCATACCTCATCTACTTATCCATGTGTGATACAAAAAATGCTTAAATTCTAAGATTGTAAAATGGAAATATCTGAGGATATTGTGAATACCTTGTTCATGATATCAGCATTTGTTTTGGCCAAGACCATGGGCATGGAGGTCATATCAGTGGTATATTTTAGTGTGTCTGGTTTCTGCTTGTACAAACGGTCACTGAGAATCTTTGCAGCATTCTTGGCCTTCAATACATCCAGTGAGCCAATGGGGACCCATCCTGTGCCTACGATGAACTCCAAGTCAGCCTTGTATACAGCCTGATGGAAGACAAGCAAAAATGTCAACATCAAAGCACATAAGAGCAATGGACATGTGCTAGAATGCTGAGTATGTTAGAAGGACTCACATCACTCTGCAGGTCATAGGCCTTCCTAGCCTGGACGACATCATTGGAGTCTGGCAGACAGGTCCAGTTGTGCAGGCGAGTGATGTAGTTGGCATGGTTGACCTGAATCTGGTTCTTCTTGGCCAGTTCAAAGGCCATCATGTCCACTGGCAGATGGAACTTGGTCTTAGACTTGTTGAAGTCCTTCTTGTACAGAGCATCACTGGCAATCTTGGCTGAGTTCAGAGCCAGCATGAGCAGAGGGTCGTCCTGGACGCTGCGGGCACCAATGTGGTGTCCAACTTGTTTACGGTATCCTGTTTTGTACTTGAACTGAAGAAACCAGCAAAAAAAGGGTTTTATCTTAGATCTCGAGCATCCCTCACAAAAAGGACAAGCACAAGAAAAATGTATGTCCATGAGGTATAACCAACATAAAACAGCAACAACTCGGGATACTCTTAAAATAGTCTCATGAAACATTCTTTTTCACGTTTGAACAGATATATAACACAATTTGAGTTACTCACATCACTGCTGATGTCCCTGGAGGCCTTGGCGGACTTGACAGAAATGGCATCCACAGGAAGGTGATAGCCCTTCTTAATGGTGGCCTCATAACCTTGCCTGTATAGTTTCTGCAAGGAAATATAAAGGTTTTATTATATTTACTGTATGAGACTGAGGAAAATGTTACTTAGTTCATTTGAACTCTCCAGTGCTTTAACTATCTAGGGTACCTGTGAATAAAATCTACCTGTGAGGAAATATAACAATTATATGCACTTTAATGCTATTTATATGTGATTGATATGTGGCTAAAAAAGAACAAGCATACTCACATTGCTTATGTTAATGGAATTCTGCTGTGAGAGAAGGATCTCAGGGGTATCAGGCTTGATGTGTAGCTTGGTCTTGTCCCTCTCCCATGCCTCAGTATAGAGACGCTGAAACACACCCCAAATAATCCCAGCATTTACTGAAAGTTTCATTTAAAGAGATTGCCAATATTTACCACACTGAATATCTTTACAATCAAAGACATCACTACTGGAGGTATTACACACACACACACATAGAAAATTGCTTACGTTTTAGCTCAATGAAACCATTTTGTGTTAAATGATGAAGTCTACCTTGTTCATGGTCAGAGCGTTATTTTGCGCCAGGGCAATGTTCATGGCGTCCATGCGGCTGCTGAAGGGGACTGTGCTGGGGTGCTGGCGGTACTTCGTATCACTCAAGATCTCTGCAGCCTTCTTGGCTTTCTCCACCTCAAGCGAGCCAATGGGGACCCAGCCCAGGCCCTTGAGCCACTTCAGGTCAGCTTTGTACACAGCCTATGAGGTGCAATAACACCAAATTCAGTTCCTGATATACTCTGCATGATGAATACAGCATGAAAGACTAAGAGAAACAAATAAACAAAATGCAAACTCACATCACTCTGTAGGTCATACACTTGTCTGGCCTGGACAACATCATTGGAGTCTGGCAGGCAGGTCCAGTTGTGAAGATGAGTTCTGTAGTTGAAATCATTGACTTGAATTTGGCATTTCTTGGCCAGTTCAAGAGTCAGCATATCCACTGGCAGATGGAACTTGGTCTTGGACTTGTTGAAGTCCTTCTTGTACAGAGCATCACTGGCAATCTTGGCTGAGTTCAGAGCCAGCATGAGCAGAGGGTCGTCCTGGACGCTGCGGGCACCAATGTGGTGTCCAACTTGTTTACGGTATCCTGTCTTGTATTTGAACTGAAAGAAAAACAATTACACATTAAATAGTGAAGGAGAATATTTTGATTACTTATACACTGTATATAAAAAGGCCATTGTATGCAGCAGAATATACAATAAATTTAACAGTCACTTTTCACATTCGACTTAAATGACTAAGAAATCAAACAGAAACTTACATCACTTGCAATGTCCCTTGAAGCTTTGGCTGCGATGATGGAAATGGCATCATTACGCAGATCATAGCCCTTCTTCTTGGCTTCTTCATTTGCCTGTTTGTAGGCTTTCTATATGAAAGAAAAAAACAAAACAGTTAATGAATTCAGACATGAGGAGCTCCCTGACTAAAATACATATACCTACCCCATGCAATACACTTGAGCTCCCCATCGTAAGAAATCCATATATGTCAGCATACCACCATGAACCACAATAACAACATAATTATTCACTTACCACGCTGTAGTTGACCTTGTTTGCTTTGGCCAGAAGAACATCCATAGCATCAGGCATGATGTGGATCTTGGTCTTCTCATTCTCCCATGCTTCAATGTATGATTTCTGCAGTCATAGAAGCAACAGCATGAGAGGTTATTCATGGTGTGAATGCTGCAAGTGTACAGTTTTAATGGAGAAGAATCCCATTATCATGTCAGCACACATAACTTAACCGAGTAATACATCATTACACTTGACAGTGTTTTGAAGAATCACTTAGTACCTTGTTGATAGTCTGAGCATTGGCTTTAGCCAACACCATCGGCATGTCTTCAGTTGTGCTGGTGAATTTGTAGTTGCTTGGATGGCGACGATACACTTTCTCACTCAGGATCTCACCAGCTTTCTTAACTTTCTCAACATCCAGTGACCCAATAGGAACCCATCCAATGCCCTGCATCATCTTTTGATCAGCCTTGTAAACAGCCTGGACAAAACAAACAAGGTTTACAAAGTTGTTTCTCAGTTAAAAAAATAAGCATGCATAAAAACAATGTATTTGCACACCATAAGTTCCAAGAATCCGTACTCACATCACTCTGTAGATCATATGCCAGTCTGGCCTGGACAACATCATTGGAGTCTGGCAGGCAGGTCCAGTTGTGCAGGCGGGTGATGTAGTTGGCATGGTTGACCTGAATCTGGTTCTTCTTGGCCAGTTCAAAGGCCATCATGTCCACTGGCAGATGGAACTTGGTCTTGGACTTGTTGAAGTCCTTCTTGTACAAAGCGTCACTGGCAATCTTGGCTGAGTTCAGAGCCAGCATGAGCAGAGGGTCGTCCTGGATGCTGAGGGCACCAATGTGGTGGCCAACTTGTTTACGGTATCCTGTCTTATACTTGTACTAGAAGAAGAATGAAAGAAATTCTATAGTAATGTCAAAAGCAACATGATAAATTTGTAAAACTTGTCAAGTTCAACAACTTACGTCACTGGCAATGTCCCTTGAAGCCTTGGCTGCGATGATGGAAATGGCATCATTACGCAGATCGTAGCCCTTCTTCTTTGCTTCTTCATTTGCCTGTTTGTAGGCTTTCTGTATGAAAGACCAAGAGCAAAAATCTCAGTGAATTCAGCACACAGACAGGAAGAGCTCACTGACTAAAACACTTACACTGACCTCATGCAACTCCCATCAAAACTTTTACCCATTGTAGTTTTTTTTTGTTGGCTGCTTGTGCTGTTGGAAATATAGGAATTTAAACTTATTCTACTGTATCTATCACTCTAAATTGCTCTTGATAACAGCAACAGCTAAATGCCAAAAAAAAATAAATGTACATTTAAATGGGATGAATGAACGAATATTGTTTTTTACTCACCACACTATAGTTGACTTTGTTGGCTTTGGCCAGAAGAATATCCATGGCATCAGGCATGACGTGGATTGATGTCTTGTCTTTCTCCCATGCATCAATATATGCTTTCTGTAATACCATGTCATTTCAGTCATTCCCATACTTAGGCACAATAAAACAAATGATATTTCAAATAAAGGAGGCTAAGTTATTTTTTATCAATGTCTGATACAATGATATTTTAAGCATGATATAAGTGGGTAAGCAGTAAGTTTGATGAATATAGAAGAGATATTACCTTGTTGATAGTCTGAGCATTGGCTTTAGCCAACACCATCGGCATGTCTTCAGTTGTGCTGGTGAATTTGTAGTTGCTTGGATGGTGACGATACACTTTCTCACTCAGGATCTCACCAGCTTTCTTAACTTTCTCAACATCCAGTGACCCAATAGGCACCCATCCAATGCCCTGCATCATCTTTTGATCAGCCTTGTAAACAGCCTGGACAAAACAAACAAGGTTTACAAAGTTATTTCTCAGTTAAAAAATATGCATGCATAAAAACAATATATTTGTACACCATGAGTTCCAAGAATCTGTACTCACATCACTCTGTAAATCATATGCCAGTCTGGCCTGGACAACATCATTGGAGTCTGGCAGGCAGGTCCAGTTGTGCAGGCGGGTGATATAGTTGGCATGGTTGACCTGAATCTGGTTCTTCTTGGCCAGTTCAAAGGCCATCATGTCCACTGGCAGATGGAACTTGGTCTTGGACTTGTTGAAGTCCTTCTTGTACAAAGCGTCACTGGCAATCTTGGCTGAGTTCAGGGCCAGCATGAGCAGAGGGTCGTCCTGGATGCTGAGGGCACCAATGTGGTGGCCAACTTGTTTACGGTATCCTGTCTTATACTTGTACTAGAAGAAGAATGAAAGAAATTCTATAGTGATGTCAAAAGCAACATGATAAATTTGTAAAACTTGTCAAGTTCAACAACTTACGTCACTGGCAATGTCCCTTGAAGCCTTGGCTGCGATGATGGAAATGGCATCATTACGCAGATCGTAGCCCTTCT
This sequence comes from Myripristis murdjan, assembly GCF_902150065.1. Taxonomy (NCBI): domain Eukaryota; kingdom Metazoa; phylum Chordata; class Actinopteri; order Holocentriformes; family Holocentridae; genus Myripristis; species Myripristis murdjan. The sequence continues at coordinate 24,302,896 of NC_044000.1, forward strand.
TCTTTGCTTCTTCATTTGCCTGTTTGTAGGCTTTCTGTATGAAAGACCAAGAGCAAAAATCTCAATAAATTCATCACACAGACAGGAAGAGCTCCTTGACTAAAATACAAAAACTGATCCCACGCAACTCTCACACACTTGCCAATGGTTTTTCTGCAGCAGGACACTTGGCTTTACCTTCTCTGCAGTGTTATTTCATTCAGTGTGCCCAACCTTGCATCTTGTTCCTCTTACCTACCGAATGGTGGAATGACTATCTCATCCCGGTAAGTGCAAAGGAGTTCTTTATATTATATCATCCACTCTAAACTAAAAACGAATTTCTCAAAAAACACAACATATTACCACTTCTCTACCAGTGTCCCTTCTAAAAACAGTTCCCTCTTCTGCATTCCCCTTCTCTGTTTGCAGTTGATCACACTGCTGTTTTATTTAGCAAAAAAAATGTTTCTACCTTTCTGCCGTGAATCTTAATTCTTCATTTAGTATGCCCTATCATACATGATCATTGCAAGGAACATGCACTTTTCTTACATCTATTACCTAGGCATTGATATTTTTACCCTTTGCATTTCTTTTTGTTGGTTGCTTGTGCTGGTGGAAATCTAGGAATTAAAGCTTATTGTGTTGTTTTATCACCCTTAATTGTTCTGAATAACAGCAACTGCTAAATGCCAGAGGATTGTGAATGTAAATTTAAATGGGATGAATGAATGAATATTGTTTTTTACTCACCACACTATAGTTGACCTTGTTGGCTTTGGCCAGAAGAATATCCATGGCATCAGGCATGACGTGGATTGATGTCTTTTCTTTCTCCCATGCATCAATATATGTTTTCTGTAATATCGTATCATTTCAGTAATTCACATACTTAAACACAAATTAGCATTTTCGTATCCATCTTTTAATGAGCAACTAATGAAGGCTTAATTTTTATCCATATCTGATACAATGAAATTTTAATTATGATAAGCTATAACTAGGTATGAGGTAACTTTTAAGGCAATAAATTGATGAACATAGAGGAGATATTACCTTGTTCATAATCTGAGCATTGCCTTTAGCCAACACCATCGGCATGTCTTCAGTTGTGCTGGTGAATTTGTAGTTACTTGGGTGCTGACGATACACGTTCTCACTCAGGATCTCACCAGCTTTCTTAACTTTCTCAACATCCAGTGACCCAATAGGCACCCATCCAATGCCCTGCATCATCTTTTGATCAGCCTTGTAAACAGCCTGGACAAAACAAACAAGGTTTACAAAGTTATTTCTCAGTTAAAAAAATATGCATGCATAAAAACAATATATTTGCACACCATAAGTTCCAAGAATCCATACTCACATCACTCTGTAGATCATATGCCAGTCTGGCCTGGACAACATCATTGGAGTCTGGCAGGCAGGTCCAGTTGTGCAGGCGGGTGATGTAGTTGGCATGGTTGACCTGAATCTGGTTCTTCTTGGCCAGTTCAAAGGCCATCATGTCCACTGGCAGATGGAACTTGGTCTTGGACTTGTTGAAGTCCTTCTTGTACAAAGCGTCACTGGCAATCTTGGCTGAGTTCAGGGCCAGCATGAGCAGAGGGTCGTCCTGGATGCTGAGGGCACCAATGTGGTGGCCCACTTGCTTACGGTATCCTGTCTTATACTTGTACTGAAAAAGCAGGTGAGATATTTTTGATGATCAAACTCTCAGTTAAAAGTTGGAGAATTTCAAATTCAAATAGTACAGTATGATAATAGCAAAGCAAAAACTTACATCACTTGCAATAGTAACAGAGGTCTTTGCAGCCTGGATTGGAATGGCATCTGCACGAACATTATGACCCTTCTTCTTGGACAGCTCATTGTCCAACTTGTACAGTTTCTGAGGAAAGAGGAATACACATTTTGTAAAGAAATGAATGTCTACTCATCACCGCATATTTTTGTCACAGCCTTAAACAGATCATTTCACATTTCCATTGAAAAATTTAAGTACTACTCTGTACCTCACTGTAATTCTTCTTGTTTGCTCTGGCAAGAACAATATCCATGGCATCAGGCATGATGTGGATTGAGGTCTTGTCACTCTCCCATGCTTTGTTATAGGATTTCTGGAAACAAAATGTACATGTTGGTGCAATAAATTCTCAGAAATTAATGGAATATATATTTCTATTATTCCCACTGTGAATCATATCCAGCACCTTGTCCATAATCTGGTTGTTGGCAGTGGCCAATGCCAGGTCCATGGAATGCATGTCTTTGGTGAACTTGAAGTTGCTGGGGTGTTGGCGGTACAGTTTCTCACTGAAGGCCTGTCCAGCTGATTTCACTTTCTCAACTTCCAGAGATCCAATAGGAACCCATCCAATTCCCCTGACGTAATTTTGGTACTCACTCTTGTACTGGTTCTGAGGGAGAACAGAACAGAAAAGATATTTTTTACAATGCAGTTCTGGTCCTTGAAGCTGCATAATACTAAACTCAACTTTATGGTTCATTTAAAAAATATTTGACAAAAACAGCAAAGATGATTAAGTCAGCCATAATGATGTTTCATACTTACATCACTGGCAATGAACTGCATGTTACGAGCCAGTTCCAGGTTCATGGCATCAGGCAGCACAGTGTAGTGGGAGATGATCTGCTTATACCCAGCGTAAGTCTGAACAGCAGACGCCTGCTTGGCATGAGCCAGGCTCATCATGTCCACTGGGGAGTGATACTTCAGCTTGGCCTTGTGGTAATCCTTCTTATAGTTCTTGTCACTCTGCATCTTGGCCACTTCCATGTAGTGAACCAGCAAGGGATCGTCCTGGAGGCTGCGGAAGCCAACATGGTGGCCCCTTGCCTTCTCGTAATCCAGCTTGTACTTGTACTATAAGAGCAAATAGTACTTTGTCATTCACAGACTCTGTCATTTTATATATCATTAGTTGTAATGGATAAATAGTAAATACTGATGCAATACAAGGCATTACTCCCAACTTACATTGCTGGCAATAGTGGTGCCAGACTTGGCAGCCACAATCGGGATGGCATCGGCTTTGAGGTGATGGCCCTTTTTGGCCATCTCCACAACACCGGATTTGTAAAGTTTCTGTGGAAATACAGAAGAAATGTGAGAATAAAATAAAATGAAAAAGAAAGCCACATTAACTAATACAAACATTACAAATAGTGTGTTTTATTAGTGAAATGGGATTGCCTCACATCGCTCATGGTGATGGCATTAGCCTTGGCCAGGAGAATCTCAGGAGCATCTGGCATGATATGGACAGTCAGTTTGTCCTTCTCCCAAGCAGCAGTGTATGCTTTCTGTAAATGCAATGAAAAATAAATAAATAAAAAACATTCTATAGACAAAGGTTACCTAAGAAATGTGTCATACAACTGGCATGAGCATGCTGCACCTTGTTCATGATCTGGTTGTTGGCAGTGGCCAGAGCCAGGTCCATAGAGTCCATCAGCTTGCTGAACTTGAAGTTGGATGGATGAGTGCGGTACTTCTTGTCGCTCTGAATCTCACCGCCAAGTTTAGCCGTCTCAACTCCAAGAGAGCCGATGGGGACCCACCCAATTCCTCTAATACAGGAGTTCCATTCAGACTTATAGTCACACTGGAGAAAAATAAGCACAATTAGATTGCAAATCCAAGTATGACCTTGAAACCCCTTATGCAATGGTTCTTCTAAAGATGATAATCATGTTTATAGCATTCCATATGTATCAAAATTGTTTGTATTATAATTTATATTATAATTTATTATAACTGTTTAACTTGACATGCGATAGATATGATCATTGGTATTCGATTCAGCTTTGTTCTCACTCTGAGAAAACGTTATGTCAAACCATCAGCTTACGATGCATAGTTGTTTTAAGTCCAGATGGTCCAGTCCTAAACCTTTTAAACTCTCTTCTCTAGGTGCTATGATATGTAGTATAGGGTTTTGCTCTCAAATGAAGGCATAGATGACGTACAAATTGTAGATTTGATCATTTTCTATTCCAGACTTTGTTTTGATTCTAAAATACACAACTGAGTGAAGAAACAGATCAAATTAAAGGTGTGTGTCACTTACATCACTAGCTTGGGTGTTCATGGTGCGGCACAGCTGCAGGTGCATGTTGTCAGGGAGAAGGAAGTAGTTGTGAGGGATCTTTCTGTACCCAGCATAAGTCTGAACAGCAGATGCTTGCTTGGCATGAGCCAGGCTCATCATGTCCACTGGGGAGTGATACTTCAGCTTGGCCTTGTGGTAATCCTTCTTGTAGTTCTTGTCACTCTGCATCTTGGCCACTTCCATGTAGTGAACCAGCAAGGGGTCGTCCTGGAGGCTGCGGAAGCCAACATGGTGGCCCTTTGCCTTCTCATGTGCCAGCTTGTACTTGTACTGCAACAGAAAATAAATATTTTGTCATTCACATACACTCCAGTCTTGCATATTATGAGTTGTAGTGGATAAACAGTACTTAATGATTTGATAGAGCATGCCTTTCCCAACTTACATTACTGGCAATGGTGGTGCCAGTCTTGGCAGCCAAAATTGGGATGGCATCGGCTTTGAGGTTATAGCCCTTATTGGCCATCTCCACAACACCGGCTTTGTAAAGTTTCTGTGGAAAATACAGAGGGGATAAGAAAATGAAATAGCTTCGGCTTTACATTACCTACATACAGATTACACAGTCAGCAAAGACAACATTAATGTATATGTCACTTGCTGGGACTGACTGACACTATACTCAGTACTTGATTAATTAATGTAGTGAGACTGCCTTACATTGCTCATGGTGATGGCATTAGCCTTGGCCAGGACAATCTCAGGAGCATCTGGCATGACATGGACAGTCAGTTTGTCCTTCTCCCAAGCTGCGGTGTATGCTTTCTGCAAATAAAGATTCAAGAAAACAAATTGATAATGATGCTTAAGAAAAAGTTCACCGACAACACTTTTTGTCTCTGTGCTGCACCTTGTTCATGATCTGGTTGTTGGCAGTGGCCAGAGCCAGGTCCATAGAGTCCATCAGCTTGCTGAACTTGAAGTTGGATGGATGAGTGCGGTACTTCTTGTCACTCTGAATCTCACCGCCAAGTTTAGCCGTCTCAACTCCAAGAGAGCCGATGGGGACCCACCCAATTCCTCTAATACAGGAGTTCCATTCAGACTTATAGTCACACTAGAACAGAAAAGAAAATTACATCATAAATCCAAGGATGATGATGAGAACCCTTATCCAATGGTTCTTCTAAAGATGATGATTACATTTATAGTATTCCATATGTATTGTAATTGTTTTAATTGGAAATGTTATTGGTATGGTTTCTGGTATTCCATTCAGACTTGTTCTTACACTGAGAAAACATGTCAAACCATCAGCTTCTGATGCATCGTTGGTGTGAAGTCCAGATCAACGGCAAACCTTTTAAATTTTTTTCCTCTAGGTACTGAGATGTGTAGTATAGGATTTTGCTCACAAATGAAGGTGTAGTTGAAGCACAACTTGGAGAGTCAATTTTGTTTTTTTTTCAATTATTGTTTTGATTCTAAAATACACAACTCAGTGAAGGAACAGATCAAAATAAAGGTGTGTGTCACTTACATCGCTAGCTTGGGTGTTCATGGTGCGACACAGCTGCAGGTGCATGTTGTCAGGGAGAAGGAAGTAGTTGTGAGGGATCTTTCTGTACCCAGCGTAAGTCTGAACCGCAGACGCCTGCTTGGCATGAGCCAGGCTCATCATGTCCACTGGGGAGTGATACTTCAGCTTGACCTTGTGGTAATCCTTCTTGTAGTTCTTGTCACTCTGCATTTTGGCCACTTCCATGTAGTGAACCAGCAAGGGGTCATCCTGGAGGCTGCGGAAGCCAACATGGTGGCCCTTTGCCTTCTCATAATCTTTCTTGTATTGGACCTAAAAGAAAGAGAAAAAGGTGACATTTAGATCTTGTTATATGTTTCAGTCATGATGAAAAAACTAGTGATGATTGCATCTATTTGTATTTGATTGGTGGATTTAAAGTGCACTTACATTACTGGCAATATGTCTGCCTTGCTTAGCATGTAGTATAGGAATAGCATCAGGCTTCATGTCATATCCCTTGGCAATATCTTCCAGCCACTTGTGCTTGTAGTGACTCTGAGGACAAATAGGTGAGAGTTGAGACAATGTTTTCTATACAGTAGATATTCAGATGCACTTAATCATGATAAATTTATTGTGCTCCAACCTCGCTCATGGTCTGGGCATTAAATTTAGCCTGGAGGAACTCAGGGCTGTCTGCTGGCAGATTGTAGGTATGCATAAACTTCTCACCAGAGGCTTTATATGCAGCCTAGAGAAAGAGAGAAACAGAAGAATAAACATTGTGGATTTTATTTGATTCCTTGCATGAGGAGTTTTGGCTCAACAAGCATAACTATTTCACTTCATCCTAACCATAAGATTGTATGAAGAAATACATCTTCTATGAACAGGGGAAATGCTTACTTTGCCCAGCTGCTTCGTGTTGGCCATAGCCAGAGCCATGTTCATGGAGTCAGTCTTGCTGGTGAACTTGAGGGTACTGGGGTGCTGTCTGTAGCCCCTATCATCTAGGGCTGCTTTGGCAGCTTTGGCCTTCTCAACCTCCAGGGAACCAATAGGGACCCATCCTGAACCTTTGTAATAGTTGTTGTAGTCTGCCTTGTACACATTCTGTGGATACACAGAAAAACAGGTGATTACCACAACTTTTGTAAGGGTTTACAGTTATCAATGTGTATCTTTGTAATGCAATAATGCATTTGCAAAGGACTGAGGATAACAGAATTAAATAATTGCAACAAACACAACTGAAGACTGAACACATACATTACTCTGAATGTCCATCATGGAGCGACACAGCTGCAACTGCATGTTGTCAGGGAGAAGGAAGTAGTTGTGAGGAATATTTCTGTAGCCCGCAAAGGTCTGAACAGTAGATGCCTGCTTGGCATGAGCCAGGCTCATCATGTCCACTGGGGAGTGATACTTCAGCTTGGCCTTGTGGTAATCCTTCTTGTAGTTCTTGTCACTCTGCATTTTGGCCACTTCCATGTAGTGAACCAGCAAAGGATCGTCCTGGAGGCTGCGGAAGCCAACATGGCGGCCCTTTGCCTTCTCATGTGCCAGCTTGTACTTGTACTATATTTAAAAAAAAAAAAAAAAAAAAAAAATATTATTATTATTGTTGTTATAATTATTATTATTATTATTATTAGTAGTAGTAGTAGTAGTAGTGGTAGTAGTAGTAGTATCACTATTATTGTTGTTGTTATATTTTTAAATGCAAAATATTTAAACAGCCTCACTAATAGCATTTATTTTCAACTTACATTACTGGCAATATCTCTGGATGATTTTGCTGCAACAATGGGAATTGCATCTTCCTTCATGTGATGTCCTTTAAGCAGATCTTGACGGTGAGAATATGTGTAGTAATTCTAAAAAAGAAAAAAGGATACGATCAAAAGTTATGTTACTCTTGTATTAACACATATACTTCTCTATAGAACTATATCTGCATGAAACATATTGTTCAGGAATTCACTACTAACCTGGCTAATGTTGACAGCATTGTATTTGGCCTGCAACAGTTCAGGTGCATCAGCAGGCAGATGATAAGTGTGCATGAACTTCTCTCCACTGGCCTTGTACTCTTTCTATAAAATCACAATGAAAACAAGCCTTGGGTTATTGAAAGTCAAAAATAAAACTTAGAGAGTGAAATCAAGAGGCCTTTATGACACTGCACTAAATCATATTGCGTTTTCCACTTCTCACCGCATTGAGGATCTTGGCGTTGGCCTTGGCCAGCTCCATGTTCATGGAGTCAGTGACACTGGTGAATTTAATAGTGTCAGGGTGCTGTCTGTACTTTTTCTCATCCAGAGCTGCTGCTGCCGCCTTGGCTTTCTCCACCTCCAGGGACCCAATGGGGACCCAGCCAATTCCTTTGACTGAGCTCTCATAATCCAGTTTATAGTTGTACTGTAAAAAGAGTAGGGAAAGAGAAGAGACACCCGTTAGACCCAAAGCTAAGACATATTTACATATATTATGAGGCAAAATCCCTAAAAACGGAGGAAATGAGACTTACATCACTGGAGCTGAGGTTCATGCTGCGAGCAAGTTCTAGACTCATGGCATCAGGAAGGAGGCTGTAACGATGGTGGTGCTGCTTGTATCCAGCATAAGTCTGCACAGCTGAGGCATGCTTGGCGTGAGCCAGGCTCATCATGTCCACTGGGGAGTGATACTTCAGCTTGACCTTGTGGTAATCCTTCTTGTAGTTCTTGTCACTCTGCATCTTGGCCACGTCCATGTAGTGAACCAGCAAGGGATCGTCCTGGAGGCTGCGGAAGCCAACATGGTGGCCCTTTGCCTTCTCATACGCCTTTTTGTATTGAACCTTGAAGTGAAAGGATAAAAAAAAAAAATCTCAACTTGTATTGCGTTCAAAGAATTTTGAATGAGAAGGCAAGAGAGAGAAGATGAAACGAGGAGTGCATGCTGTTCTGTGCATGTAAATGTTTTGCCAAAGTAAAGACCTTTAAATGGAGATGATTCTTGATTCTTAGAGGTGTGGATTTTGTACTTACGTCACTGGCAGCATGTCTGGCAGCCTTTGCAGCGACAATGGGGATGGCATCAGGTTTCATGTCATATCCTTTAGCAATGTCCTCCTCCCAGGCAAGCTTGTAGTAGTTCTGAAATTAAGTATTACAGTGATATTACAATTAAATACATTAACAACTACATTTAAATGTATCCAAAAAAGCTACTTCCTAATTATTCTGTACGTAATGATTCAGATCTATGTAGTAATGTGTGATTAATATGCAAGTATATAACCTACCTTGCTAATGTTGTAGGCATTGCACTTGGCCTGGAGGAACTCAGGGACATCAGGAGGCAAAGAGTATTTCTGATGAACCTCCTCCAGTCCTCTCTTATAGAACCGCTACAAGGGAAGAAGACAGAGGTGGTAAAATTATTAATTAACAAATGCAAGTGCAATTTAATTAGTCTCTATTAATAATCTGAATAATTAATCCCAGTAAAATGAACAGTGAATGAACAGCGACAGTAGACTCACATCACTCCTCTGAAGCTGGTTGACCTTGGCCTGCAGCATGATGGGGTGGTCATCGATAGCTGTGAAGGGGATGGTGTCTGGGTGCTGCCTGTACTTTTTCTGTAGGAAACACAAGGGAAACATTGTGAGAATTATTCTGTGAATTAATCTAATGTCAAGAGGAGGAATAGTCTGTGTGCAAGAAGACTGGACAGATGTTGTGAAATACATACATCACTGAGGATCTCGCCAGCTTTCTTGGCTTTTTCAACGTCCATGGAGCCGAAAGGCACCCATGGGGTACCCTTGGTGTTAGCGTTGTAGTCGGCCTTGTACTCATTCTGGGAAGAAGAAAAACAAGAGGGAAAAATGTGGTGCCACTTCACTGTGTACATAAGAACTGCAAAACCTCATATTGTGGTGATATATCATTTGTTAATTTCACAATTGCCCAACACCAATAAACAGCCTATCAGCAATAAGAACTTTGTATGTTTGTTTAAGATGTTCATACTTACATCACTCTGGATGACATTGGCTTTCTTGGCGAGGTCCAGCAGTACGCTGTCGTAGGGAAGGAGGTACTGGTTTCTGATGCTCCTGTACCCGGCCATGCTAGCAATCGCCTGGGACTTCTTGGCCAGGGTGACCGACATCATGTCCAGTGTGGTATGGTACTTGGTCTTCAATTTTTCATAGTCCTTTTTGTACTCGCGCTGTGAAGACATCATTAGGAGACTGCTGAACTGTGCCGTTATTAACTCAGCACTAAATAAATGAAAATTTAAAAAGGGGAAATATCTATAGCTTTCAGTTTCATCCAGTAATTTAACCCTCAAGCAACTTACATCACTCTGGATTTTGGCCACGTGAACGGAGTGCAAAATCTTTGGGTCGTCATTAATGCTGAGGGCTCCAACCATCTGTCCCTTGTTCTTCTCATACTCCTTCTTATATTTAACCTGCAAGGAGGAGCAAAAAGATGTCAAGCATTAAATCAGTAAAGACACACACACACACACACACAGACACACACACACACACACACACACATTTCCTTGATAGAGTACGAAAATAAAATGGAAGCAAGAAATTCTCATTTCTTTAAATATTTATATTATGGCATACTTACATCACTGGCAATGTTCGTGTGAGCACGGGCAGCAAGTATCGAGATGGCATCACCCTTGACCTCAAACTCCTTAGCTTTACGTTTCTCCCAGTCATACTTGTAACAGCTCTGCAAGCAGATAATCATGCCATATAGGACTTAGAACATGAATGCAAATGAAGCTGGTAGAAAATTGCTTCACTTTCAGTGACCCTCTGATATGAAGCCTCTTTACAAATAAAGTGAAATTACTTACATCACTAAGGTTGTAAGCATTAACTCTGGACTGGACGAAGAAGGGGTAGTCTGGGGGCAGGTAACACTTGAACTTTGTCTCCTCATACTTTGCCTTGTAGTTCAGCTGCGAAAAGGGAAAGGTGATCAAAATTAGAAATCATCAACAATATTCTCAAATTCCTTATTATGACTCAATACCATCAGTTCATAGTGTGGTTGTAGGTCTCAGCTGTAGTTGTAGTAGCTCAGTTGTAGTTAAGAGACACAAGAAATTTGCACAGGTTTCTATGAATAGTTATTTTATTTCTTGTCACTGGAGGGCAGTGGAGGATTAACTGGGCTCTTTATCTAAGAGTTATGTCTCATAACCGTCACTTTCCCTGGCTCCCCAACCCCTCTCTGATCACAGGGTTTATTTTGGGCCAACTGAATGCCTGCTGCTATTTATACTACAGAGAGATGGCTCTCCCGTTTCCATGGTGTCCACAGAAAGACAGCTGGCCTATGTGGATGAATGGGCACATTTTAAGGAACCCTGTCGCTAACATGACTCCAACGCAGTCTGATGGTGAGCATTTGCTGACCATTACAGGTACTGAGTAAGTGTCCTTTTGTTTGAGTATGTAAATGAACACATAAAAAGAATTGTGTTTACAGAGACCCTGTGAAATTTATTTTAACACCTGTTTGAGTTATGTGAACAAACTGTCAGAGGATATTTAAATAATGATTTACTGTTATTTATTTGATTATATTCCATCATGTGCTAATCCTGTGTGGGATTTTAAGACACACCTCTTTCATTTCTAATGGATTTTTTTTTAATGGTATTCATACTATATGGAGCTCGTCCATGCATCTAGACAGTGTACATACATCACTTAGCTGTTGGGCGTTGACGGCGGCTTGAACCATAACTGGCGAATCCGAGACTTGAGTAAATTTCACAGTGCTTGGATGTTGCCGGTAAGCTTTCTGCAAAAGATTGCATGAAAAAAAATTGAGATTTTTATAACAAAACTGTAGAGCCACTACGAATAAAATTCTATTTTAAAGAAATAGCTTTTCAAAAAGCTATTAATCGAGACTACTTACATCTTTACACTTCTCAAGGCCCTTAGTGGCCTCATATTCAGGTGTAATCGTTTGAGGGAAGAAGCATCTTGTTTTCAGATCTTCATAATCAGCTTTGTACATTTGCTGCAAGACAGATTGGTGAGACAAAGTGTAAACAAAAGATTGTATCATCAATGAATACTCATAATGCAATAAAAAAGAATAAGGAAAGGAAAGCAAAACCCAAAGTGACTTACTTCATTCTTCATTTCCTCAATTTTCTGGCAATGAAGCATGTAGATATCTTCATAGCTGCCAATATAGTGGCCCTTCACCTCATTATCATACTTATCTTTGTAATGTACCTGGAAAAAAAAGAAATCAATGTCATAAATGTCTATAGTATTGAAAATGAAAACAATTAAGACACAGAAGAAACAGTGTAAGAAAGAAATATTTTTTTTTGTAAGTTCATCAAAATGAAAGTTTGTGTACTCTTGGAATTTGAGAGTCTACTCACGTCACTGAATTGTTTAAGAACTGAGTCCATTTGAAACTTGGGCGTGTCACAGTAGTTGATGCTGAACCCTCTGGATTTCTCATAATTGGCCTTGTAGACTTTCTGAAAATGAGAAAGAAAACAAATAATGAATGAATAGAAAAAAAAAAACATAAGTCATGGGACCAAAATAAAAAAGCAAACAAATAAGGGATTACACAAACATTCATTAACAAGAAATTTTAGGAACAAAATACAGACTGCAGACTCAGTGTACCACTAATACGATACATTAAGGGCTTAAACCCGAAAACTGCCAGTGAGACTTTTCCTCGGACAGCATCTCACTGTATACAAGGTCATACACACACCCTGAGGATCTCTCAGTTGGCTTACTTTACACCATTGGCAGGAAGATCCAGTTAGAAGGACTACTTGACAGACACTGTGTATCATCTAAACTATCAATAAAAATATTTTAGAAGCCACCTCATTTTCAATTAACAGCCTAGTAAAAGCAATTGCCAAATCATGCAAGCTAAATCTGTGGCCTACATGGGAGGCACTGAAATAGAGATCATGTCATAGTGCTTTCCGTTTTCACATTCAACACTGTGTGACTCTAATAACAAACGGTCATTCATTTTCTTTAAAATGTGGGTTGTCTATTACTGCAGTAAAATGCTAGTACAGGCAAATAGCTCCTTTCCACATAACTTTCTTAGTACACCTACATCACTGAGAATGGTGCCAGCATATCTGAGCTGTCTGAGCAGAGGATTCTCCGTGGCGGGGAGAGTGTTATAGTCAGACTGCGCCTTCGTCTTCTCATATTCCTTCTTGTATTGGACCTAAAGATAGAAACGTGGAGAACACAGTGAGTATGAGGAGGACAATACTGAGATGAGGAAGTGTTTTGATAGGGTAGGCTATAATGACTCATGCACTATAGTATTAATACATTTTAGTCATGATAGAACAACAAGTGTCCCTATAGCATCAATGTTTTCTACAGTGACGCATGTCTGCATTGTGTGTGGATGCGTGGATGGCCATGAGCTAAAGCTGAGGATCCCACGCACACATTCTGTTATGCACTGAATCCAGCTGTAACCAGGCACTAGTCACACTGCACACTGAATATGTGCAGTGAGAGTGAACCAAATGGAGATCTCTGAGCCATGCTGTGCATGTGTGCAGGCAAGACAGAGTAAACCTCTGCATCACAGTGGACTTGTTGACTCATACTCTGTTCTGAGACACAGGTCCACTTTCTACCATGTTTTCCGCATGAGATAGGACCTATAAAAATCATCTGATACCTTTGTGTGTGCGTATGTGTGTGCGTGTGTGTGTTGGCAGGGGGCGGGGAAGGGGTCACTCCATTATACTCACCGAGCTAGCGGCATTAGTAGCCTTCTTGTTTGTTTCGTAAACAGGCGTTTCTGTTTGCATGAAATAAATTTGGTCTTTTATATCCTCAAACTCTTGCGTGTATTTTCTCTGAAAAGGAGAGAAAATAGTTCAGAGGGCAATAGTTGAACACAGATGTAGAAGAAAAGATGAGTCAGTAGAATTATTGTACAAGTCCTGTATTATGTTCTTACATTGCTGAGGTTGTCCATAGCCACTCTGGCAGTGGCCACATCAAAGTAGGGGGTCTCACACCATTGACCCTTCACATTTTTATTGTAGTCTTCCTTGTACTTAAGCTGTAGGGTACAAAAAATAATCACAATTATAACAAGTACATTACAGAACAAAGACTATCTTGCTGTAGACTAAGATGTAGAGCACAGATCGATGATGATAATGTGCTAGTTATCTTCATTTGTTAGATGAAACACATTTGGGAATGACTGGATTCCCAGCAATTTCCTGCTATTAATGGCCTCAGTCTCTTAACAGGATCTAGAAAACAATATGTATCCAAGAGAGGACTTTGGGTAGAGTGTAAACAAAGGAAATATCAAAGCCGTACAGTGAATATTACTCCCAGTACACTTCACTTGTGGAATTGTTCAACCGACAACAGGTCATTAAGTTTAGGGGAAGCAAGAGTCAGGAAGGTGGATATTATTATAATCTGAGGGGAAGACATCACAGTAATGACCACAGTTTTGAGGCCATAGTTTGGTTTGGAAAAAAAATGAACTGACTCAGAATTCAAGTTCTTGCTTTTTAATTTGAACACATTCCAATGATTCAACACAAAAAGTTGAATGGTGCCGATGTTATTTAAAAGATAAGCAACTTAGCAGCAGAATGCCTTTTGGAAAAGTAAATTGTTAGGCCTAAAGTTATTATTAATCTAAAACTGTGCTCACTGTGCTAAATGTTCTACATTACAAATGTGTTTAACACTTTGGTATCACTTCTCATTGTGCTGAAAAAAAAAAAAACAACTAACTCAAAAGAACTATGGTGTCTGCCACTCTGTTTCTCCACTGTGGTAACAGATACACAATAGTATGCATAATCTACACATATACACAGATTCACTTACATCGCTGCGCTGAGTGAACACTCTCTTGGCCAGCTCCACATCAGGAGGGTCAGCCAGGGCGGTGTATTTGGCCTTACGCTCGTCATGACCCTTCTTGTAGTGAATCTGCGGGGACGCAGAAGCAGCAAGTGAAATTTACTGAGATGGTTAATTCTTCAAGATCAATATCTGACCTTAGCGCACAGTCTGTGACAGAGAAACATTGTCATGCTTCACCCTGATCGCACCTAATTGGATTGGTGAATTCCCAACCTCAGCAGAAATTGTTTAATGCAGTTGTGTTGAAAAAGGAAGTGGGGCACAACTGATGATTTTAATTGCCTTGCGAAAAATAGCTACATGGATGGAAATTGTCACATATGATACATCTCACTCAGCACAAAGAGGGGGGCCTTGAAAGAAAAAAAAAGGGAAAAAAAGAGGGAGGGGAAGATGTGCTCGACTGTATGACTGATGCTGAACAGCGATCTGCCAGCAAAGTCAATGTGAGGAATGAACTGCTCAAGTGAATTAAACAGTGAAATGGCACACTCACGACTCACTCACAGCCCTGTAGGAAAGCTGCCATCAGGCTTGAAGCCACGAAATGGTCAAGTGTTTCCTCATTTTTACTGAATAAATCATGTGTACGTTTAAATGAAAGTGTGCTAATTCAGTGTACTGGAAGAGATGCCAGTTGGTGATGCTCACTGCTGCACAAATAAGAGCATTTTTATGGAACTTCAATGTCAATACACTGGGTGTTTCCATTCCCTAAGTATTCATTAATCATAAGCAAAATCTGAATGCTGCATGTTGTTTAATTAATTTGAATGGTTCAGAGGAGGGTGTTTTATGTCTACTTACATCACTGAGGACCTCCTGAGCCTTGGCCACCCTACGCAGCTCAGGGCTGTCACTGTAGGGGTAGTACATGGTCTTCTCTTCATCCCAGGCCTCCGTGTATTGTTTCTAAATGCGGGGTTAAGTTATGAATTATTCATTGAAATAAAAAATCTTCTTATGTTTGTTTAACTTTTATTCCTCAAAGTAAGACATGGAAACACATTATTCTCATGTCAGCAGAAATCCTCTTTGGATCTAAAGCTGTGCTGTTTGAATGGCAGATTGTACTTACTTTGCTGAAGTTAGCAGCATTCTTCACGGCCAGGACCAGCTCAGGAGCATCCGGGGGCAGCAGGTACCTGTCCTTAGTTTCATCCCACTTTTGTCTGTACAGGACCTGGAACAGAAGAGTCACCCGGACGTCTTCAGTGATTATCTGCTGACAAACGGCTAGAATTGAAAGCTTATTACGCTGTTACAATTTCAGAGCACTGACCTTGCTGACCAACTCGGAGACATGTTTGACATGGGCAATCTCTTTGGCCTCACCATCGTACATGCTGCTGGTCTTGGCCTTATTGCCCGCCATACGGTATTTCACCTAGTGGGCAACAATAAAAATGATTTTTCCATTTTCTTGAATAGATCAAAAAACCTTTGGATTTAAAAAAAAAAAAAATCATCTTCATTTTGATTTTTTTTAAGTCTTTATTAAGCTAAAGGGAATGTCTACCTGACCTTGCTCAGCATTCATACAGTCACACACATTCTATCGCTGGCCACTGAATTGCTTCACTGAAGTGGGTGTTAAGCACCATGTTCAAAGACACCCTCACCGTACTTGATGAAAGAGGGAACATTATTGGTCATTCACTTTCCAAACCCAGATTTCAAGCTGTCCTCAGCTGGTGTGGGGGGTTAAACTAGAAATGCTCTACTCAAAATTAGTCACCCCTAACCTTTAGGTGACTGATTTGGGATCAGTGACACCACAGTCCTCAGTAGTACCTCACTGAGCTGCTCCTGGGCCTTCCTGATGCGGAGCATCTCAGGGCTATCAGTGATGATGGCAGGGGGGTTCCCTTTGGACTTGTCATAAGCCTCACGGTACTTATTCTGTCAGGAGGGAGGATCAAGGCAAAGTTAGAAAGTTATCAAATGGCCATGGTATGAAATGCAGATCACTGCAAAACCTTAGCCACAGAAAACAGAAGATTTACAATTGAAGCGGATGATCTGTGGTAGTGCTGTTCTTAATATAACACTACCCCGACCACACAGGTACGGATATGAAATTGTTGCTTACGTGGCTGAACTGGTCCAGCATCTTCTGGCTGTGGGCCAGGTATGGAGTCATGAACTTGGAGGTATCCACCTTGACCTTCTTCCTGACCTTCCTGGTGGGCAGGCCGGACTGGACATGGACAGGGGAAATTTAATTAACTTTCCTACTAATTTAATGGTCCAGGTTTCTTCATTACAGGAAACACAGGCAGGAAGTAAACCCATATCCACTTATAACAAAGATGCTACCCAAGCCATATGAAACAGGGATCGGTGGTACTTTAACAAACACATTATTCAAGGTATATTGTAGTAATAAACAGTGTAGTAGTAATAAACAGTAATAAATGCTAATTAGCTAATTAAATCTAGGTCTGACACTTTGAAAGGGACACACACTCTTACATTGTATTTTACAGTAAAAACTAAACAAACTAATTTGAAATTTGAATTTGAATTTCTGTGATCTTGCAGTACAACCATCTTACTCACCTTTAGTGACGCATGGCAATGAAAAGTTAAAATATGGTCAAGGTTTAAAGAGATACTAATGAATTAGTTGATTCAACATGGAATAAAGTTTGAGGGTGGCGATTATGGCATTATTATGTACTACTACTGAATATGGCCGATGGAGGGTGAATGCAGAATTTAAGACAGATAAAAGCAAGAAAAGGAATAATGCGAGAGACCACAGTAGTAATGAGCACACTGTGCAGCATGCATAGTCAGCCTCAGCAACACCTACAACTTAGGGTCATTTCATCTATTGGGCAGTAAAGCCATGCAGAACTAATTTATAACAAGTCATTAACTGTCTCAGTAGCTGCCTCTTGGTCTGGGACATCACAGTGAAAAAGCAGGATTGATAAATAACCCGTTTGTTCATGCGAAAGCAAAGTTTGCACTAAATTCTTTTAAAATTACTGACGCCAAAACTTTAACATAAATACCTGTCAAGACCAAAAAAACTATGGCTTACAGAGACAAAGCCAGACAGTGGATCATCTTTAACGGCATGCAAAGTATGGGATGCACCATTGGCTAGACACTGGAAGAGTAGCCTATACTGTTTTTGTACTGCTGCTTGGGAGGTGGTGCTTTACCTGTGTGACCTGGGAGGTCTGCCCAGTGACAGTCGTCGTTGTAAACTCCTCAACATACTACAAATATAGGACACACTCTGGGGTCTCAACATTGCCAGAACAAGTTATAGGAGAAACAGAACAGTGTATGGGATTGAGGTTGATTTTTCCCCAGCTCTGGTGTTCCACAATAACAACCACTGATTTGTTCTTATGCCAAACACCTCCATCCAACAGTATACAACAAATATGACACTATTACACTCTGTCTGTCAAATGCAGTCCTTGAAACAATTCAGGTACGGCATACGCCAGAGAATGTCATCATGAGGGATTGCTAACTTAACCTGTAATAAAATGTTCTCCACTCACAAAGTGACAATGAAAGTCCTCTGAGGTGAATATGCTTTAATTATGGCTGCAGTCTAATTAAGCCTGTATTCCACAGGGCAAAGAGAAGCCTATAATAGCGCAGGCTGCATGTGTGAACCTGACTGTCCGAATCCACTGATCCTCTGACCCTCCCTATAAACACCAGGAGCTCACATGATGCTATTCTTATTGTCTGTTATATTAGAGCTCACTGTCCTTGCAATCACTCAGCAATACACAGGTCAACAAACACCATTTCTGCCTAGCAATGTCTGTTCACACATGCGTATAAACAAGCTTCACGGTGAATCTTTTTTATCCATCCAAGAAGCACAAAGCACAGTAAGATTCCCACATACAGCCAACTCTTCCACGAATAGCACGTGTCTAATTTTAACAGTGCTCAAATACAGTGACCTCCACCAAGAAAACATCACAGCGAGACATTCTCAGCCACATAAAATTGGAAACAGCTACATTAACTAAGCTATATTCAACACCACGAGCCAAGTGGCTTAGATCAGGGGTTTTCCAGACAGTTTAACACAATTACACTTTCATTAAGCCACAGACCCTCATCTGAATTGACTCTGACCCTATGATGAAAAGATATTTTGGTTGATGTTATATATTAAATCATGTAGATATCATATGTAAACATACTTGAGATAACTTGATGCATAGTAATGATATTAAAATGTCCATTTAAAATAATAAGTTATTCTTTTTTGTACCACAACGATGCCTAATGAATGAAATTATAGTGAAATCCTATTCCTCAATTTGCTGAGGACCCCAAGGAAGCCCCTTAAGGACCTCTAGTGTTCCCTGCGCCCTGCTTTGAAAACCACATCATTCTAGAAAACGCACTCGCAGTCCTGCAACTTGCTCACAAAACAATTAGACCTGCAATCGAATCTGAAACAACCAGAGCTGAGAGAAAAAACATCTCAATCAATTTGACCAACAGTTGTAAGAGGCTTCTGTATTTGAATCTATCAGACAAGAGAGAACCATAATGTCCATTACTCCCCCTACCCCACCCACTGTATTATTTATGATCCAAAAAGACCCAGAGGAAGAGGGGAGGTAAGTAGCTTTTGTGGAGTTTACAGTAGTACAAAATACAACCCAACTTAATTAATCTGTATTTGTTTCCACACTGCTCCCTCTCTCTCGCTCTTTCCCCTCCCAGCAAGTAGTTTTTCCGTGCATCCGCCTCTCCTAAGCACATTCTACCCCTGTGACGTTAACAGTCCGAACTATGGGAGTGTGATTTACAGCATGATGGCTCGTCTCACTGCCCCCTCTCTCTCTCTCTCTCTCTCTCTCCATCTTCCTACCTCGATCTGTCAGTGTGCCGTAGATGTCCACTTCTAAATTTGTCTGAATGCCAGTCAGAGCGCCCGGCACTGCGTCTCTTAACCTTAAAGGGTGGGGAGTTTGCTGTTTTTTGAGTTGAGTTTAAACTATTTTGTTAACTTACATAGAATGAACACAGCAATATATACATTTTTAAAAAATGTTTGATAAAAAGCCCCACTAACCTAATAAATAGCCACAGATCAATCTTGAAATGACAGAGAAACAATCAAAACAAGAAAGCAGTATGTGCACATTTTTATATCACTAACATGAACAGCTATATGTTTCTCCCCATTCAGTAGATTAAATAAGAAGCCATCTTACTGTTTTGACAAAAACAATAAATTGCAAATGTTCTCCAAAGTGTAGATGAAAGTAGTAGTGAAATCAGAGTGTATTGTTTTGTGGGTATTCTTTTGTCCTCCCTCACAAATGATTTACATCTTTGCATTGAAGATGTTAAATCTATTTGAAGCAATTGATAAGTTATATGGGAGCAAAATGATAACAGACCACTGTTAGGGGCATTTAGTCCAAAACAATCATTAAGACTCCCCTATAAAATATCAGCAATATTAGAATGGGCAAATACAAGGCTAACTTTAATCCTATTTCACCAGGAAATAAGGGATTAAGCTGTTAGCCTTCTGCTTTCACTCTTCCATTGGACACTGAGACGGAGACCTCTATCAACAGAAATGTTCACAGACAAAATGGACTACAAATCCAGTATTAAAATATTCTTGCACCTCAGGGAGCTGAAGGTTCTGAATTTTCTTACCAATACAGTTCGCCAGTAATGACACACCACTATCAGAATTACATAATCATGAGAGTTTATCGAATAATTTGGTGTGAAACTCATAATAATTACATGGAAAACAACTGCAACCAATTTGAGCGCTAAGGGACTGAATCTCATTTAAATAGGGCATCTCATTTGCAACAAAAATCTAAATGGTAATTTCCAGAAACTGGCAGCTCCCCGAACTAGCATGTACCCTGTCTGCACTAGCTGTGCCGTAGAGAATATCATCCTAATTTGAATACCTTTCTACTATGGCAAAATATGTTCATCAGTGGGAAAAATAGTGTGCCTCAATCAGGAAAATGGCAGTCATTTTGTGGAATAAAGGTTAGTAATGAAACAGAATATGTCACCTGGAGGAATCTGTTGCAATAAATGACCTGGACTTTATCTTGCACTTTTGGCAGTTGTGTAATGATTACATCACTTGACTCTTTATTATGATGTACAGCTGCCAGTCAAAGTGCATGGTCTCAGGCAGAGGTAGCTCTACCTTGGAGGCCCTAAATATCACAGCAAAATACACTTTTACAGTTGGCTGTTAAGGGCAATCCAGCTTTTAAAACACATTGGGAGGTGTCCCTCTGAAACAGGATCCAGCCGACATGGATGCCTGGTTCCCTGAACTGCTGACTGGGAAGGTATCGTAACTAACTTAACTATTCATAGGGCCTGCCCTGAAGCTGCAGATTCAGAGGATAACCTCAGTATGCAGAATCATATCATATCATCTGGAATTATATCTGGATCATATTGAGGCTGGAATCCATAAAAACTAATATAGTCCTAGATCGAGTAAAAACTGCGCTGTATTTTGAGGGATGTATATGACATTATCAGAACTGTGCCCCGGTGTGCCTCAGCCTAATCCTAATCCATTCATGCTGTTGTCATCTATTTGTTCACATCTAAACCTGGTAATTATTGAATGAAAACAATGTTTTATTTCTCACCCAATGAAAGTACAATTCTACTTACCTCCTCCACAATTTCTTCCTCCTCAAATTCCTCATATTCCTCAATGGTCGCCATTTTGGGACAACTTCAGAGGTTCTACACAAAACAGAGATGACACTATCAGGCATTCATTATTTTCCAAAAAAGTGGTTTGGCTAAATTAGTTAAAACGAAAAGTGAAACATTTCCATCAATAGCACAGCATTCAACATAACTGTCTTCCTATCAAAGACATAAAAATCAACTTTTCAAAGAGCACATAATAGGGTTCGGACTATAGGACAACTAGGACAACTGCACCAGAGATATTTTAGGATGCTGCCAGCCGTTCTCCGTGGAACCCAAACTACTCAAGTATCAGAGCATCAAATACATTGTAAAAAACACAAAACATCAACATATAGATATCCAACCAATATGCATGCCATACCCGAGAAAGATCCCCAAAGGATTTCCAGCAACCTTATAGTAAGGAAGCCTCACTTGCCATCCACTAGGGTCCCAAACTGATATTCCAACTTTGTGATTTGCCTCAGTCCTAGACAAAATAGCAGAAAACTGTCAGAGACCTTGCAAATGGTGTAACAAATCTAAATAAAATGGCTCAGGTAAACGAAGGGCAGATTAGGTAGGTGTGACCAAGTGCCTAATAGCAGGCCTCTGGCTCTGAATGTTTGACAGCCTAGCCTCCCCCTCCCCCCTTGCCCCAACGCCACTCAGAGAGCTGTTCCCCCTGGCTGAAGCCTGG
Source organism: Myripristis murdjan (assembly GCF_902150065.1). Taxonomy (NCBI): domain Eukaryota; kingdom Metazoa; phylum Chordata; class Actinopteri; order Holocentriformes; family Holocentridae; genus Myripristis; species Myripristis murdjan. The sequence goes on from NC_044000.1 coordinate 24,324,843, forward strand.
CGACAGCTGCCCCACAGCGCTCCAGCTATTTGTCATGTAAGCCAATGCCACAGCCTGATTGGTTGACTTTGTTTAGCTATGAGATGCAATGCCTTCTGAGGCTGCAGGTTAAATATAGGATGGCATACTAACTACCCCTTTTTAGCACTTGATTCCGTTCTCTTCACATGAAAAAGAGGTTTTTCTCCTCAATAAAAATTTACAAAAAGAGCCAGGTGGAAGAGTTTAGGAAGATGGACAAAATGGACAGACTGGTGCTGAGATTTTGGAAGGTAGACAAAATGGCCGGAGAGGTGCTGAGATTTCAGAAGCATCCAATGGAGGGCCAAGTCTGATCTCGCTGACAGCTTGCAGGTCGGGGTTATTTGGGTACTCCTTAAACATGAGCAGCAGAGCCGTTCTTATTCCTCAATCAACTGACTCCCAGCATCCAGAAAGCAGCAAAGGATGGAAAAGATAGACGTCCAGGCAGGTGGAAGGCCATGCAGAGTGGAGAAAATCTAAAGATTTGTGTGCAATTTTCCTTTTCTTTGCTTACCAGTTACTTTAGAGTTTAATGGTTTCCCAAGCCGCCAAAGCCTCCCCAGCTTCCCTCCAGAGAAACCCAGGGCGACAGCACACAGCTGCAGTTTCTACCCGGGTTATCATGTGGCCCACACAGCCAATCAGAAGCCAGCATTCTCAGGTTTCAAAATCTAAATATACCTAAGTGATCCCTTCAGAAAAGAGCACCTGTTGAGGCGAATGCATCAGCGGTACAGTTATAAGGAAGGCAGTGGGGCAGGGGTGTTGGGGGGTGTCTCAGGAAAACAAGATCGAACCTCAACTCTTCAGACAGTACCACCCAGTGTGGAAGAGCTGGCACTGGCTGTGATGACAGCAAATGCAATTTGTGGTAGGAAAATGTATGGGAGAAGGTATAGCCATGGGACTGAATCCGAGAATGTATCTGTGAGAAGCCTGGCTGATTGTCTGGCAGGGCTGAGTATGCCAGATCTGTTGAGGTCATCTGTTAGCAGCTGACCCCGGTTGTGCTAGGTGCCGTCTGGAATCAGGTCAACATCAAACCGAACCAAACAGTTGACCCTATAAATATGAGCTGGGATTAAACAGCTGCTCCAGGTGATGCAGAGGTGACAGTATCCTGAAAAAAATAAATTCTGATGTATCAAACACAAGTGTCCTATCACTACTTGGGGTTAGGTCTTTAAGTGCATGATGAATCACCTTGGACTACTTGACATTTGATCACAACTGAGGGCTGTCAACATTTGGCACATATCACTTTTTAGTCTGTTAGGTACACTTTCAGAGTATTTACCTTCACAGTCGTGAGGTATGTGAAGATGATCTGTGCAAAAAGCTGGGCTTGTATTTTCTCCTGCATGTTGACTAAATCCTACAAAACAGTTTGAGTGACACCAATACATCAGCTCTGGAGGCAGATGAGTCTTATTTTCTTCCTGTTGTTAGATGGTCCATAAGAGGACAAAGTAAGGAATACACTATAACAACATATAACAAAAGAGACAAATCTATCTCAGCTCCAGATTTTCTAAGCACCACGCCAGGCTGCTGCTGTCTCCAATATTACAATCTGACCCAGTATAAAAAGCATTAAGAGTCATTTAAAAATACATCAATACCTATTTCAAGAATAACCCCTCCTATACAGTTAAGGTTTAGAGGTTACTGTGATAAAATGTAATGGCAGTTGATGAAAAAAATGAGGAGGAAATTGCATCGACTCAGAAAATGTAGATTTCACAAAACCGAGCACAGTTATGTGCATGGCACAAGAAATGCAGCTTTGTTTGGCTTCCTCTTTTGAAATGATGTGGCCCTCTCTGTCTCTCTCTCTCTCTTTCTGGTATGTCATGTCTCTACTCTCACTCTTCATGCCAGGAGTGGGGCGCTACAGGATCCGGATCGACAGCAACAGCTGAGAGTCTCTCCCTGTAGACATTCACAGTAGCCCTCCATTCTGTGATGCACTGGATCACTGCAGCTTGGTTTGCGTTAGTGAGGTCACTGCAGTTTTGATCCAGTACCTACAATTGCAGAAGAGGTAAAGTGTAGAAGATAATGACATGGAGTTGGTTAGAAAGTTACCTTAATTAGATTATGCAATATCATGGTGTTACAAGATTTGATTCTTTAAAACCAAACTTGAATGTAAGGTTTAAGAATAGGATTCAGTCGTTCATATTCATGATGTTGATATTTTGTAACACTTTCTTAAGTCATCTGGCTAATTTGCTGATCTTCCTTTGTTGAGTATCCCCCCGTTGCTGTGATCATAATGAAATACACTAGCTGGGTGGAAAACATTTTCACATTTTTCAGGCTATGGAAACATCCAGTGCCTTACACCTCAAGTTCAAATGTTACAGGATATCACAGCATTTAATGATTCTAGCAGTGGAGAAAATGGCTTCCCAATGCCAAGGACACAGCGAGTAGGGGGGCTAGATGATGCTTAGTCACTGGAAAAACTGACTGATAGGGAGACTAGAACACAGCAGCTGCAGAAAGACAGCCACAATATAAACACCGCCAACTGTTGTTGATCCTACCGCGCTAACACCACAGACAACAATTGATTCCACTGACACTGACACTTAGGTAAGAGGACTAAATGGGCATGACTCGTCAGTCTTGGCATGACGCCGCAAGAACAGGATAGGTTGCTGTGACCAACGATCCATGATAAAAGATCAAAACACACTGCTCGACCTGACCTTTGTAGCTCTATAATGAGTAAGTGACATCCTGGGTTGACAATGTACAGCACTTAATACTGCTGAATCAGAACTGTTGATTTTACAGACAGGGTAATCCCATGACAAGCATCATTGTGCAAGCAGGAGATACCAGCGATATTGTGGTATCTTCCCGCAAATCAGACCTAAATACTGAGTAAGCAGCATCAAAGGACTTTGCTCTCCAGTCGAATCATTGGCGTGACTTTTGGGTGTTGCTGTGGTACGAATCCGCTCAGTGTGGACAGGCAGAAAGGACTACCACGTTTCAATACATTTATCAAAATAATAAATACTAAGGGGAAAATGGTCTTTACTGTATATCCACGGATTTACCTTATGATGACAGAGTTACCACTGTAGGCTGTGTGACTTACCTGATGCAACACCTCAAGATGTCTCTCAAAATGCCAATTAAAATGTGTACATACAGAGGGGTAACTCTAGCCTGTTTCACAAAGGGAGGTAACTTAAGCTCTCGGTCAGTTACCGCAGTAACAGACTCCATGAAACGAACCTGGTCGGGACCAGTTTCTCTCTGTGTCCGCCCTCTTTCAGCCATCGTCCTCATTCAGTCAGTCAGCAGGCGAGTTTTGGCGTGGCGTAGTTCTGCCGTCTGTTATTTAAAATAATAATAATAATAATAATAATAATAATAATAATAATAATAATGATAATAATAATAATAATAATTTTTAAAAATAACAGTCAGTAGGCCTTGATTAGAATTCAGTTAGTAGTTAGGTGCAGGGCCGGGTCTAGCCAGGCATGTATGAGGGGGCAGCCACAAATATTGAGGGGGCATTGTGCTCCAGCACCTTTTACCATGTCTAACTGAATATATTTTGGGGGATTTAGTTTGAGGGGGCACAACATTTATTTGAGGGGGCCAGGCCCCCTCTTGCCCCTGCGTAGACCCGGCCCTGGTTAGGTGGCGACTTTTTTCACGAACATGGCAGAATTAAATATTCGTCGGGAGATGGTTATAAGAACAATGTTTTTATATTTCATCTTAAGCTGCTGCCAAGTGCGCTTCTCCCCCGCAGGATTGCACCTAAATGAAATAAATTAATAGGCCACCATTCAAACAGTTTTCCCCTGTAATATTATTGTGATTGCAACGGACTACATTTAAACTTACGCATTGACCCAAGCAGCAGTGTTCTCTCACGCCGCCTCCCTCTCCTTCGCCGCTGCAGCGGTGTTGCACTTAAAAAACTCGCTGTATGAATTCATTAAGATTTCCAATTCAACTGGGGTGAAAAACGCAGCCCGACGCTTCCCCGTTGCCATGTTTTTTTCCCGTTGTCATGGTGACTCGGCAAATCGGGGCTCCATTGACGCTGTCTTTTTATATCTGTGGTGCACGCGCTTAACTCCAGGTGAAACTACTCCGAGTTGATCAAACTAACTCAAATCAGGTGTTCTGGAACCGAAAACCCAGAGTTTCCTCTCTCAGAGTAGATCAACTCAGAGTTCGGGGTAAGACTCGGAGTTTGTTGAACCTGCTTCGTGAAACGGACCCATGGTGGTCAAGAGTAAAACCTACACATTCATTCATACACTTTAAAATGACAGTGCTTCCACCCAGTGTGAATCTTCATCATTTCAAAACTATCTGACCATGGTAAGTAAATGAGTATGAACGGAGTTCCTTTTAGTGTGAAATCCACTTATTGTTAACAGTAAAACAACCACAAAACTGCTCCAAAATGGTTATCAACCTAATAAGCACAGGAGTTTTTTTGTTTGTTTGTTTTGTTTTTGTATACATGCACACAGGATACAGAGAAAAAAAACTTCAAACAGCAGATCCATGCTTTAATCACTAAGTTTTTAATCACCAATTAAGGTCAGTGATTAAACCTTGCTGTGATTAAAGCATAGAACTACTTGGAGGATGCAGTATATTTTGCCACTTTAGAAAAAATCATACAAAACATAAAAGTTGCACCTCATCATTAAGACCACAAGATCCATTTTCCTCTCTCACCTATATGGCTAGTAATTTATACTCAGTGCAGAAGGAACTTAGCTAACACTAAGCTACGTATTGTATTTTCTTAGTCTTTGTGGCAGTTGTATTCTATCAAATGGTATTTCTCCATTCTGTGAGTGGCTGCCTGACAGATTTCATGTTTGGAGGTATGCTGGCTACACACTCAGAGCTTACTATCATGCAGGTGGTTTACATCCCCTCACTGTCGTCTGCTCACATTGTGGACCTGGCCTCCTCTGTCTTCTCTGTCTGAATCCCTCTCCCCTCTACTCCTGTAGCTGCTCTTTGTGCTCCCTGAAAAGCATCGGAGACCAAGAGCCCTTAAATTGAATGCTCTGCCTCCAAAAGAAATAAAAGCAAAAACTGAAGCTGAACATTTGAAACTGTAATTTCCCATCAATAATTAAAATTCCCACAGGTCAACTTGAAAGAAATACTCATTCATGACACATTGAAATTCACCTGAAACAGATAAAAACACTTTATTTCACTGTTTTTCATATGGGCTGAAAGGGTGAGAGCATACTGTAATTTCACCCTCAATTCTGCATGTTTCAGTCATCATCAGCTGTCACCGCTTGAAGATTCTGATGCAGGCACGAGGTTAATGTAAATACTGGACTGTACACACAGGGGGGCAATAAAACCACCACAGCCAGTCCGGCAATACTGCAAGGCCACACTGGGCGAGACTCACACACAGCTAAAGACAAAGTCCATGTACAGTCCCAAGTCAGCCACTCAGCTGACCTCTGTATCACTGTAAGGAAAACCGTGCAGAAATTTTAATTAGTTTCAGTCTCTTTTTTTTGTCCAATGTCCTCCTGAAAAGGGAAAGTTTCTTTGTTCTGAGTGTTTTCAGTTCAGAAGTGTTTTTGTAAAATAAATTAAGATGAAAGAATGTAATATCCTGGGCAGCAGCCTGGCCAAGTCAGCTCCATGGGGAGGAGTAGAGGAGCCATCCATCAACTGACCTCGCCCCCCAACCTCACGTCCAGAAGTGAAGAAAACAGAGAACAAGGGCACACTACTGATCCGAGGTCACAGGTCATCATCTCACACGCAGCCGTGACATCATCCACTCGAGACCCTGGCACAACCTGGAAGTACAGAAGAAACTGTCAATGATGGATGGGGAAATGGAGGGAAAAAAGACAGAAAGGTAGAGAGAGAGGCAGACTGGCACATATCAAGATTATAGCCCTCACACTATTCCACTTGATTAAAAAAAAAAAAAAAAGAAAAAGAAATAAATAAGTTAAAAAATGAAACTAAAAAATCTGCTTGGAATGTAAACATTTTAAGAGTGCACATGATGTAAACAACATTTTTGTGAGTAATCAAGAAGTCAGAAGAAGCAGCTCTACTCTTGCACCCCTGACCCAATTATGGTCCATGCTCCTTCATGCATACCCTATTCAGTTAGATCTGTTTCAACCAATCAACATGAAGCCCTTAAATGGATCAGGTGTGAAAGAGTAGAGCTGAAACAAAAACCTGCAGGGCAAGGGGTCCTTGAGGACTGGTTTGGGGAGCCACTGGTTTATGACAACAAGAATTAAAATAGAGAAACAAGCAACAGAAAACTAGGTGGCAACTGTTATTCTGATCATAAAGAGTCAGTTTGGATCACACTGGCTGTATTCCAGGAGTTTGTCAAGTGTTTCAGAGTTGAACATTTGCACTGTTTGTTAATACTAATCGCTACTGCAATGGGTTGCTATGGAAACAGTTTTCATCTCACAACCCACTTTTTCAAATTATCAGTATACAATGCACTTGAGGAAGCAGTTTTGCACCATAAAAAGGAGACTACATCAGTGAAACTTTTTGCATCTGATGATAGTAAGAGAGTGAGCTGTGCATGCAGTTCCCACCCCTCCCCGGTGAGGGCGCAGCAGGCCTGGATGTGCCACTGGTGGTCTTTGACCGAGGTAAGCTGCAGGCTCTGAGAGATCTCGGCCACTGACATGCAACCTTTCACATCCTGCTTGTTGGCGAAGATCAACAGCCCTGCCTTTTTCAGATCCTGCAGTGGAGATGAGAGGGATGGAAAAAGGAGAAGGTGAGAAATGAGGGAAGTGCATGGATTCTTTCAAAATCTGCCAGAAAGCCAAACACTGTATAACTATCTAAGAATATTGCATCACTCTACAATGTTGTCTGGGTATTTATAGGTCTACAATATACTATATTTGTGTACCAACAAAATTCATAACAATAAAAGATTAATGCAAGGCATATGTGCTGTTCTGTTTTTGATCAAATTCAGCAATAAAAAATGTTGTAAGCTTTCATCTTTACATATATATAAGAAATTGTTTGTTTTTTATGTCTCATTATTTATTTTGTGATACTCACTTCATGTGCAAGCATTCTGTACAGTTCCTCTTTGGTGACCGAGATCCTCTCTCTGTCTGTGCTGTCCACCACCACAATCACAAACTAATGAGAAAACAAAGTGAGGAATGATGACAGTCAGTTAACAAAGAAATCAAACTTTAACTATGCAAGCTTTTTGGCTGGGCTCCACACACAAAACCATACAGTATGTAGCCATTCTTCATTTAATATATCACTCTACACCAAGTTTATTATAGTTTTGCTTTTTTCATTAGTTTTTTAAAATTTTTATTTCATTTTGACTTTTTGTTTTCAATTTGAGTTTGGTTTTAACATATGTGTTTACTGGTTTATTTTAGTTTTTATTTTTAAAAATGCTTAGTTTTAGTTCAGTTTTTATTAATTTCAGTGTTAGTTTTAGTCTTTTTTGGGGACAGGGAGATTTGTCAGGGGTGAAATGCAAAACTGGCACAGCTAAAAAAATATATATATATATCATCATATCATATCCACCCAAACTACAAGGCTTATGCATGAAATAAACTGACAAAGACAAAAACTAGACTTTTTCTCTATCATTTGATTTTATTTGAGTTAGTTCGCAATGCATAATAATAATAAATAATAAACTCGCAATACAGTTTCAGTTAGATATTGTTATTTTTGTAAAGGTTTGTTTATTTTTATTTCAGTTGGCAAAAATGTTTTTTTCATACCTAGATTTTGCTATTTTGTTAGTTTTTTTGTTAACAACTTTGCTCTACACATGCTGCAAGGAGTGTCGAGAGTGGCTCCATCATCTTTGGAGTCACTTTATCTTGTTGGACTCTTGACGAGGCACCACAGTTCTTTATAGCTTTCTGTTTAATAACATGCTTTGAGAAGGCTCAAAGATTTGTGCTGTCAAAGATTTATTTAAGAACTGCATTTCATGTGAACAGAAGACTCCTTTTATCCAACCAACAGAGTGAAGACAATTTACCGGGGGCTTCCCCATGAGAGCTAAAGCATCAAATCATTGATCACAGACCACTCAGTCAACTACAGATCTTTAAAGAAAATGTTTTTTTTATTGCTTGCTTGTTCAAAGTGTCAAAGAGGGTATTTCTGTAGTCCTTCAGCAGCAACACTGATGTTGAAAATATGCTCCACAAAACCCTGAACTTAGGGAAAAAATTCAAAGGGATTGTGAATTTCTGACTGAGGTCTTTAATAACTGAATTAACATTATCTTATGTTTAAAAAATGTTAAAACAGCTTCTTTAAACCAAATATTCCTTCCCATTATTCCAACACAGCCGCACAGTACTTCAAATAGGTCAGCAGTTAAACTTCTATGCAGCTGTATGAGTGAATTTTATAGATTTTTCCATGTGTGAAGCTTACTTACTGACTTACTATTTTAAATGCTTAAAAGTATATTCATCAACCCTGAAACTTGTGTCACTGGATTTTCTGATTGCCAGAACTATGAATTTAAAAAAAAATAATTAAATGATGAACAGCCAAATCTGATTTTACAGAGACAATTCTGAGTCAGAGTCTCCACTGAGAGCCACATGAGTCGTGCCACTCTGTCTGTCTGCTCTCACCTCTGTGTTTGTGTAGTATGTGTTCCAGGATGACCTCAGGGACTCCTGACCTCCAATGTCCCACATCAGGAAGTGGGTGTTGTTGACTACTATCTCCTCCACGTTGCTTCCGATCGTAGGAGAGGTGTGCACTACCTCATTCATTGAGCTACGCCGTAAAAATAAAGGAAAAACACCTTTAGGCTATGAATGATGCAAGCAACATATACAACACCAGGATGTCTGCAGCTGTTAGATAAATAGACTGTTAGACCCCTCTAAGACAAATTTTAATGAAAATGTTTAATGAAATGTTAATGTTTTGAATATATAATCTATTTCTTAAGTAAATGAGTGCTGCAGGTAATTCAGGTAAGGTAAGCACAACATATTTCATCCAAAAGAAAGGTTTGTGTTTTGTATGTTTTAGTTATTTTTAGTTAGTTATTTTCATTATTAATTAGATCGTTCTAACTAGATGATTTTAAATGGTGTTCTGACAGTTTCATTTAGGTTAGATAGAAGGTGCTACTGTTATAAATCTACCCACTATTTTTTCCACAGAACCTGGGAAGATAAATACCAGGATTTATTCTCTTAGCTCTCTATCTACAGAGACAATGACAGGTACATATCAGGTGTACTGGGTTAATCTACCATAGATACTTTTCCAGCAGGTACAATAAAAATAAAGGCAGTAATAGCTTAGGAAGAATTTAAGTTGTATATCAGCAATATTCATAATAATAAGGCCTTTTAAGGACTTTTTGAGCAGCTGCAGACATCCTGAATTCATCACACCACAGCATTACATATACTGATAAAACTGCAGCAAAACAGAGCCTACTGAAACTGGTCAATACAGATACTCACAACTGATAAAGAATAGTGGTCTTCCCAGCATTGTCGAGGCCAACAATAATAACCTTGTGCTCTGAAAGATAAAGGGAAAAAAAGAATTCAAATACCAGAGAATGACATCAATGTCCAGGCTGAGCTACAGTATGAGGGACAACCAGTGTGCTGTAACACAGATCTCTGACTCCCGAATGATCTCTGCCAATGTCTAATCTTTGTTTAAAATGGGTCTAAAGAACCGCCTTGAGCATCCCAAACAATGGACCCTCTTTATGCTGGACTGTATGTTATATATAGTACTACACAGTATAGTATGGTAGGAAGTATAATACACTAGGGATGCACGATGTTTGATTTTTTTTGCCAATATCTGTTATGCCAATATTTTCCAACTCTTGGTCGATTGCCAATGCAGACACCAATATAATTTATGCATTTTTATTTTTATTGAACATTTTCCTTCCGACAATAGCCACAAGAAGGGAAAATTTCACATATCAGCATGTCATATCAGCAGAAAGTTTTATTTAGCGCTGATGCCGATATTTCATTTGAAAGCTGATATCAGCCCATACTGATAATGTGCCACTATAATCGTGCATTCCAGTAGTATAGTATTATACAGTATTTCACGGTGACAAACCAAACCCTTTCCTCACGTCCAGCATCACTGAGACATTGTGGTGCTGGAAGCAGCACACTGCCTCACAGTTACAGATGAGTTGGTGGGTGGTCTTAGCGAGCTTGCTCAGTCAGGCTGAACCCGGCAGCAGCTGTTGAGATTACATGCATATTCTGTCTTTACCTCTCACTCACTCAAGCAAACACACATCAATTCTCTCTGATTTTTTCACACACACACACACACACACACACACACACACACACACACACACAGCTAGCTCCACTGATCAGGCAAGTGGCATCCAAATACAGACCCAGTTCAACATCATGTAAACTGACATATACATTAGATGCTGCACAATTACAAACATAAACAGGTTCTACCTACGAAAATGCATGAACAAGACATGACAGCTATGGTGAATTGTTAATGGAGGCGAACAGGCAAAAAATTACAACACATCGGGGCAGTCCAAGCCGCTTTTCTATAAATCATTTGTGACACACCATCCAGCCGCCAACATCAGCAGCAGTCAGGGCTAAATTCCAATCTGGGAAGTGAAATTATGACCCCGTGCCTCAGGTCATGTGACAGCACATGCTATTGGTTGTAGTAAAATGGGGAAAAGTGGAAAGCCTTAAGAGCTTGGCAACAACACTAAAGAATTTAAAAGGGGACATACAAAAAGGTTCAGCCTGGATTCTGCCTCTACATGTTTTAGCATATCTTGTCAAACTAATCCTCCTGTTTAGTCTACAGCTGAGCCTAGCATCAGACAACATGACACATGCAGGCACACAATAAAGCTGCATCTACTGCCTTTTGCTAACAGGTTTAAGAGCAACTTTAGTCATTTCAAGCTGGCTTCAAGGTTATTTCTGTATTAAAAGCAGTTAATGCTATTTCTTTAAACAGATATGTGAGCTTTGAGTCATTAAGTCCACAAGAATAATTAAGATGCAAACGTATAATGTTAGCAATTGTCAATGTCAATGTGTATTGTGGGCACAGGAAAAAGACTAACATTTTCTTAGGCTTACAATTTCCTTGATTTCTCATTTTGTTGTAACTTGTAAAGCAACAGGAAATAAGCCAACAACTTTTACGAAATACATCTTTTAGGCTATATAATGGCTTCCAATGTTAATTTTGGTGAAATTAACACGACGGTGCTTGTTTTCCAACCAAGAAAGAACAAAGATTTCTGCAACTTTGATCGAATGTCCATGACTTTGCCATGACTTTGCAGAAAAAAGGTCAGACTTCTTCCATGACATCACAGGTGTTGTCCTTCCTGGTCTCTCAATGTCATTTATCATCTCAGAAACACCTTTAAAGAGTAGTCTGATTTCCACTAGTTTGGACTGTTGAGGCAAAACTGTTGACAGCCATCATCTCATGCAAGATGTGTGAAACAAGTTATAAAATATGTTCTTTTATTCCTGTAACGTGACCCATGAGCAATATTTTAAGCTATCCTGACATCCTTAGAAAAAAAAAAAACCCTGACTCATTTTGCCTGGAGTACACCTCCCTAAATCCCATAGTAATCCAGAAATTCTATCTCCAGTGGGAGCCCTGCCAAACTGGACTATTTGCCTATAAAACCAGACTTCTGTGCAAGCCCACATACAGTGCATCTAGGTTACAGCTCCTAAGACAAAACAAACAAACAAACAAAACTAAAACCTCACTGTAACTGAGGAATTGAAAGCAGCTGTCTGCAAAACAGAAATTCACAGAAGCGAGCTGTGGGCCTTATCTCAGCAGCTGTACCATGCTGTACGTGGTACACAAGAGCCCTGAAGACAGGAAGTTTATCTGGTACTTGTAACAGACTACAAGCATTGATGAAGGTATGGTGTAGTCTGTCACCATTGTTTGGAGGTCACATGTTAGTCTTGTGCAATTGAAGTGGCTGATGTTAAGATCTTGTCTCAATGCAAAGGTCACCCAGCTGCAGCTCCTTGCCTATAACACTTGGGATTGTGTGCAACTTTTTGAGAAAACAAAGCAACCCACAACCAACTGCAAGCAAGTCAGCCTCTACCATCTTTGCTCAACAATGTGTTCTTCTCAGAGCAGCCTGTAAATAATAGGGACTGGAAAGAAATTTGATTCACCTAAGTATCACAATTCTTTTTTTAATGGTTTTTAATCCTTTTTTACTGAACTGATCTCAATTTAGGCTAAAATTAGGCAAGGGAAAAACTGGCATGATCATTTTCAAGAGGGTCCGTTGACCTCTAACCTCCAGATATCTGAATGAGAATGGCTTCTACTGGCACCCACGGCTCTCCCCTTTGCAGACATGCCCACCTTATGCTAATCATATATACTTTGGCACACAAACCATGTAGCTGTTTGCATGCAGTACAAAAGTGATACTTATTTTCGCCTATTCTAAAATGGCATATTTCTACCTCTTAGAGCTGCATAAACTGGAAATCTGAGACTCTTGTGGATTCAATGAGTCACATTTGATTCATGTGTGATGATGTTGGCCCCCATAGGAGCCATTTCATTGTAGTGAGACCATTTTTTTTCCAACTTGACATCACTGTATAAAACAAACCACTGTGAACTTTAAGGAAAACAGAGCTTCGGGAAACTTTACATTAACAAACTACAGCATAATTCAAAAAACAGAAACCACAATTAATCATCATATCGAATCGCAATCAAATCACCACCCAAGTAATGTGATATTATTGAATCAGGAGAAATGCATAGTAGCCCAACCCTAATACAAACAAAGGCAATGTTGAAAGTCAGAAGTGAAGAGACAGGTTTCAGGTGAGGTCATAACACCTGTGACGTTAACCAAAGGTGACACGAGCATAGTGACAGTAAAGGAAGTATGATCCACTCTGAGGCCACTCATTAATCCTGTGTGAAGGCGTGAGCGCCCTGCTGATGTGGCTGACTCCTTGTTTATGAACCACAGCCACCCCTTACAATCACACATGAAAGCGACAGGGGTGGGCTGTTGTGCAACTTCACCAACTCTGCTCTGCCAGCTGGGACTCATATTACAATGGGTTTCCAGCTAACCGAGCTATCTCTTTACTGCTCGAGGATCAGTGGCCAGGGATTGATTTGGTTTCACCAAACGCTAGCTCTACATTGCTAAGTGCATGAATAATATAAGACGTCTAAAGCTCGTCACTGTGGCCAGAAGGCGACACACAATTATTTCGGTCATCTTCGCTCCAGTTTCCATCCTTGTTCATATTTCTATCTTTTTATAATCCTTGTTCATAGTGTTTATATTGCTTACTGCTATTTATCATGTGTATACTGTATATTTCTTCTAAATTTGCACATTGACCTACCTCTATGCACATTTTATACACCCATGCACACGTTTTTTTTTCTGTTTTTTTTTTTTTTTTTTTTGCACATTGCTTTTTGCACACTGGGTTGTACTTAGGTTATTCTGTTGTACTCAGATCTTATTCTGTTATACTTAGATCTTATTCTTTATTTCTATTTTTTTTTTATTTACTTAATCTGTAATCTGTGGATACTGCTGAAACAATGTGAATTTCCTGCGGGATGAATAAAGTATCTACCTACCTACCTCTCAGCTCAAGTAGACACACTTAATATTTTGTACAGCAATGAACTGGCACAAGCTAGAGAGTGATAAAACAATGCTGTACATACAATGTTAATGTAAAGAGAAAGACTTCATGGTAATAGAAAGTGTTCCAATGGCCATTTTAAACATGTATCTCCGGTAGCTAACATTTTGTAGTAAACTCAGAGAGGATGAGCATCAGATAGCTGGGTGCCTGGCTAGGAGCTAGGCTAATGTGAGCAGAGCAGTCACAGCTGACCTGTCTTGCATTGCGGGCCGTTTTTTTTTTTTTTTTTTTTTTTGACAGACAGCTGAGCTGGCAACATCGTCTTCGCTATTTTTCCACTAGAAAAGTCACGGTTTCAGCCTTACCTTGGTGATTAAAAAGCCTCCATAATTTAGTAAAAAGTATTCCCATGGTTGGTGGTGAGATTTTATGTCGCCAGCTTGTGAGAATCCGTTGTAGCCAGCTAGCGTTGATGCTATCCAATGCTATCAACATTAGCTAGCTAGCTAGCTAACTACAACGCTGTGGGACGGGGTGAAGAGCTGTCAGAGCTTGTGGATAATTCCGCCATACTTGTATTAATTATAATTGTCCCATGGGATGTAAATACAAGTGTGATTTTACAGCTGGTATCGACACACTTATGCAACGTTATTGTAGCTTACTAGCTGGCTAGTGTCATCTGGCTGCCGAAGTGCGCTGCGCTAGTTAGCTGTCAAAGTTGCGCATGCGTGTTGGCAGCTGGGTGGTGTCAAAACCCATTCAGTGGACTGGACAGGGGAGAAATCACTTACAGTGTAATTAAATACAACTTATATAAACTGCAGTTCACATTCAGAAATCAAAAGAGGAAGAAATTTTGAAGCTGGGGGAAGTCGGTAGGGGCAAAATTTTATATTGATGCGCTGACATTTTTTGAGATACGTAGTACAGTAGGGTCTTTATTTGTTATTAATATTATTATTATTGTTGTTGTTGTTGTTGTTGTTGTTGTTAGAGTTAGGTAAGGGACACACTTGAAGCCCATACAGGAATATTTTGGTGGTTTTTTTTTTATTGTCTCTTTAAGTTAGTAAGTTATATTTATTCCCCTTGATACAATGTAGCCCAGAGAAAAACGCATTTGTGTTTCATCTGTGTGTTTCTTTTATGTATTTCATTAGATTGCAGCATGTTTGTCATGTGTGTAAGTCATTTATGTATTTCGTTTTTTCCCAGTCTGTGATGTTTAGTGTGCAATTTCATAGCTCCCCAATTTGCCTCTTTTTGAAATGAAACACTGCAACTGGCCTGGCGGTTTTAGTTTCTATATTAGTACAGCTGCTAACAATATAAGTGGTGGTAGCAGTAGTAGTTATTATTCTATTACAACCACACCATGTATGGGTGCTTTGATGTAAGCACCAGTAGAAACACTTACAACCACATGTAGGAACACACACACACACACACACACACACACGCAAAGTGTGAGAGTGAGGAGGAGAGGACAGTGGATGACAGTAATTTGAGTAATTTGCAAGGAAATTGATGGCACTGAACAAAAGACATTGTGGTCCATACAACAGCATAAGGGCAGTTTATTCCATTACAATTGTAAAATGACAGTGCACACAAACTTACTTCTAATCAATGCATCATTCTCTCACAGGCAGTATTCAAATATTTTGGAATTCTTGCGTACGCTCCAGTTTTCTTGAAACAACAATAATAGCTACTGTAAGTATGGCAGATAAGAACATAAGTCTCTGTGTCATTGTTTTTTTTTTTCCATTTTTTTTTTTCTTTTTTTGTCCAGAGTCACTGAAGCACAAAGAGACCTCTGGCCTATAAACCAAAAAAGTCAAACTGAACATGAATTCCTCAACAAATATTAAATAACAAGATACCAGATATGTCATTAAAAGGTAATGGTATAATTATCCTGTAGTACTTTTGAGCATACAAGTAAATTCACCTGATCCAAGATGCAGGGAACTGAGCTATCTCCACAAATGCAGCATGTCAAAGACATTGTGACAAAATGCAGTGCACGCTCCGGCCAAGTGCTTTCAGTAAGTAGTTTCTCACTCATCTGCAAGGCTCTTTTGAATTTCAAAAGAAACACAATCAAAATGCTATAGCTGACGATATGAAAGAGGCAGAGATGTTCTATAGCTACTCAAGAAATATAAAAAGCTTTGATGGCGAGGCTTAATAATTAAAGATCATTATAAAACAAAACGTGATGGAGGAGAGTTACCTTTTCTGAGCAGCCACTGGAAGACGTGTGCAGGGCTTTGAGTGGAGAGATGAGAGGAATGTCGTTTGACGTTCTAGCAGTGAAACTTCAATTCAATAACGTATCCATTTCTCTATCAGTCATGTTAACTACCTCTAACTCTGGATCCCTTAGATACAAGTTACTCACTAAAATACTATTATACACTTCCAACTGATGTCCTGCCAAACACAATACAGGTTAACAGCACTTGATAGATGCATGGCATATTAAAAAACATGCTGGCATGACGATTCTAGTGGTGGAAGTAGTCCTTCCTTAGATTAAGAGGTTTCTCTGTAACAGCTAAGTAAGAACTATGTTACAAAGACCCTTAAAATTCGACTTAACTGACCTGATGCACTGGTAAATATCACTTGGTGTATATCACTAGGCTATATTCATATCAGGCCACCAACCCTGATCAATTTATGTAACCCTCCTCAGATGGTTAACAGCACGTATGCTACATCTGTCAGCCCAGTTAATGCTCTAAATTATCTCTAATGGCCATACCAATTCCTGAGGATGGAAATCTGTTAGTTTTGTGGCAGTTCTGCATGATTTTCTGTATGTCAGTGTCCACTGTCCATGTGGTTAATGGCAAAAATGGCACTAAGTGTGATTTTTGAGAAAGAAGAGAGACCCAGGGAACTCGTGAACTCCCCCAACAGAGCACATGTAAATCCGTGACACCTCAAAAAACATAATCTCTGATTTTGGGAAGGGGTTTCCACAGGATTGAATAAACACACACATCCAAGACAATGGCAAACAAACTTAAGGAGCATTATCAGTAAAGATGCATCGCACTCTGCTTCTACCAGCTCCTGGACACGTGCAAACAGGTTCTGTGCTGATCATCACCACTGGGTGCTTGGTGCTTTCTGGCACTGGCTTGAGGCAGGTAGTGAACTGTAATGACAGTCCCACCTGCATGCTACAGTAACAGCTGAGATGGCAAGGAGAGTCCAGAAGGGCCTAAGTCGCACACTATCATCTGCTAGTGTACCTTGCCTCAGTCACAAGCCACATCTGGGGCAAATTCACGTGAGGTCCAGCTTTTAGCCTTCCCTTTAAAACACAACCAGCCTGCTCTTGCACTAGTTTCAGATGCAAACCCTTCTCTTGTTCATATCAAAAACAAGAGCAGGAATTGTATTCTTAGGTTGGTTCAAATGCCCAAATTGGCAAGAACCAATTCCAGGGAAGGGTAAATGAGGTACTACACATCAGATAAGAGGTTGTTACAATCCAAATAAACTGGAGCCAAATGAGTGTAGTAGTTTCAATATGTTTCAGCAAAGCTGCCTCAACTCTTAGCTCCAGAGAAGCCTGTACTATGTTTACAGCTCAAAGCCTGTGCCTCGACTCCTGGCTGTAGCCTCCTGGGGAGCCTCGGTTGCGATGAGGCTTGTAAGAGTCCTGGTAGGGGTCCTGGTAGTCCTCCTCCACCAGAGGGTAGTGGTCCCGGCTGTGCTGGGAGCCAGACGACAGGCGGTTGCGGTTCTTGCGAGCCCGTTCGTTATGGTAGTTCTCATCGGCAGGCATCAGGCTGCGGCGCTCGACCGGTGAATGGTCTGCTGTTGTGTGGTTGCTGTTTCGGTTTCTTTGGGCCTGTCCAGGAGAAGGAACACAGATGGTCTATAGTGTTTTTCTCTGCCACACATTTGCCACAACAATGAGGCAGAAGATATATCATCATACAGGACTTTGTATATCAAGCAAGATGAAAAAAATTAGATTTATGTAAGAATTTGATCAAATCTAAACATTCATTGATATTCTCAAGCAATAAATTTGACTAGAAGGGGAATGTTATAGGTATAATGGCAGAGCCCTGAGGATTAGATCAGTGTGACCCCTATAATAAAGCAAACTAATTCATTCAAAATGTTGTGTCAGAATATTTAGGCTTCACATCATCAACCCAAGAGGCTGGCCTGAACAGGTGAATTACAGTTTTGATCACATCCCTTTAATTGCTGACGTGGAAATGAAAATGAAACTACTGCAGGTGGCTATCTGTCACACAGCCGAGCGCCGTGTTTTTACTCAAACAGAAAGTCTGACAGCAGAAATAAGTCATGCTTCTCAAGGCTGCGGCTTTAAGTTACTGTAATTTTACAGCGATTACTGGGGACCCAGCAGTCCCTTAACGTATGTGTGAACTTCCTGTCCTAGAGACGGATAAATTAGAAGCTCCATTTTAGAGAAACAGAATTTTATAAAAAAAAAAAAAAAATACAATGTTTCATTTGAAGCCAATCTGATAAGTTCACCTGTATAGCAGCAGGATACGGGGAGAGAGCGGTGGAACCCAGGTTGCGTCCCAACAGGGGGTTGAGCGGTGTACTGAGCGAGGTGTGTGTGGCGCGCCAGTACGCCTCGAGGTACTCCGCCAAGTGTTCACATGCATCTTCCAGCTGGTTCTCATCCAAGATAATATCAAACATCTCCTAAGGAGGGAAAGAGAGAGAGAGAGAGGTGTAGCTGCTGCTCCAGCTGCATTTGGAAATAGTTTACAATTCACACCTGTGGTTCTTACGAGACGAAATTAAACAACTGAACGCTGGGTGCAAGTTGCTGATTGCGAGTGTTTTCAAAGTTTACTCACGGGTGGACACTGCGCTAGTTTGTCTGCTGCCACAAGCTGCACATTCAAGTGTTTGCTTTGAGATTTCCCTCTTGATTTGATCAGCCGCTGGAGAACCTGTGGGCAGCATGCATGCAAAAATAGGGTTATATCTCAAATCCCAACATCAAAGACCCACAACATCAAAAACAACCCTTAATATGTCTGTACACAGGCTATTTTCTTTTCATGACCATTATCTGTTCATTACAATTGCACTCTGAACTTCAAGACTCATGAGTATATATTCTGCCAGGAGGGGGCAGCAACTCAGAGACCACCTGCCACTGTGACAGGGTGGATATTGGCCTAAGAGGCAGCTTTCAGCGTTACCTTGGGCGAGGACACTTTAACATGGACGATGATGGGTGCTAATGAGGTCTTGATGAGCTGTGCTGGGTGGTTGATGGTGTCAGCATCCAGCACCACCAGCTGCAGAGATCTGGCCAGCTCAAAGATCCTCTCTATCTCACTCTGGACCTCCGCTACAAGAAAACAGTGACGACACTCTGAAGGGAAGCATCTAGCAACATGTATGTTACACTTTATGTGGAAAGACAGTACATGTACACGTGTACCAGTCAATGTCTGTATTTCCACAGACATTGACTGACCAGCATGGTACATATGTTCCTACATTTTCTAGTGATGTGCTAAATATACAAAGAGCTTGACAAAAACTCCCACTAATCTCAGTTCATCTGCACATCCCAGTTCAAATGAAAACTCTTTACATTTTAAAAAAGTAAATCTAACAATCACATAGCACAGACATTATGTTTCAGATTAAGAATAAACACAAATGCATTACATGACTAGTTCAACATGTATTTGTATTTGCATTTGCCAGATTTAACCAAACTGCTAGTGGCCATATGAAGGTAATTACCAGCGGTGGAAAGACTAGAAATTGCTACTCAAGCAGAAATTGTGTTAATTTACTGATATTTAGACACAAGTAGAAAGAGAAGCACCACTGTAGAAATCTGCTTAGCTAAAAGTAATAAGAAGCTCATTTAAAATGAGGATCTAATTTTGTTAAGATATCACCTTTTCTATGCAATTCCAAAAGGTCTAGAGTACAAAGTTCATACTCATTTCTTTTAATTGGAAATTTTGAAATTACCAAAAAAAAAAAAAAAAAAAGTTACCTCCACCCCTGGTAATTAAGTTAAATGCAATATTCTCAACATCCACACGACATGCACATCATTGAGTAGGACGATTCCGGTAGCTTTACCAAGGCTGGAGCGGGTGTTGGATCTCTCAATGATGGCCCTCTTACTGGGGTTGTTAAGTACTGACCTCTTGGCTAGAGATATGTCAGCTGTTACCCTTGTGATGGATATCCTGAAACAGAACAGCACAAGTCATAACAGAGAGTGACAGCGATATGATCCACTTGTGCAGTGCTGATAAAAGCCAGAACAGCACCCTGTCAAACCGCGGATGCTGCCTTGCTTTGACTGCTCACCTCCCATCGAACCTGTGCTTCAAGAAGTCAAACAGGGCCTTCTGCATCATATCTGTCACCTGTGTCGATGAAGGAGGGCGAGGCAGAGGGAAACAAGGGAAGGGGATGGAAAGGAAGGAGATTGATCAATAAAAGAAATGCAGAGTAGGGAAGCAGGTCAAGAGGAGTAGGCTACATAGATACAGACAGGGTATGAGCAAACAGATGGTGTTTGTAGAGCCGTGCAACATCGCCACCCTTACAAATCCATATGCTACAGGGCAGTGAACAAGTGGAAAGTCCTTTGAAAAGGGTAGAGAATTATCACTCTTATTCTTCATTCTGACACAGTCCATTCAGGCTGCCGCTGAGCCAGCTCTGTGAATTACACACTTGACCGAGCCATTTGTCTGCAGCGGGCATGGTTTCTTTCCTCTTGGCTCTCTCCAGAATGGATGCTGGTTACATTAAATAAGGTGATTAAGAGCTACAATGAGAAGTGTCATAAAGACCAATGCACAGGTGATGAATTAGGGCAATCACGACTGAATCCAGTCTCCGATGCGGCTTCGCTGATGTATACGAATGCCATTCTGAAGCCGGGGTGCGGCAACAGTGCTGTGTGTCAAAGAAGTTGGTTCTGTTCAAAAAGTCCAGTGTGTGGATAGTTTTTTTGTACTGGGGTGTTTTACTCAAGGCAATGAATATCTACATACATAAGTCAAAAGAGACAAAGATTTGTTTTTGGCCGTGCCGAGTGTCACTCTGATTATGTTAGGGTGAGCTCGACAGACAGTGACAGGAGGATGACAGGGACTTCTTGTACTTTCGGATCAAAACAAAGAATAGCTGTCAGATGATGCACACAATAGTTGCGGCTAACTAGGTCAACAACTTTTCACAGATAAAGGTAATTAGTTTCCAGTCGCTCCATCAGCACAACCTTGACACAATGGACACAAACTATTATTAATTTTCCTGTAAAGAGTCAGAGCGACCGCATCCTCACAGTCAGCTGTTGCTACAAGACACAGCAGTAAATGACACACTGTTTTGTCATTCCACTGATATTGATTCACTTCTGTGACACCCAAAGAGAATAATAAACAGTGAAGGCTGCTGTGATGTGATTCACAGCCAAAATCTCAGCTCCCTCAGGGCATCTGTGTAGATTACGGAAAACGCGAAATGCCATCTAGTTCTTCTCATTCCAAAACCCTCTAGTGCAGTATACATTATTTTTCTGTTTCTAATTTCAAACCATGCTCCACTTTTTCAGACTGACGTGGTTTACCCAGAAGGTTGTTGCCACGGCAACACCAGAATGGGAGATGAGGACTGTGATTCCATGACGACTGACTCCAGCTCCCACCTCCCACCATCCCCTTGGCCTCCTTTATCATTTGCCCTGTGGTTCCAATGGTAATTGATTATCAATGAATGGTTTCTGTGTGTTTTTTTTTTTTTTTTTTTTTTTTTTATAGCTTGTATTTTTGGGCATTTAAACTTTAGAGAGAAACAGCGTAGGTGGGAAAGAGAGAGCCTATGACATGCGACGGAGGGCATTAGTCAGCCTGGCCCATAATGGATGCATCCTCACCCACGGAAAATGATGTAAAAGAACGAGACTGCCAATAAAAGTAAATAAGAACAAATTTTGAATTAAGTTGGGGCACGACATCATAGCGTGATAATTCATAATTCCACATGCTGAAGCCAAGCCACATCATGTAGATAATAAGAGGGCGGGAACAAAAGAGAAATTACACACACTCTCATCAACAACAAATCAGTGCAAAGATACACACGACTCAAAAAATGGTGAACTTGAATTGTGATTACCCAGCTGAATGGTTTGGGTTATTTTTTGCCAGAATGTGAATTTTGTGGTGTGTGCATCAATAAGTAAGTGAAATGTAAGTATTGTCTCATTTATTTGAATGTGCTACCTCACTTACCCTAACCCTTTTTTTTTCACAAACAAGAATCCTTCTGTTGAAGTGTACCTCTCTGCCACGCACACTAATAAAAAAAAGCACCTTTAATAATAAATATAAGTGCACCAGGTGGATAGTGTATTGAATTGGTTACAGAAAGCAGTTGGCTGAGTGAGAAATGTCAGGGACTTTGAGACGAGGATTGAAGCTGTTGGCTGTGAAGGAGCGGCTGAGTCAGACAGCTGGAGGAAGAGCAGTGTGTCTTGCAGTACCTCGTAGCCTTTCAGGGACGGTCCCACCAGGACAACTGGCCTCATGGAGGGTACCACGTCATACGGAGGGATGTGCTCAGCCTGAGTTGGTGGGCACACACACACACACACAAGGAAAACACATAGGCATTTACAACAGTCAAGATTTATATCAATTTCTGCAGATATCTTAAAAGAAACTCACTTGGTGTAGCATGTAAAGGCAAGAATCTGACACATTTTCTCATAAATAAGTGTCCATTTTGCCACTCTCTGTCTCTGACTGATATAACATTATAGAGATTCAACCTACATCTGGTTTATGAAAGCTTTTACATTTGCTGTGTTAAACATTTGCTGTGTCTGGTAGCCATGAGAATGAAATAGGATGTGATGCTTTTTACACAATCACTTTGTTAGGAGTAAAAGGAACTGGGCAGATTCCATGAGCAGAAATAGCCACTATGTCTGAACAGACAAATAAGAGAGCGCCAAACTACAGAAACCTTATCAACAGAAACTCCAAAAAAAACAAACAAAAAAAAAAACATCACAGCAGAAGGCACACTGAATGACGAGTGATTTCTTGGAAGTGCAGTGCAAAAAAATAAAACAACAACACAGAAATGAATGTTTAACACCAAAGATGGAGACAAAATAAAAAGGAAGGGAAAAAAAACATCCTTGCAAGTAACCAGTTAAATACTGCCTTTTGACCAAGTGAGACAGCACAAGGACATCAAGATGTGTCATACACTTTTGAGGGAAAAAAAAAAAAAAATCAGACTGTACATGACTGGCTTGGACGCTCCAAGCAACCAGCCGACATAATGCAGGCTGTGATGGTTAGGCATGCTGATTGACCTCAGTTTAAGCCGTGCCAGATCAGTTTAACAGCAGCATTAAGCCTTTAAGTGAATGCTGGCGGGCCTGCACTGAAATCAAAGTGGACAGGTCTAAATGGTTTAACAGTGTGCTCAGTCATGTCTGCAGGAGATACACATGAAATTAATGAGGTTCAATAAGGATCCAATTAAATCCTCTCCCGTGCAGTGTACCTCAGATGACTTTCACAATCACTATGGATAGGACTAAAACTGAGGCAAATGGCAATATTGTTTGCACTGGATGTTAGGAAGAATAGGGTATATATTATTGTTATTACACAAAAATTACAATATTTCATTTGGCCTGACGCTCTCTGTTAGTAGGTAGGGAGTGCATCACAGATGTGAGAAACAAAAGACAGGGATTATTTATTTCTAACAACTAAAAAAATCTGAAAAAATAGGATAACCCGTATACCCGATATAACCCGATAACCCATATTCTAAAAATGCATAAAAATGAGCAAGATGCATACTTTTTATTGAAAGCAAATGTTCCAGAAAAAAAATTTATTTTATCTTACTTTATTTTATTACTTCCATTGAGTGATGCTGTTATCATTATTATTATTGTTTAAAATGGGTATACTCACCACTTTCTGTTTCTGCTTTCCTGTAGAAGGAAGGAGAAACCGTATCAAATCACACCATTTATTATAT